>NC_035440.2:117085738-117685738 GCF_002127325.2 Helianthus annuus
TGGATTACAATAGATCACCTGAAACATGTTTGAAAAAGGTTTTGTCAGCGGGAAAATACTGAGTGAATCATTCTATTTATTCAAAATGACTCGTTTATTATAATTTACAGTATTAAGAGAGATTACAATGTTTCTGATATCAACCCAACTACCCACAGTATTTGTTACTTGACCGGATCTGTGACTGTGGTCATATCACCATTGGCTGCCCCAATGAATGACGAATATCACTTAATTTTAGGTTCGCCCACCTAAAGTGATAACAACAGTAGTAATGTGCACAATACCCCACATACCGGCTGTAATTTGGTGATTACATAAACTTAATCACTTTAATTATAATTCTGAAAATAATTTGGAGTATTGTAAAACATTTGATAAAAAGAGAATGACTCACATTGCAGATTTAACACGGACAGAATACGGTTTAGCCTTATTAACCTAATTTAAATAATAATGCACACAAAACCGGGTTAGTGATCAATACAGCATTTACGATAACTCACGAGATCAAATTCTCACAATGAACGACAAAGTGCAATACTTAAACATCCATCGATTTAACGACGAACGACAAAGTATAACCCTATGTGGGCGGCACTTAAACATCCATTGGATATATTGATCAGTCGGAAAATGAATCGTAATAGCGATCGAGTAATTACCCTGTTTTGCGGCAGCAATTCGATTTTAGTGTGTGTTTTAGGACTGTATTTGTAATAATTCGACGTACACAGAACTTATGAGCGTCGTTTTAACTTCCCTGTTCAAGTCCCAAGGTCCTCTATTTATACCCGAAAAATAGCCTTGCTTACGGACCGTAAGCCGTAACCCTTACGGTCCGTAAGGGTGCGGTCTAATTATAGGGTAGCCTAGTCAGTGGTATAGGCTTGGTGAATCAATTACCTCGAGAATTCTCAGCTTAGACAACGAAAATTGTTGATAATTATCAACTAGGGTTTACCCCCCCCCCCTTGAGTTTTAGGGGCCCTGATCCTAATTCCAATTGTTCTGAAAATTTTAGGGTTAGTGCAGAATTACTTGAGTGTCTCAATTAGGGTTTTCTTATTGACTAATTATCATCCTAATTATTGGTTTTAATGAGAGTTGTTACATCCTCCCCACCTTAAGAAAAATCTCGTCCTTGAGATTCATTGAAATAGATGAGGGTATTTCCACTTCATTTCTGATTCCAGCTCCCAAGTATATTCTGGTCCCCTCTTCGAATTCGATTTGACTTTTACCAGTACTAGTCGCCTGTGTTTGAGAAACTTGACCTTCCGGTCTTCTATTTGTAAGGGTTTTTCTATGAATTTTAGCTTTTCATTTACTTCCACATCTTGAAGAGGTACTACCAGGGATTCGTCTGATAGACATTTCTTGAGATTGGATACATGAAATACATCATGTACTCCAGCTAGTTCTTCTGGTAGTTGTAAGCGATAAGCTACTGGTCCTATTCGTTGGATTACTGGGAATGGTCCAACATATCTTGGACTCAGTTTTCCTTTCTTACCGAATCGTACTACTCCTTTCCAAGGAGAAACTTTCAATAGTACTTTGTCTCCTATCTGGAATTCTAGTGGCTTGCGGCGATTGTCTGCATAGCTTTTCTGACGATCTCTGGCTGTTTTCAATCTTTCCTTGATTTGGGTTATCTTGTCTGTGGTTTCTTGTACGATTTCTGGACCTGATAATTGACTTTCTCCTATTTCTGCCCAACAAACCGGAGTTCTGCACTTGCGTCCATATAGTGCTTCGAATGGAGCGGCTTCGATGCTTGAGTGATAACTATTGTTATAGGAGAATTCGATTAAGGGTAAGTGGTTATCCCAATTACCACCAAAGTCAATTACACATGCTCGGAGCATGTCTTCTAGAGTTTGGATCGTCCTTTCACTTTGTCCGTCTGTTTGTGGATGATATGTAGTACTTAGATTGAGTCGAGTTCCCATTGCTTCTTGGAAGCTTGTCCAGAAACGGGAAGTGAAACGACTATCTCTTTCTGATACAATGGAGAATGGGACTCCATGTAAGGATACTATTTCATCCACATACAACGTGGCTAACCTTTCCATGCTAAAGGTTTCTTTCATAGGTAGAAAATGAGCAGATTTGGTTAATCGATCCACAATTACCCAAATCGCATCGTTACCTTTTCTGGTTTTGGGTAACTTAGTAACAAAGTCCATTGTTATGAGTTCCCATTTCCATACAGGCATTTCTAACTGTTGTAGTAGACCTGAAGGTTTCTGATGTTCTGCCTTAACTTGTGAACAGGTTAGACACTTAGATACGTATTCGGCTATATTCTTTGTCATTCCTATCCACCAGAAATTCTTTCTTAAATCTTGGTAAATTTTATTGTTTCCTGGATGTACAGTATACCTAGATTTATGAGCTTCCTCTAAAATCTTCGATCTTAAATTTCCCTGTTTAGGTACCCAAATTCCATCATTTCCTTGTTCCAATTCTTTTAGGTAACCTTTCATTCCTTCGGCATCGTCCTTGATTGCCGTTTCCTGAATTTCCTTTAATTGTTCCATTAAATCTACTTGTAGATTTATTCTAAGAGCACGGACTCGTTTTTGCTTCTCATGATACTTACGACTTAAGGCATCTGCGACTACGTTTGCCTTTCCTTCGTGATATTGAATATCACAGTCGTAATCACTCAGGATTTCCATCCATCTTCTTTGCCTCATATTTAACTCTTTTTGCCCAAATATATACCTTAAACTTCTATGATCTGTATAAACAGTAAACTTACTTCCATACAGATAATGTCTCCATATCTTAAGGGCAAAAACTATAGCTCCTAATTCTAAATCATGATCGTATAGTTTTCCTCGTGCTTCTTCAATTGTCTGGAGGCATACGCAATTACCTTCTTGCGTTGCATTAACACACATCCAAATCCTAATTTTGAAGCATCACAATATACTTCAAAATCTTCTGTTCCTTCTGGTAAGGCTAAGATTGGAGCATTGGTTAATTTCTGCTTCAAGATTCTAAAGGCTTCTTCTTGTTTAGGTCCCCATTCAAACTTAATGGCTTTACAGGTTAGCTTAGTTAATGGTACAACTATCTTGGAAAAATCCTTAATAAACCGTCTATAATATCCGGCTAAACCTATAAAACTTCTAATTTCCATTGCGGTTTGCGGAACCTTCCAATTGGTAATTGCTTCTATCTTAGCGGGATCTACGTGAATACCTTCATGATTCACCATGTGTCCTAAGAATTGCACTTCTTGTAGCCAAAATTCACACTTCGAAAATTTGGCATACCATTTTTCTTTTCTTAATAAAGTTAAGAGTGCATGCAAGTGCTGACAATGTTCGTCCTGACTTTTTGAATAAATGAGTATATCGTCTATGAAAACAATTACAAATTTATCCAAATATGGTTTACAGATTCTGTTCATCATGTCCATGAATGCTGCGGGTGCATTAGTTAACCCAAAGGGCATGACTGTAAACTCATAGTGTCCATACCTAGTTCTAAAAGCAGTTTTAGGTATGTCTTCTTCTTGAACCTTTAATTGATGATATCCGGAGCGCAAGTCTATCTTAGAAAAGTACCTAGCGCCTTGTAATTGATCAAAAAGATTATCAATCCTAGGTAATGGGTATCGATTCTTAATTGTAACCTTGTTTAGCTCTCTATAATCGATACACATTCTCATTGATCCATCTTTCTTTTTCACAAACAACACTGGTGCACCCCAAGGGGATGAACTAGGTTGTATAAATCCTTTGCTTAGTAATTCATCTAATTGCTTCTTCAATTCTAGCATTTCGGTAGGAGCTAATCGATAGGGTGCTTTGGCTATCGGTGTAGTTCCTGGAATTAGATGAATCCTAAATTCTACCTCCCTATCTGGTGGTAACCCAGGTAAATCTTCCGGGAATATATCTGGGTATTCTGAGACTACAGGAATTTCCTTAAGTTCTTTACCTTTAGTACTAATGATTACTGAAATCATATATACTATTCCTTGTTTTCGTTCATAATTAGCAACTTTCATTACTGATATGAACTTTAGTGGCTTTCGAGGTTTATCTCCTGTAATCATGATTACTTCTCCAGTAGGTGATTGAATTTCTATAGAGTTTTTATCACAAATGATTTGAGCATGGTTGGCTATTAACCAATCCATTCCTAACACAACATCAAATTCAGCTAATTTCATAGGTAATAGGTTTGCAGCAAATTTATGACCTGAAAGTTCTATTTCTACTTTTTGCAAAATCTGATTGATTTTTACTGAATTCCCATCTGCGGTTTCGACAAAAATCTGCCTAATGGTAGTTAAGGGTAACTTAAGAGCTTGGCAGAATGAAGTATTTATAAAACTTTGGTTTGCACCAGAGTCAAACAATACTTTTGCATAAACGTCGTGAACTAAAAACGTACCGGCTATCACATCCGGGATGAGCTCTGCTTCTTGAGTGGTTAGCTGGAATGCTCTGGCATTCTTCTTAGTAGCTCCTTCGGTTGCCTTGGTTTTGTTGTCCACTGGTTTGACTAACTTAGGACATTCTGTTTTGAAATGTCCGGCTTCTCCACAATTGTAACAAATTATGGATTTCTTTCTGCAGTTTTCTTCACGATGTCCTATCGTTTTGCAAAAATTGCAAATTTTATTACATTTTCCAAAATGTTTCTTTTTGAAAATTTTGCAGAATGGCAAATTTGAAGATTGCCCTGCACCTCTTTTCTTGAAACTACTATTACCCACCCTAAATCCTTGGGTAATTTTCTGAGCTAGTTCCTTCTTCCTGTCTTCATCTCTTGTGCGTATCAGTTCATCAGTTAGGGTGTTAGCTAATTCTACTGTATCGTCAATAGTGCGAGGTCTCGCAGCCTTAACGATATTGCGAATTTCGCTAATTAATCCCCAAATATAGCGAGAAATGAGTACCGGTTCTGGCGAAGCCAGTGTTGGTACCACTCTAGCATATTCAAAGAATGTCTTAGTATAACCACGACAATCCACACCTATCATCCGATGAGTTAGGAACTTATTTGCCATTTGTTCCTTTTCATACTCAGGACAGAATTTTCTTTCTACAAAATTCTTAAATTCTTCCCAAGTCATAGCATAAGCCCTATTTCTTCCTTTAGCTTGTAACACAGTGTTCCACCATTCAAGTGCTCCTTCTTTAAACAGATTTGATGCGTACATGACCTGATCATCTTTGGCACACTTACTTATTGCAATTACTGCTTCGGTTTTCTCTAACCAACGCAGTGATGCAGTTGCCCCTTCATTGCCTGCAAATTCAGTGGGTTTACAAGCAAGGAATTCTTTGAAAGTGCAACCAGGTGTTGCAGCTTTCAGTTTCTTAGGGAGCGGCGTGTGCTGAGATTCATTATCATGATTAACATGATTATTGCCCCCGTTTATACTATTACTGAAGTTATCTTCAGAAGTACGTTTACTAGGAACGATATGTTGCGGTTCGATTGGACTTTTTACAGCAGCAACGAATGCTGGAATAGCATTGGCTATCCCTTGAGAAACAATATTTTCAATATCTTGTCTAGTCATATATTGATCTCCTGGATGTTGCTCCGACTGATTAACCTCATTTACCGGTTCATTACCAATATTTGCCATCTGATAATATATATATAATTTTTATTAGTATTTGATAAATAGCAATTATACACAAACAATTAGACAATTTACAATACACGTATAGTCAAAACTATCGATTTCTCGATTTCATTTTATATTGGTTATAGTATGCATCAATACACACCAATATTTTACAAAGTTTTATTCGTAGTTATGTTACAGACTGATTTCCCTATTACTTTTACTATTACACAACTATAGTTTTACCATCCTCCTATCTCTCGTCACTTGTCGTCCTAAAAACGAAATTCCCTTTCATCATACTTCCAGGCAATTTGTCCCCCTATCTCCCTGATTCTATTTCCTGCATCCATCAATTCTTCACCATAGTGGCGAAGTTCAGCCATATTTTCGTTACTCATTGGTGGATTAGGTAGGGGTTCTGGATCGAATTGTGGAAAAAAAGAATAAGGGTCGTTGACAATATTTTGAAATTGCCAATCATTCGTCCACCATTCGTCCATTTCTACAGGTTGAGAGTGGACTATTGGTTCTGGGATTGCTGGTTCAAAATTCATAGGGAGTGGATTTTCACTAGGATAGGTAAAAACATTCGTATTGACAGGCTGAATAGTCTCACAGCTTGCCAATAGGAAATCTATTTCCTCCTGAAAAGTTATTCCCTGGTTTTGGTTGGAGCTCTCTCCAATTTCTATCTGAGTTGGTCTAGAACCTTGTCCTACTTCCATTTCTATATCTTTAGAATATTCCTCAAACTGTTTTTCCATTTGCCTAGAATCTTTCTTGACTTCAGTTTCCATCTCTTGCTGTTTAGTACTTTCTTTGATTACAATTTCTTTTCCTTTTCCTAAAGGGTTATTTATTTTAGGAAGTTTTGTGGCTGGCTTTTTCCTACGGATACGACTACCCCATACATAATTCTTTCTTTTCTTTCGTTTTGGCTTTGTCAAAGGTGGAGCATTGAATTCTACAGGTTGTTCCACATCAGCAAAGTATCCAGTGAAATCTTTGGAAACTTCTACATTCACCGGGTAAAGATCGAGGTTCTGAAAGGCTTCAGATATCTCATTCATGTTGTATAGCATATATGCAAAATGCACAAAAATACTAAGTTAAAACTTTGGAACAAAGTTTAACAAATAAACATTGAAGTTTTATTGCACACTATTTGTACAAAATAACAGAAAAGAACAAACTCGGATTTATTTATTTATTTACTGGGAAGTGCTATTACTAGACTTAGGGTTTTTAAAGATCTGCATGTTCTGCTACTGTGGCTAACATATATAAATTTGCCCATTTCTCATCTAGCTTGTCTTCCCAAGGTGATTTATTGATTAATTCCTGGGTTTCCTTTTTAATCCTCTTTTCTCGGATTTGCTCTTTACTTTTCTTAATAATCATACTCCTTTTTCTAGGAGAAAGTGGTTTCTCATACTGTGCTTTTCGCATAAATATTCCTTCTTCAGGAATTGCAGGGAGTTTTGAAGATTTATTTTGGGATGAACTTCCCTCTTCATAGACTGGCCTATCTAATTTAAGATAGATATTTTGCAGCTTTTGCTTACCCATACTGTAACTAACAAATAATCAGTTTATAAAACACATAATCACATAATAGTAATCAGGAAAAAAATTAAGTATCTCTAAATACTTAATTAGCTTAACTCAGTGGCTCTGATACCACCTCATTTCTGTCACGGCCCCCGACCCGGTTTGACCCGTTTCAGGAGCCGCGGGACAGAAATCCCGTGATATTTATTTAATTGAGTTTAACAGCGGAAGTTTATCATCGGGATCGTTGTAAAGCTAAAAACTTTTCCCGATTATTTTATTTCACAACTCGGGATAAAATCCCGGTAAATTTACAATAACATGATTTTACCGATAAATCTTTATTTTTAGAAAACATATTTCTCTATTTTATAATGAGCCACTTTCTTAAGCTTGAAATGTTCCCTAGCACTTTTCCTGGATTACAATAGATCACCTGAAACATGTTTGAAAAAGGTTTTGTCAGCGGGAAATACTGAGTGAATCATTCTATTTATTTAAAATGACTCGTTTATTATAATTTACAGTATTAAGAGAGATTACAATGTTTCTGATATCAACCCAACTACCCACACTATTTGTCACTCGACCGGATCTGTGACTGTGGTCATATCACCATTGGCTGCCCTAATGAATGACGAATATCACTTAATTTTAGGCTCGCCCACCTAAAGTGATAACAACAGTAGTAATGTGCACAATACCCCACATACCGGCTGTAATTTGGTGATTACATAAACTTAATCACTGTAATTATAATTCTGAAAATAATTCGGAGTATTGTAAAACATTTGATAAAAAGAGAATGACTCACATTGCAGATTTAACACGGACAGAATACGGTTTAGCCTTGTTAACCTAATTTAAATAATAATGCACACAAAACCGGGTTAGTGATCAATACAGCATTTACGATAACTCACGAGATCAAATTCTCACAACGAACGACAAAGTGCAATACTTAAACATCCATCGACTTAACGACGAACAACAAAGTATAACCCTATGTGGGCGGCACTTAAACATCCATTGGATATATTGATCAGTCGGAAAATGAATCGTAATAGCGATCGAGTAATTACCCTGTTTTGCGGCAGCAATTCGATATTAGTGTGTGTTTTAGGACTGTATTTGTAATAATTCGACGTACACAGAACTTATGAGCGTCGTTTTAACTTCCCTGTTCAAGTCCCAAGGTCCTCTATTTATACCCGAAAAATAGCCTTGCTTACGGACCGTAAGCCATAACCCTTACGGTCCGTAAGGGTGCGGTCTAATTATAGGGTAGCCTAGTCAGTGGTATAGGCTTGGTGAATCAATTACCTCGAGAATTCTCAGCTTAGACAACGAAAATTGTTGATAATATCAACTAGGGTTTACCCCCCCTGAATTTTAGGGGCCCTGATCCTAATTCCAATTGTTCTGAAAATTTTAGGGTTAGTGCAGAATTACTTGAGTGTCTCAATTAGGGTTTTCTTATTGACTAATTATCATCCTAATTATTGGTTTTAATGAGAGTTGTTACACTGAGGATACCTCTTGTGAATCCTGGGTGGTTGTCTTGAATGATCTTATTTCAGGGTTGAGTCTTCTAAAGGCAGCAAGCCTCTCTTTGGCAGCAGGAGACAGTTTGAGGTGTGAGACGGTAACAGCTGCATAACAAAGAACAAAAAGGTGTTAGTGATCCTCATACAAAAGGAGACTGTCTGGTGATCCTTCTCAGGATCCTCTATCCTACCATGGGTGGCCCATTTTCTCGGTAGATCATCTCCGTTGGGGATAGTATCTCTTCTGACAAAGAAGAAACGCCGTTTCCAGTTAGTGTCGTTCTTGGTGGCTTTAAAGATTGGGTGTTCTTCACTAGGTCTACGTTTGAACAAGTATCGGTGGGATCCAAAGGTAGTGAGATCATACATCTCGCCCAGCTCTGACATTCCTAGGTCAATCCCCTCCTGCTCAATGATCCTTTCAAGGGTATACAAAACCCTCCAGATCATTGGCATGGCTTGGATATAAAAGATGCCAGTGAGAGAAAAGAAGGACTGGGTAAAGGGCGGGAAAGGATAGGTGTATCCTATGGTGAATGAAGTAACAGGGAAGGCAACCCATGTTTCAGAAATGTGATCGCTCAGGGCAGTGGGATCGAAGGATTTAAACACGGTATCCGCAGGGAAGCAATAGCGGATCCTATCGATCTGAGGATCAGAAAAACAGCAGCATTCCTTTATGGAATCTTTGATGATTCCTTGACCTTTGAGAGGGCTGTTCTTCTTGAGATCCTTGGCAGGAGAATTTCGGAGCATCATATTTGACGGTGGTGAAGAAAGAAAAACAGAGTAAGAGAAAGGAAAAGAAGAAGGAAAGAGGATTACATGGTTGATCTTCCAATACGAATATAAAGGGAGTTCTCTTGAGTTTAAATGCTAATCGATCCCTATCTCTATCTCTTATTTATAATCATGATCTTGCAGGCATGTAACAGCCCCCGATCCCTAGTTCCCGGGAACGGGCGGCCGTGAGCCAGTTTCGGTGGTATCACGTTTATTCATTCAATTTGGCAGCGGAAATTTTCATCAGGACCATAGTTAGGAAATGTTAAATCAGAGTAAACCACCTCGTTTAATAATATTAAACATATGGGTAAAACCCAAGTTTCCAGTACACACATTTTATAGGAATAAATCCTATTTATTTAATAAAAACATCCATTTTATTCTTAGGTAACTTTATTGCCACTTTTCCAAGCCTTCAGTGCTATCCAGCTGGCTTCTATTTGGCTTTCACATTTTGTTACCTGAAACGCGTTTTAAAAACATTTTGTCAGTGGAAATACTGGTGGGTGAATCCCAGTTTAATCAAGTTTAAGTAAAAACCAATTTGCAGTATTGAGGGCACATCCGCAATTACATTTGTATCCAAGACATCACAATTAACATCAGTGGTACGGTCATACTCAACTTATGGGATGTTACCACGCCAGTAATCAATTTTGTATACAAAACCCCAACATCCCCACTATAATTGTATTCTTTACAAATACTCAATAACTGCTTTGTATATATTTAATAAAGTGAGGTTTTGTAAAAACAGTTTATAAAAAGGAGATTACTCACATTGCTGTCTTAGGTTATTCTTTAGGGTTTCCTGGTGAATATCTATAATTTACACAAATGCACGTGTGTTAGTATAATAACCCATTTTAACATTAGTAATACCCTCCCCGAGACGGCATTCCAACGACTACGTCGGGCAGAACCACGACAGCCGTTACGGAACCCTAGATCAATCGGGCAGCGTATCTAATACGTCTCCAGGGGTTATAATACTTACATTGTAGTAGAACCTCGCTATTTTAGGGGGATATAACGCCCGGGTATAGTAACGCCACTATAGAAAATTAAGAAAGAAAGAAAGATTTTGAACGACGGACTGAAGACCCGATGCGTGCTATTTATAGGGCTGAATTCGGACTTCCTCGCGGCCCGCGTGTGATATGGGCAGGGCTTACGCGGCCCGCATTGACTCCGGTCAACTGCGTAGGTTGGCCCGGTCATCGTATAGCTCTGCCGTGTGTTGGGCCACGTGGCGGCCCAGGGCTGCGCCACAATTCAGAACACTCGCGGCCCGCATGGACTTAAGCGATCTTGTACACGACCCGCATCAACTAATGGTTTAAACGGAGTCCAATTACATCCTAATGCGGCCCGCATGAGCTTGAGGTGAGGTACTACGCGGCCCGCCTCAGCTTATCTTTTAGGGTTTTTAATTTATTTTATATGTTATTTTGTATTTTGGGTTCGGTTTTCACATACAGGGCACATACAAAAACATATTGGGATATTTTAAGATATATTAGGGTGTCAGAAATATTATGAGGGTGTCGGTTTTACCGAGGGTTGTTATATCCTCCCCACCTTGTTTTAGAGCTCGTCCTCGAGATCTACTGGAACAAGTGTGGATATTTCTTTTGCATTTCTGATTCAAGCTCCCATGTGTATTCAGGTCCTCTTTTGGAGTCCCACTTTACTTTGACCAGAACTAATCTCTTATGATTGAGATTCTTAATTTTCCTATCTTCAATTTGTAGAGGTCTCTCTACAAATTTGAGTTGTTCATTTACCTCCATATCCTTAAGAGGTACTACGAGTGATTCGTCAGCTAGACACTTTTTGAGATTAGATACATGAAATACATCATGTATTCCTGCCATTTCCTCTGGCTGTTGTAGCTGATAGGCTACAGGTCCTATTCTTTTAAGAATTTTGAAAGGTCCAATTTACCTGGGACTAAGCTTTCCTCTCTTGATGAATCTTACCACTCCTTTCCAAGGAGAGACTTTTAATAATACTTTATCTCCTACTTGAAATTCTAATGGTTTGCGTCTGTTATCAGCGTAGCTCTT
Organism: Helianthus annuus; assembly: GCF_002127325.2. NCBI lineage: Eukaryota > Viridiplantae > Streptophyta > Magnoliopsida > Asterales > Asteraceae > Helianthus > Helianthus annuus. Next base: position 117,097,303 of record NC_035440.2, read on the forward strand.
TTGTCGATCACGCGCTGCTTTCAGTCGTTGCTTGACTTGAATGATTTTGTCAGTTGTTTCTTGTACTATCTCGGGTCCAGATAGTTGTTTTTCCCCAATTTCTGCCCAACAGACTGGGGTTCTGCACTTTCGTCCATAAAGTGCTTCGAATGGGGCAGCATTGATACTTGTGTGATAACTGTTATTATAAGAAAATTCTATTAAAGGTAAGTGTTCGTCCCAATTACCTCCGAAATCAATTACACAAGCTCTAAGCATGTCTTCCATTGTCTGAATGGTTCTTTCGCTTTGGCCGTCCGTTTGAGGATGATAAGTTGTGCTTAGATTTAACCTGGTTCCCATTGCTTTTTGGAAACTTGACCAAAAATAAGAGGTAAATCGGCTATCTCTATCAGAAACAATTGATAAAGGAATCCCATGTAATGAAACAATTTCATTTACATATAATTTGGCTAATTGTTCCATACTAAAGGTTTCCTTCATTGGTAAGAAATGAGCTGACTTGGTTAGCCTATCTACAATCACCCAAATTGTATCATTACCTTTTCTTGTTTTGGGTAATTTGGTAACAAAATCCATTGTTATCAATTCCCATTTCCAGACTGGCATTTCTAATTGTTGTAACAAACCTGAGGGTTTCTGATGTTTAGCTTTAACTTGCGAGCAAGTTAGACATTTAGAAACATAAGCTGCTATATCCTTTTTCATTCCTATCCACCAGAAATTTTTCCTTAAATCCTGGTACATTTTATCACTTCCTGGATGCATCGTATATTTAGACTTATGAGCTTCTTCTAATATACGGTGACGTAATTTTCCTAATTTAGGTATCCACATTCTCTTTTTATGGAATCTCCAAATTCCATCTGTTCCTTGTTCTAATTCCTTAATCATTCCTTTTAATCTTTCAGTATCCTCCTTGATTACTGATTCTTGTGCTTTTCTAGTCTGATCGTTTATATCTACTTGTAGATTTAATTTAAGAGAACGTACCCTTTTTGGCTTTTCGTGATACTTTCGACTTAAAGCATCAGCCACCACATTGGCTTTTCCTGCATGATACTGGATATCACAATCATAATCACTAAGTAACTCCATCCATCGTCTTTGCCTCATATTCAGTTCTTTTTGCCCGAAGACATATCTTAAACTTTTATGATCTGTAAAAACGGTAAACTTACTACCATAAAGGTAATGTCTCCAAATCTTAAGGGCAAAAATTATAGCTCCTAATTCCAAATCATGGGTTGAATAATTTTCTTCATGACTCTTAAGTTGTCTGGAGGCATAAGCTATAACCTTTTGACGTTGCATTAATACACATCCATATCCTAACTTAGAAGTGTCACAAAAAACTACAAAGTCTTCAGTTCCTTCTGGTAACGCTAGTATGGGTGTATGGGTTAATCTTTGCTTAAGGATTCTAAAAGCTTCTTCTTGTTTTGGTCCCCATTCAAACTTAACAGATTTACAGGTTAACCTAGTTAAAGGAATGGCTATTCTAGAAAAATCTCGAATAAATCTTCTATAATAACCGGCCAATCCTAAGAAACTTCTAACCTCGGTTGGTGACTCAGGGGTTTTCCATTTGGTAATTGCCTCAATCTTTGTTGGATCTACATGAATTCCTTCATGATTAACTAAATGTCCGAGAAATTGTACCTGTTTTAACCAGAACTCGCACTTTGAAAACTTAGCATAAAGTTTCTCCTTTCTCAATAAACTTAAAAGTAAGTGCAAGTGCTTTGCATGCTCTTCTTTACTTTTAGAGTAAATTAGAATATCATCTATGAAGACAATTGTGAATTTATCCAAATATGGTTTACATATTCGGTTCATCATGTCCATGAATGCGGCTGGGGCATTGGTTAAACCAAATGGCATGACAGTAAATTCATAATGACCATACCTTGTTCTGAATGCGGTTTTAGGAATGTCCTCTTCCTGTACCTTTAATTGATGATATCCTGATCTTAAATCGATTTTAGAGAAAAATCGAGCTCCCTGAAGTTGATCGAACAAATCATCGATCCTCGGTAATGGATACCGATTCTTAATCGTGACTTTGTTTAATTCACGGTAGTCAATGCACATACGCATTGATCCGTCCTTCTTTTTAACGAATAAAATTGGCGCTCCCCATGGCGATGAGCTTGGCTGTACGAATCCTTTCTCCAACAATTCATCTAGCTGGTTCTTCAGTTCTTGCATTTCCGCGGGTGCCAAACGGTAAGGTGCTTTGGCAATCGGTGCTGTCCCTGGTAACAGGTGAATTCTGAATTCAACTTCCCTGTCTGGCGGTAGTCCTGGCAATTCTTCAGGAAAGACATCTGAAAACTGGGACACTACTGGAATGTCTTTTAACTCTTTTCCTTTAGTGTTAGTGATTATAGAAATCATATATACTATAGATCCTTTCCTTATATAACTTGCAGTTTTCATCACAGAGATGAATTTAGTGGATCTAGATGGTTTATCTCCTTTAATTGTGATCTTTTCACCTCTTGGTGATTTTACTTGAATTGACTTTTGATCACATAAGATATTGGCTTTATTGGCTATTAACCAATCCATTCCTAACACGACATCAAATCCTACCAGATTCATTGGGTAAAGGTTTGCAATAAATTTTTAATTAAAAATTTCTATTCTTGCTCCTTGCAAGATTTCAGAAATCTTAACGGTTTCTCCATTTGCTGTCTCTACTAGACATTCTTGTGGTAGTTTAGTTAATGATTGATTTAGGAGTTTGCAAAGTGAAGTATTAATAAAAATTTGGTTTGCACCAGAGTCAAATAATACTTTAGCAAATATATCATTAACTAAAAACGTACCAGCAATGACTCCGGAATCATCCTAGCTTCGTCTGCAGTTAGAACGAATGCTCTAGCATTTTTAGTATTCTTGTTGTTTACAGCTGGAACCAATTTTGGACAGTTTGTCCTGATGTGACCTTTTTCTCCACAATTAAAACACATTCCATTACTGGATTTCTTCTTGCAATTCTCTTCCTTGTGTCATGGGGCCTTGCAAAAATTACAGTAAGTAGAGCATCTTCCGGAATGCTTCTTTCTGCAGGCTTTGCAGTATGGTGCAGAGGTAGAACCTACATTCCTACGATTGGAATTCCCAGAACGGAATTCTTGAGTAAGCTTTTGGGTTAGGTTTCTCCTCTGATCTTCTTCTCTACTTCTCACTAGTTCATCAGTCAAGGTATTGGCTAGTTCTACAGTTTCTTCTATGGTTTGGGGTCTAGCTGCCTTGACTACATGTCTAATCTCTCCAATTAATCCCCAGATGTAACGGGAGATTAACACTGGTTCAGGTGATGCAAGGGTAGGTACTATCCTAGCATATTCAAAGAATGTGGTAGTGTAACCCTTACTGTCTACCCCGACCATTCTAAGATTCAGAAACTTATTTGCTATTTGTTCCTTTTCATTAGGAGGGCAGAATTTCCTTTCTACCATATTTTTGAATTCCTCCCATTCCATGTTATAAATTCTATCACTTCCTCTTGACTGGAGGATAGTGTTCCACCATTCTAAGGCTGCGTTTTTAAACAGATTTGAAGCAAACAATATCTTATCTTCTTCAGCACACTTGCTTATTTTCAGAATGGCCTCAGTCTTCTATATCCAACGTAGGGCTGCAATGGGTCCTTCATTGCCCGAGAATTCTATTGGCTTACAGGACCAGAATTCCTTGTAAGAACAACCATATGGCATGGTTCTTCTTCTTTTGGGAATGGGCGCTTGAAGTACGGGTCCGTTGTTCACGCTGTGTTCCGGTTCACTTGGTCGTTTACTACTATGCTTACTTTTATTATTCGCTTCTTGAACCGTTTGAATAATAAATGGCATTGCATCTATAATTCCTTGTGCCACTATGTGTTGAACGGCACTATTATCCATTTGGTTTCCATTGTTATTGTTGTCCGGATTCTCATTAGCCACATTAATGTTACTCTGGTTATCGTTATTCAGATTATCCTGATTTTCCTCGTCGGCCATCTGAATTTTACACAATTACCAAATATTAATATCACAATTAATATTTGAATATAGCCAATCACATGACACGCACTTTTAACCAAAAGCGTCGAGCATTGCGACTTTTACTCTATTTATATAGTATGCATCATTACACACTAGTACTGAAATTTAAATTACAATACTGACTGAAATGTAAAGCTACAATACTAATAGTAGGCATCCGTAGTTTTTTTTTTTCTAACACATACACACATATATTTTATTATTATTACTACTACCGTTCCTGTCATCACATTCACTGATGTGGATTCATCCAAAAATCCATATTACGCTCATCGTATTTCCATACGAGGCGTTCTCCCACCTGTCGCATTCTCTCACTGCTTTCTAAAATTTCCTCCCCAAAAGTCCTAAGTTCTTGGACATTTTCTGCACTCATTGGGGGTGCAGGTTCTAGGACTGGGTTTGGAAACTGGGGTACGGGTTCCTGATACGGAGGCATAGGGGCCTGGTACGGGTATGGATTCTCTAAAATTTCCCTAACATATGCATCACTAATGTTGTAGGGATCTTGAGGATCTAACCCTGGGTAAGCTCCTAAGTTGGGCATTGGCACATTTTCCTGTATTGGGTTTTGTTGCACGTAGTCCCTAACATCGTCCCACCGGGGGTCGTAGTTGTTTGGGTCTAGGGGATCTGGTGCAGGTACCCTAGGTATCTCCTCCGGGTTGTAATCAGGCATTTCTATCTGGTTTTCTACTTCCATGGGTTGGTCAGGATTTTGTGGTTGGGGTGCTAGCATTTGTTCCAGGTTTGGGTCAGCAGCAGTGGTTGCTAAAATATGGATATTAGTGATACCCCTATTGAGCATATCCTGATTATAAGCATCGGTCTCTCTTTTTGCTGCGGCTAACACTCGCTACTCCTGCAACTTTTTCATTCGTTTCCTACGTTCATGCGCTCCCCTACTGAACCATCCCCTCTTTTTCTGAGGAAATGGCTCTTCAGATTGAGCCTTAAACACAAAGATTCCTTCTTCTGTGTCAGCAGAATACCCTGAGAGGGCAGGCTGAGAAGAGGAGGTGCCTTCGCTCCTAGGCGAACCAGACAGTTGACGATAGGCATCAGAGGGTCCTTGGTCGCTCATACTGTAAACTAACAAATAGTCAGATAACACATAGCAAGAAATACAATTATACACGTATTTCCATAATTTATTTCCTAACACATTGAATTTTGATGTCAGCAGAACACTTCTGTGGCTGAATCAGTGGCATAGCTCTGATACCACCTTCTGTCACAGCCCCCGATCCCTAGTTCCCGGGAACGGGCGGCCGTGAGCCAGTTTCGGTGGTATAACGTTTATTCATTCAATTTGGCAGCGGAAATTTTCATCAGGACCGTAGTTAGGAAATGTTAAATCAGAGTAAACCACCTCGTTTAATAATATTAAACATATAGGTAAAACCCAAGTTTTCAGTACACACATTTTATAGGAATAAATCCTATTTATTTAATAAAAACATCCATTTTATTCTTAGGTAACTTTATTGCCACTTTTCCAAGCCTTCAGTGCTGTCCAGCTGGCTTCTATTTGGCTTTCACATTTTGTTACCTGAAACGCGTTTTAAAAACATTTTGTCAGTGGAAATACTGGTGAGTGAATCCCAGTTTAATCAAGTTTAAGTAAAAACCAATTTGCAGTATTGAGGGCACATCCGCAATTACGTTTGTATCCAAGACATCACAATTAACATCAGTGGTACGGTCATACTCAACTTATGGGATGTTACCACGCCAGTAATCAATTTTGTATACAAAACCCCAACATACCCACTATAATTGTATTCTTTACAAATAATCAATAACTGCTTTGTATATATTTAATAAAGTGAAGTTTTGTAAAAACAGTTTATAAAAAGGAGATTACTCACATTGCTGTCTTAGGTTATTCTTTAGGGTTTCCTGGTGAATATCTATAATTTACACAAATGCACGTGTGTTAGTATAATAACCCATTTTAACATTAGTAATACCCTCCCCGAGACGGCATTCCAACGACTACGTCGGGCAGAACCACGACAGCCGTTACGGAACCCTAGATCAATCGGGCAGCGTATCTAATACGTCTCCAGGGGTTATAATACTTACATCGTAGCAGAAACTCGCTATTTTAGGGGGTATAACGCCCGGGTATAGTAACGCCACTATAGAAAATTAAGAAAGAAAGAAAGATTTTGAACGACGGACTGAAGACCTGATGCGTGCTATTTATAGGGCTGAATTCGGACTTCCTCGCGACCCGCGTGGGATATGGGTAGGGCTTACGCGGCCCGCATTGACTCCGGTCAACTGCGTAGCTTGGCCCGGTCATCGTATAGCTCTGTCGTGTGTTGGGCCACGTGGCGGCCCAGGGCTGCGCCACAATTCAGAACACTCACGGCCCTCATGGACTTAAGCGATCTTGTACGCGGCCCGCATCAACTAATGGTTTAAACGGAGTCCAATTACATCCTAATGCGGCCCGCATGAGCTTGAGGTGAGGTACTACGTGGCCCGCCTCAGCTTATCTTTTAGGGTTTTTAATTTATTTTATATGTTATTTTGTATTTTGGGTTCGGTTTTCACATACAGGGCACATACAAAAACATATTGGGATATTTTAAGATATATTAGGGTGTCAGAAATATTATGAGGGTGTCGGTTTTACCGAGGGTTGTTTTAAGGCATGTCACTTCGGTGACGTCAAAAGGGTAACGGCTAGTTCGATATTAACGGCTATAAATCCGTTAGTTAGTTGCAGATAAGATCAACAAAATACAACTCGTATATGTTACATAATTACTCCTTATATTTTGGGGGCAATTGTTAGGGCATGATTTTTTAATGACCTATGATCCTCATGTGTTATCCTATTAATGATCCTTACTTCTGTGATAGATAGTGATCCTCAGAAGTGCTTCAGGATCAGGATCATGGATCACCCTAAGGATCCTTATTCTAACGATTGTTTACTTTGAATTTCGTATTGTTTTGCAGTAGTAATAAGTTGGACTTGGTCTTGGCAATGTTACTAAGGAATATTCCACGGTTATTTCGCACCTGTTTGACTGAAAATGGACGTTGTGGAGAACGTGGGAGCATGGCACGAATTGCGGATAGTTAGTTAGCATAGTTAACTTCTATTTTTAAAAGGGGTAGCGAGCTAGCTTTAGAAACACTTGGCTAATTTTGGCTACACACACTCGTACATCAACACTCTTGAGCATACAGCAAAACACTTAGCAATTTTACACATTTCTGCACTTTACACTATAGTGATCCTTGTACCTAGCTCGCTATTATCCGAAGTTGTATACAATTATTGGTTAATTTGAAGTTGGTGATCGGTAGTTTCCATCACCCGAGGTTTTTTATGCCGGAGATCATTCACTGATCAAGGGCTTTTTCCTCGTACAAATCTTTGTATCATTTGTGCAATTTACATTTAAGTGATCCTTATCGTTGATCCTCAATTCAAGCATCATACCCCGTAAAAAAGAGTTTGGTTGCATTATCCTCATCTGATTTTTGACCAAAACAACAACCAATCCTGCTGATGGGAAGCTAGCCCCAAAATGGGAAGGACCTTATGAGATTGAATCAGAATCCGGAAAAGGGGGCATACCGACTCAAGACTGTGGAGGGGGATGTGTGGCCAAGATCCTGGAATGCTATACACCTAAAAGCTTATTTCAAGTGAGTTTAGAATTTAATTTCTAACTCAGGATGGTATGGATTCTATCTCTTTTAAATATGTTTATTTATTTTATTATTCTTTGAAACCCAATACTGACTTAAGCATCGGAGGGGTGTTAGCCAAGCTAACATCCACCTTAGTTTAAAGGTGTTTTGTAGGATATGCTTCGCGATGTTACTCTAGGATATGTACTCAAGATTAATCGAAAGTTTAGAGGATTGTCCCCCTCTCTCATGTTTAAGGGATCCTTATCCCTTCAAAGGTTTAAAGGTATTCACTTTTCTCTCGAATTGGGTTTAAACACCTCGCTTGGAGCGCAAGTTGTCCAGGAATAGTTCAAGGTGGTGGGACTAGTTCATGTAACAGTGGCTGACAATTTCGTTATTATTGGCTATATCCTGGATCCTTAAGGTATACGATGATTGATCACCCTCTCTCACGAAAGGGTATTTTCATACTCTCTAAGGTTTAAAGGTTTTCCCATTTCTAAGTCTTGGAGTTTATACACTCCCGCCTGTAGCGCAAGTAAACAAGCGTTTATCCCCAGAATATCAAGGGTTTATCCCCAGAATATTAAGGATTTATCTCCAGGATACTGAGGGTTTATTCCTCGTAAAACTAAAGTTGTTAACAAATTATGAAGATAAGTCGAACTATGATTGTGTTTATACACATTCTTTTGTAGATAGAAAATTACAAAGTTTAAATGCTAAGTATTCAAATATGTTATTTCCCGCACAGGCGGGGGACATCCATGCTGGGGATATTGCAAATGGTTCGAATAATGAAGTTGGAATCTATTTCCTAAGTGTTTCGGGTATGATTTTTTATTCCCAAAATATTGAAAGCCTTGTCTAAATGATCTAAGTTTTTAAGGTCATACTTCTCAAAGTTCTAATCAAACATTTTGAATAAAAGCACCAAAGGTAGTGAGCATAACATCAGTATCCTGACCAGGATATTTGGTCAGAATATTCAGAAGATAACTTTCAAAATAAAAAGAAGGCATGTTAACAACGGATAAGGCTAAAAGGTTAGTTTATTAACATACCAAAAGATCGCATTCTTGGTTTCATCCCAAAACGAGACCCATCCGCCAAGAATGCAATTAAGTTTTAGAGCATATAAACATTGATGACCAAGGGCTTCGTCCTGAAACTCAGGATCCCTCTACCTTTAGCCATCATATTGTATCTAAAGTGCAGGAATTGTTCAACGTAAAAAGCAAATTGTTCAACAGAAGACATTAACCATCAGACTTAAAAAAGTGGGCTCTGGCCTAGGCATAAACATCCATCATCGCCCACTTCTTCATCAACCACAGTTTCGCCACCAGCACCCACTCCAGCATCAGCCCCGGATTGACTCACCGCCAGCACTAACCGCTATTTCAACCGCTTTAGAAGACTCTCCGACCTTAGGCTTACCAGGATATTCCACAGGAGCACCATAGAGGTCCTTCAATTTCGCCTCCCAGGCTTTGATGGTCCAGGTTGGGCATTCAAAGCCCGCAATTTTGTCATAGGCCATCTTCAACCTGGCCTGGAGGAGGGAAATCACAACGGAACTCTTGAGGCCCTCCCTATACGATATCATATCCTGCTCATGCTGGGCTTGGACTGCATCGAGTTTTGCCTGAGCCTCCTGGGTAGCCTTCTTCATAGCAGCTTGGGCCTCCTGGGTCATTGCCTTGAACTTGTCTTCATAATGCTGTGACTTGGCGGCAGCAATCATTCCCTGGTCAGCAATGGTGACTTCAGCCTTCTTTAACTTGACTTCCAGTATCTTATTTGTTACGGGTGAAATTCTGAGCCCATATCCTGATGATATATCTTGATTTTTATGTTGCTTATCTGTGATCAGGATACCGAACCAGGATATTGGTAACATCCTGCGGAAACATCTTGGTCACAACTAACGGTTTGCTTGTAGACTTTGGCTACAGGTGATTAATGCATGCTAATTTACCGGGACACATTTGGAATGGGTCTTGTAATGGTCATAATTAAGGAAAGGCATATTCTGCGAGAGTTTCGGATGCTAATTAATGATGATTGATGCTAATTGATACTGATTGATGTTGTAACGGTTATGTGAGCTGAAGACCAGGATTTATACATGGAAAGGAGCGTAATCTCAGGATCCCAGCATTTATGGAGAGTTAATTAGGGTTTTCTTTTACTTGTATACTATAAAAAGGGTAGAATGGTAGACTTAGCCGGGACACAACATACACTTTCGAGCTCTCATACTCGTACACTCTCATTTCCAACTGCAAACACACTTTAACACTCACAAATCACAATCATTGTAACACTTAGATTTGATCCGAGCATTATCCTGCATTGTATCCTGGTTATTCAAGCAATAAGAAGAACAAGGCAGCCGACGATTGTCAGCTCCCGAGGTTTTATGCCAGAGATCTAGATTGATCAAGGGCTTTCCTCGTACATATCGTGTCAACCTTTACATTCTTGCTCATTGTTTGATTATTGATATAGTCTGATATCCTCGGACTATATCCTGAAACTGTTTTTGCAAACTAACAAACCAACATATTATTCACAAAGTATTACTAGCACACTACCTTACAAAACTAATTTGATCACTTAATTGCTTCGGTAATTTTTAACCAAAACAATTTGGCGCCCACCGTGGGGCAAGTGTTGCTATTTCTACTAAAAGCTTTTGCAAAATCATTAATTGGTTTTCTATTTTCAAAACATTTTGCTACACTATTTTCAATGGCCTCAAGATCAAACATGAGCTCTTCTACCGTGTCTGCTACAACATCTGCAACGATTGGTTTGGTGCTTCCACCACCTCCTCCAAGGACGCAAGCTTCTTCACAGCCTCAGGATATTATCCCCACGTGGAATATTCAGGGATCTGCTCCTGTTTTGGCCTCTAATGATGAAATTCTAACTTTATTTGGTAGTATACAGGATCAGATAAAGCAACAGCAGGAGACCAACCAAATGCTGATGAGAGAGATACAACTCTTGAAATCTAGCTCAAGCAGGCCCTCTGAGGATACTGTCACTCCCTTGCAGCCTAGAGCTTTGAACTCCAGTTCGGCAGTATATACTAAGGATAACGGGGAGAATATTGTGCCTAGCCATTCCCAGAGTCATATTCCTGAGACACCCTCTTCGGTCAGGGTGTCGACTGTGAGAAATCCAGGATATGCTCCAGGATGCGCTCCAGGATATGGCCAGAATCACCACCAAGCTGGTAACTTGTCTGTTAACACCAGTATCCCTGTTACTAATAATCTTGGATCATTGTAGGATGCAGGTGTGACATCAGCGATAACCAGAGAGCTTCAAAAGTTGAAGGATATGATATCAAGTGTGCCTGGGAAAGTGTAGCCTATACCGGAAGTATCCCGAGATAGTCACAACATATCCCGCTTTGCTCACCCCATTTGTGATGCAGAAATCCCAAAGAGATTCTAGACTCCTAACATGAAGCTGTATGATGGGATGACGGATCCTGAGGAGCATATTGCCTAGTATAGGGAGAGGATGGAGATTAACCCTATCCCGTCGGATCTTAAAGAAGCATGCTTGTGCAAGGGCTTCGGCTTTACTCTAACAGGATCAGCCTTGAAATGGCTTCTAAATGTTCCACCTTATTCAATTACATCATTTGCTCATTTAGTTAATTTGTTTAATAGTCAGTTTTCTTGCAGTAGAAGCTTTGAAAAACTAACAAGTGACCTCTACAGGATAACACAGGGACCTCAAGAATCCCTAAGGGATTATGTGAACAAATTCAGCAGGGAATCCTTGGACATCCCACACCTTGATGTTGCTACAGCAGTCCAAGCATTCAAGATGGGGCTACAAAAGGATTCCCAGTTTTATCAGGATCTTGTGATGAATCCTTGCAGGAACTTGGACGAAGCTCAAAACAGGGCTTTGAGATATATCAGGCTTGAAGATGACAAGAAAATGCAAGAGAGGATGAATTCATCCTCGATATACGAATCAAATAACAGGAAGTCAAAATCCTCATATAAGCCATATTGCTCTAAGCCATATAGCAAGAATAACAGCAAGAAAGTGAATGCTGTCGAAGACGAGGATCCCGAGGAGTATCCTGAATTGTCAGAATATTGTTTTTCTGTTAATATACCTAAACTAATGTATGCTATGCAGGGTTTAGGAGACAAAGCGAGGTGGCCTAGGGAGAACCAACAAAAAGCTGATTGGAAGGATAAATCCAAGTGGTGTGCCTTCCATGAGGATTTTGGACATGTTACAGAAGACTGCATAGCCCTGAGGAAGGAAATAAGCTATCTGCTTAGCAAAGGATATCTGAAGGATCTCCTGGGAAGAAAGAAGAATAAGGGTCAGGATACTGAGAAGGATTCTGAACGAGCAGCATCACCTCCTGTGGATGCCAAGATAATTAACTTTATTTCAGGAGGATTCGATATCTGTGGAACCTCTTATTCTGCAGCAAAAAGACATGCAAAGGAGGCTAAGGGAGAAAGGGGAGATAAGCCAACCAGGATGTCAACCCTCACAACTGATAAAGTGATCACGTTCGACAGTGATGACAGGGATACTGTCCAGGATCCTCACCATGATGCTTTGGTAATAACTTTATATGTTGCTAATCATTTTGTGTGCAGGATACTGGTGGATAATGGCAGCTACATCAACATAATTCAGCTGGAAACACTGAAGATGATGAAGGTATCCCCGATGGATATTACTTCAAAATCCACTGTGCTTGTTGGGTTCAGTGGAGAAGCCAAGAATACCGTGGGAGAAATAAAGTTTCCTGTGTATGTTGAAGGGGTCAACACAATGCAACGCTTCTGTGTCATGGACTCCTTATCCTACTACAATATTATATTAGGTAGGCCATGGATCCATGATATGAAAGCTGTGCCATCTACCTATCACCAGTGCATCAAGATCCTTACCCCTTGGGGGTTGTCAAAGTGGAAAGCGATCAACAAGAAGCGAAGGAGTGTTATTCTTCTTCGATGAAATCCCAACCAAACCCAATGCAGCATAGCAATTAAAGATGCGAGCCAAGGATATCGTGGAGACCTCAGAGCAGGATGTTAAGAAAATTATCCTGGATCAGGATAATCCAGATATCTCGGTGCTCGTAGGAACCAATTCCCTCAGGATATTGAGGATCAGTTAACTAACTTTTTGAAATGCAGGATGTCGACATTTGCATGGAAGCATGGGGATATGACAGGTATTTCCAAGGATATTATCACTCACAAGCTTGGAATCGACAGGTCATTCAAGCCTGTTCAGCAAAAGAGAAGGAAGTTTGCTCCTGAGCGGAATACAATTATTCAAGAGGAAGTTGAAAGATTATTGAAGTCCAAGATGATCAGGGAGGTCAAATTTCCAAAGTGGCTAGCAAACGTGGTCGTGGTTCAAAAGAAGAATGAGAAATTGAAAGTTTGTGTAGATTATACAGACTTAAACACAACATGTCCTAAAGACCCATTCCCTCTACCTCACATAGACTCAATGGTGGGTACAACTGCCGGCCATGAGATGTTAACCTTCATGGATGCATTCTCAGGATTCCAGCAGATCCAGATGGAACCTTCAGACCAGGAGGATACTGCTTTTATGACACCAACAGGTATACTGCTATGCCTTTTGGTTTGAAGAATGCAGGTGCAACGTACCAAAGATTGTTGAACATGATGTTTAAAGACAAGCTGGGGGACACCATGGAGGTGTACATTGATGACATGGTAGTGAAATCTAAGAAGGCTGAGCATCATCTTCAGGATATTAAAGGAGCATTTGATATCCTGGACCAGTATAACATGAAGCTAAATCCTGCTAAGTGCCATTTTGGAGTGGGGGCAGGAAAGATTTTGGGATACATGGTGACTAAAAGAGGAATAGAAGCAAGCCCAGAACAGATTAAAGCTATCCTGGATATCAAATCACCATCCAACATGAAATATGTACAAAGATTAACAGGGCAAGTAGCAGCATTAAACAGGTTTATATCGAGATCCTCGGAAAAATGCAAGGAATTCTACGATATCCTGAAGAAGAATAAGAAATTCGAATGGGGAGAAAAGCATGAAGTAGCCGCACAGGAGTTAAAGCAATATCTTTCAACTGCACCTTTATTGATGAAGCCCGAGGATGGCGAACCATTATCCCTGTATCTTGCAGTATCAGGGAATGCAGTAAGTGTTGTTTTGGTAAAGGATCATGAAGGTCAGCAGTATCCTATCTATTATGTTAGTAAACGTTTGTTAGATGCTGAAACTAGATACTCACACTTAGAAAAATTGATATTAGCCCTAGTTATGGCATCAACCAAGCTTAGACATTATTTTGAGACACATAGGATTCTTGTTAAAACTAATTATCCTGTTAAAAATGTGCTTAGGAAACCTGAGATGTCGGGTAGGATGGCTAAATGGTCCGTAAAGTTAAGTGCCTATGATTTAGTATATGAACCTAGGAATGCTATAAAGTCTCAGGCCTTAGTAGACTTTGTAGCTGATTTTAGTAGTGATATTCAAGATAAAGCCAACCTAGAAGTACAACAACTAGGTGAAAGTTCGGAATTTTGGATATTATATACTGATGGTGCATCCAACATAAGAGGTGTAGGATTAGGGATGCTACTAAAATCGCCACAGGGGGACATATTACCCTAGGCTATTAAATGTGAATTTTCTGCTACCAATAATGAAGCTGAGTATGAAGCTCTGATAGCAGGATTAGAATTGGCTAAAAATATGAATATTAGATGTTTACAAGTATATGTTGATTCCCTGTTGATTAATAACCATTTCAATGGATCTTATGCAGTAAAAGGTGAAAAGTTAACTGAATATCTTGAAATTGTTAAAAAAAATTAGCAGGATGTTTCGAAATTTTTACACTTGAACAGGTACCAAGAGAAAAGAATGCTAAAGCTGACGCTCTAGTAAACTTAGGATCTACTGTCAGGATACCGGAGGGAACTCAGATACCAATAGTGCACATCTTGTATCCTGCAATGGAACATTCCAAATCTCAGGATAAAGAAGTAGCATGTATCTAGTATCCTGGTGATGAATATCCTGAGAAGGATCCTGAATCCTGGATGACTCCAATTATGAAGTATCTTCAAGAAGGAGATATCCCAAAGGATGCAAATCCTAAGGCTTTTAGGATGAAGGTATCTCGTTTTACTATTATAAATAATATTTTGTATAAGAAATCCCTTGTAGGTCCGTACCTAAGGTGCTTGGAAGATCCTGAAACCAAGGAGGTACTTCAGGATATACACGAAGGAAACTGTGGCAGCCATACCGGGGGCAGATCTCTGTTCTCGAAGGTGCTG
Organism: Helianthus annuus; assembly: GCF_002127325.2. NCBI lineage: Eukaryota > Viridiplantae > Streptophyta > Magnoliopsida > Asterales > Asteraceae > Helianthus > Helianthus annuus. The sequence continues at coordinate 117,112,381 of NC_035440.2, forward strand.
AGAACAGGATATTACTGGCCGACCATGAGAAAGGATGCCGCGGAGTATGCTCGGAAATGCGATGCATGTCAAAGACACGACAACATCCTGCATCAGCATGCATAACCATTATACCCTATTGTATCCCCTTGGCCGTTTATGAAATGGGGTATGGATATAGTGGGAAAGCTTCCAAAGGCTCCAGGAGGAAAGGTTTTCATTTTGGCAATGACGGATTATTTCTCCAAGTGGGTTGAAGTAGAAGCCTTTGTCCAAGTCAGGGATCAAGAAGTGGTATCCTTCATAAAGAGGAATATCCTGGCCAGATTTGGGGTACCAGCTGAGATAGTTTGTGATAATGGCTCTCAATTCATCAGCAAAAGAACTACTGATTTTTGCAAAAGTTGGGGAATTAAGATGATTACGTCAACACCAGTGCATCCTCAAGCAAATGGACAAGCAGAATCCTCGAACAAGATAATCGTCAACAATTTAAAGAAGAGGTTAGGTGCCAAAAAAGGGAAGTGGGCAGAGGAACTACCATTTGTCTTATGGGCTGATAGAACAACTGTGAAGAATGCTACTGGGCAAACCCCATTTTCTTTGGTATTTGGGGCCGAAGTAGTGATCCCGATAGAAATGGTGATACCGATAGCTAAATCAAGCCTAAGGGATCCTGAATCAAATCCTGAAATCTTATGTCAAGAACTGGATACTGTTGATGAAACAAGAGATGCAACAAAGCTAAGGATGGCAGCATATCAGCAAAGGATAGCCAAGTCATATAACAAAAAATTAAGGATAAGAAGATTTCAAGTTGGAGATTGGGTGTTAAGGAAAGCTTTTCAGAATACAACCAATCCTGCTGATGGGAAGTTAGCCCCAAAATGAGAAGGACCTTATGAAATTGAATCAGAATCCGGAAAGGGAGCATACAGACTCAAGAATATGGAAGGGGATATGTTGCCAAGATCCTGGAATACTATACACCTTAAGCTTTATTTCAAGTGAGTTTAGAATTTAATTTCTAACTCAGGATGGTATGAACTCTATCTCTTTTAAATATGTTTGATTTAATTTATTCTTTGAAACCCAATACTGACCTAAGCATCGGAGCGGTGTTAGCCAAGCTAACACCCACCTTAGTTTAAAGGTGTTTTGTAGGATACGCTTCAGAATGTTACTCCAGGATATATATTCAAGATGAATAGAAAGCTTAGAGGATTGGTCCCCTCTCTCACGTTTAAGGGATCCTTATCCCTTCAAAGGTTTAAAGGTATTCACCTTTCTTTCGAATTGGGTTTAAACACCCCACCTGGAGCGCAAGTTATCCAGGGATAGTTCAAGATAGCGGGACCAGTTCATGTAAAAGTGGCTGACAATTTCGTTATCATTGGCTATATCCTGGATCCTTAAGGTATATGAGGATTGATCACCCTCTCTCACGAAAGTGTATTTTCATACTCTCTAGGGTTTAAAGGTTTCACCTTTCTAAGTCTTGGAGTTTATACACTCCCGCTTGTAGCGCACGAAAACAAGAGTTTATCCCCAGGATACTAAGGGTTTATCCCCAGAATATTAAGGGTTTATCCCCAGTGAAACTAAACTTTTTGACAAGTTCTAAAGATATGACAAACTACGATTGTGTTTACACATGTTCTTCTGTTGGTGAAAAGTTACGAAGTTTAATCACTAAGTAAAGAGATATTCAAGTGTGTCATATATTGATGCAATATCCTGCACAGACATGGGACATCCATGCTGGGGACATTGCTAAGGATTCAAAGGTTGAGGTTGCAAATTATTGCCTAAGTGTTTCTGGTATGATTTATTATTTTTCAAGTCCTGAAAACCTTATCTAAATGATCTAAGTTTTCTAAAAAGTCATATTCAACCAAGTTTTGTCTAACATTTTGATGACAAAAGTATTGAACATTTCATCAGTATCCTGACCAGGATATTTGAACAGTATATTCAAAACATACCTTTCAAAATAAAAACATAACAACAAATAAGGCTAAAAGGTTAGTTTATTATTATTGGTTCAAAAGATTGTATTCTTGGTTTCATCTAAAAAAGAGACCCATCCACCAAGAACATAATTAAGTTTTTAAAGCATATTTACATAATCAGTTGAAGGCCTCGTCCTGAAAACTCAGGATCCCTCCACCTTCAACTGTCAAACTATTCTACTTGCAGAAAATTAAAATTGTTCTAAGTATAGGACGACCAGATGATTCAGTGTAACACCCCCAAAATTCCACCTGCGGAGACCCCGCGAGGCGTGTTACGCATCAGAGTTCGAGCCACCAATCACATTGAACCAATGGTAAATACTTAAATAAAACATGTCATTAATTACTGAAATAAAATGTCATCATGATATCAATTCCCAAAATGTTGTGTAGCGGAAGCATGTAATAAGTCGTTTAGCAATTGTTTCATAATAATACTTAAAACCATTGTATCGAATGTAAGTTAATCCCAGAGCCTCGATCCATGACCACTCCAGCACTCCCAGATAGCAAGTCCATGTTCCAAGGTTAACGACCTACAAGCATGCAAACACGTGTGTCAGACTACGCTGGTGAGTTCAAGGTTTTGTTAACGTGTTTTGTTACCAGATGGATGTTAATGCGATTCAATGTTGCGTTACGATGTCGTTCACGTTAGATACCCTAGGGAGTGTGCCCATATGTATCCGGGGAGTGTGTACCCCTTAACGACCGATTTGATTATTGTACCGTATGCAGCGTCAATGATGGGAATGCCTAACCCCAATGCCCATAACCAGGCATTGGTCAAAGTTAAGGTATCAAACAACCTTGACAAGCTGTAGGAGGTCTTATATCCGCGTTGTATTCACAAGTTGTCCCAGTAATTAGTTCACGCCCGTCCTTACGGCCCGGTGTGAGGGTGCCAAACCTAATAGCGCTATCAACTAATTACCCCATTGCCTTACAGGCAATCCGGTAGATGATTGTTTATATGTTCCAGTTGTTTACCCCAAGTTTCCCTTCCAAATGTTTACCAGTTGTCCCAAACCACCAGGACGCATGCTTGAGAAAATGCAATGAACTCACCTTGGTTTGCTCGGCAGATTATACCAAAGTTACTTGAATTAAGAGTAATCAATCACGTCCTAACAGGGTTACCATACAAGTCAGGTTGGGTTCTAGTAAAGCACGTATGGTTACACAGAGTTAACACGTTACAAACACGTAGAGATCATGGCAACACTTAACAGTTAAGCAATACAAGTTAACACTCATAACATATCCAAACTTGTACGATTTAATAAGCCCATAGTCCCTGGCCCAACATCATAAGTGATTCAATGGCATGTACGGCCCAAATACCAATTAACAGCCTTGTACGATACAAACAGTTGTGCGATTACGATTTGGGCTGCTCGGCCCAAATAGATAAACAGTCCAACATATACGGCCCAAAGGAAAAATGTGTAACTTGTGCGATCCGCTGAATTTGTGCGATCGGACTAGCCCAGCCCAATCACCATCCGGCCCAAACAATAATCAAACAAACATCCTTGTGCGACTGGAGACCCCTTGTGCGATCAGGGCCTCTTGTGCGATCAGATCAGCTTGTGCGACTGATCTAGTTGTGCGAGTAGGCATCTTGTGCTACCGAGATGCCTTGTGCGAGTGGACCTCTTGTACGATCAAGAGGTCTTGTGCGACCAGTTCAATCATTCCACAAATCAAGCAATTCGGTTACAACAATTTATCAGTTTCCAATTTTACATACTATCAATTAACATCTAACAGTTTCAAAACCAATCAATTATCGATCAAACGAGGCAATTATAGACTAACCCATAAGAACCCTAATCCGATTCAACATGAACAATATTCTTAAACATATTATCCAGATTCTTATGAACCCTAAAGATCTACCAACATGAACAATAATCATCCGGTTTATAGTATATCACGGCCGATTTCTAAGTGTTCGGTTCTTGGTTAATATCATGCAAATCTGATTAATGTCTACCACTTTCTAACATTCAAAACAAGCCGATTTCATGATCACTATCATTCAATCTATATGTGAGCCGATTAACAAGAACATCACATACGGTTCCTCATCGATAATCATGTCTACACACTAACCATAATATCAAAACATGAATCATAATACCAAGTAACAAGACATAGGGCACTAACCGTTTCAGGGAATGATTCGAATCCTATGGACTTCGATGAGGAGGGTGTTTGGCTGTCTTCGGTTCGTGAGAGGGAGAGAGAGAGAGGAAACTAGGGTTCTTGTGTGTGTAGGTGTTTAGCAAAACAAATGAGGAACAACCCCCCCCCCCTTATTGTGTGTTGTACGTATAAGAGGAGTGGGCCGGCCCTTACTTGGGCTGCCCCTAATCTGAACAACAAATGATACGGCCCCTAGTGGGCTTGTGTGCATTGTGCGATCGAGTGAGTTGTGCGGTTTGGGCTCAATTAACACAAACAGTTAATACATAAAGCATACAATCATACATACATAGCACACATCCACATAACAACATATCATGTATTCATCAACCATATTATTCACATAATCAGTCAAGTTCATAAAGTAATCAGTCAAGTTCATAAAGTCATGTCGTGTTCACGAATGTTACACAAAGGTAGGTTCGGAATTAAGAGTTGTCACAGTATCCCCAACTAAAAAGAAATTTCGTCCCGAAATTTGGTACGCACACACTGAGAAAGCTAGATAAGTTAAAGCTAGGTAAGTTATATCGTTTGCTGGTTTTCCTGGGGTGTCACATCCTCCCCAACTTGAAAGAAATTTCGTCCCGAAATTCACCAGTGATATCAAGAGTTGGTTCAATCCCTTGAACAATTGAGAACATTGAAGTTTTAACATATCCTTTCGTTCCTATGTGAACTTCAGTCCACGTATTGAAGTTTAACAAGCCCTCATGATTGTCATATGACTCATGCTAGCGAACCTTGACTTCTTAGCCCATGCTTTCGATAGATTCCCTGAGATATACAACTGATCCGATGACCTCAAATTCCGGTAAGGGTATCACCAGGGTTTCATCGGGCAACCACTGCCTTAAACCAAGGGCATACATAACATTACGATAGTTATCCCGTTTCATCAATTAGCCTGAGTTGGTGAGCCAAGTCACCGTTTGTTCCAGTAATCCGAATGTCTCACGCGTCGTAATGTAAGCTTGCCATGTTTTCTATAGCATACCGCACCCCCCCCCCCCCGGGTGATGCTTTCGATTATGACACGTTTGCCTACAACAACTCCCAGTGTTCCCTAAGCTAATCAGCTTTCCTAGCGCTCATGCGCTGCCATCAAACAATTTCCGATCTAAGCAATGTTCGAGAGTTTTGAGCTCAGGTCCTGGACCTGCGATTACGTTGTCAACTGCATTAGTCCAACAAGGAGATTAGAGTTACTGTCCATGTTATGCCTCAGCATGGGCTGTATGCATACTATCATGGTGCAGCTGCATTAGAGCTTCTCCCCAAGATAAGTGTCCTTCCCAGACGTTTACTAAAGTCAGTTATGCACATACTTGCAACATGCCGTCGTGTGCTCAGATGGTTCGTCACTGCGTTCGATTGTCCTACAGTAATAAGTAATGTTCATGTCAAGACGTGAGTCAAAGGTGTGCGCCATGCCCGCCTTGAATTAGGTATAGTCCAATAGGTAATAGGAGTTGGCACCTCATGCCTATAATCCGTCTCTTCCAGAGAAATGTTCACAAGCTGAGAAGACGCATCAGTTCCCTTGACTGCAAGGAGGTGTGCTGGTCACATTCGGCGATCAACGATTGTTACTGTTTGTGTTTCCATTTCGAGTTGTAAATAGACTAGTGGCAGCATTCATAGCAGTCTGCTCCCATCCTCCACATAGGTGTTGCCAGTTTCTTATACTTCGCCTTGACTTTTCCCAAAGTCAAAAGTCATACCCATACATTGTTAGACGGGTTTTCATGCCCAATCATCAGTACAAGATTTACATGTCCAAACATCTTTCTTTAAAATCCAGTTGAATAGAATTTTCGAAGCCGGTGTGTTTTGCTAACCACAACTTCCCTACCGTTGCTGTGAAATGAGGTTTATAGTCGTTCTATGAGTTAATGAATATCGTTCGTTTCACCAAGGTTGCTCTTCCATGCCCCGCATGGATTCAACTTGTAAATTCTCTCCCGTTAGTTCCCTAGTTTGTACAGAACGAGTTGGGTCAGGTGGGTTAGAGTTGATGGCGAGCTGCAAAGTCCATACACGTTCAGGTTCCACAGTCGTAATCCACCCAGTAGTTCCATCCAACGATGCCATTTACTGATTTAGCTCTTTTGAAACCAGAGTACACGGAAGGCCCTTGTGATCGGTCTAAGTAACGCATTTGGTACCGTCCAAGTAATGCCTCCGTGTAACTCCAAAGACCATGGTTTCCACCACTAGTTGTGTGTCATGCAGTTCTTCTTTGTAATTTCATTACGTAAGTCGTTATTCTCTTGTGTTGCGTCGGCGTGTAACTGGGACTCTGATTCGGACCATCGTGGTATACCACTGAATCACCCGCACCCTCGGGTAAAGATGATGCTCAGTGAGTTGTAGGGTTGGATTTCAAAAGCTGAAAAGACGCCTTGCTGTTTTGTCTTTCACAAACGCAACACCCTGCTGCACTAAAGAGATTTAAGCTGTGCATCCTTCGAATATCCGGTGAGTAAGCTGCGATAGTATCTAGCAAGACCAAGGAGTTGCTGCATCCCCGAGGGAACCTTTGGTGTTGGTCAGTTTCTAACAGGATGCATCTTGGCGAGATTCACGTGCGTTCCCACTTCGTTGGTTATATGACCCAAAAAGGGTACATCTCGCATTCAGCAGTTACTTTTATCAAGACTTCGTGCGGTGTGGCTCCTCCCTCAGGAGCTCTCAAATAAGATACAAAGTTGTCCATGATGTTCTTTTCTCCTGAAAAGGGTTCAAAATGTCACCCAATAGCATGGTCGGTTCGCATGATCCATGAGGCTGCTGGTGTGATGATCACTCTAAAGGTCATGGAGTACAAAGTTGTATGGCCGAATTGCGTCTGGTAAGCTTCTTTAAGAACTTTCTTCCCTTGGATTTCCATCTGATAATAATGCGCTCGCAATTTAACCCTCGAATGAAAGCTCGTCTCTTGTAACTAGTCGATCGGTTTTCGATACATGGCCGCGGCAAACGGTTCTCAACTGTCGTCTCGATGGGTGCTCGATAATTGGTACGTACACACAAAAAGGCTTATCTTCATGGATATAACTGGGGCTTCCCAAAGTGAGAATTAGGTCCAACAAAACTCTTGTGCAACAATTCTCGTAGTAGATTACACAGTTCTTGCAACCCTCCTGGTGTAGGACGGTAAGAGTATGAGTATTCGGAGCTCCCTCTAATCGTGAGATCACTGAGTTTCTGACTAATAGTTGTGGTAGTAGACCTGAAAGCTCCTCCAATTGCACCTTGAGATGAGTCACAACCATCGGTGGGTCCTCGATCCTATCTTACTTAGTCTGATCATTAGATATAGTTGCTAATACAGTGAGGTCCTCCTTCCATAGGCGCTTTCGAGGCTGTCATTACTGACATGGTGCTAACCTTTTCGCCACTCTGGTACTTTAGAGCATATAGTGACGCTAAATTTCTTCTCACAGGGTACGTTCGGGCGATATATCCTGATAACCCACCAACACTAGCTACTGCGTCGTAACTACCAAGGATAGTAGAGGTAACACCGGTGTCGAATGTCTGTCCCCCGCAATATCGAGTTTGCATCCCAACTAACATATGCGGTTTCCGCTGACCTGCCATCAGCCGGTTTCATAACAGGTTTGGTTTCAAGAAGCATCAGGGTTAAACGGAATCGAGCCGAAGCGATTTGCTATCCATCCAAACTACCATGTTGTTAATGTCCTGTCGTCGCCCACGTCAATCCTAAATATCCCTTCACGAGCACCACTGCCGGTGTTATTGTTACAATCACACGGATTTCTACCATACTGTCATCGCTCCCTGGGTTGTTGTCGTCTTGAATTATCAACTGCCATTACATGCCGTAGGCACCTTCATTTCCATACTGTAAGCTACTATTACAAGTACCTTGATGTCACGATAGTTGTTGCTTCTAATGTTGTTGCTCGAAACAGGACTCTACGATCCTTCACCAACGATGTCCATCTCTTTATATTTCGTGCTAAGTTCCAGGGTGCTACTCGTTGTGTTGGAAGTTACACAGTCCACATCCTGGTCGATTGTCATCGTTTACGTTTCGATCGATTCATAAAAGTCGGCTCCCATAAGTTGCTGACTAGAGTTAAGGATTCGTTTGGAGTCAAATCGTTGATGTTCATTGTCAATAATTGGGGTCGTTCAAATGTTGAAGTCGGTAGAGTACTAAATTTACCCTTATGCCCATCGTTCTTACAAGTAGACTGGGTAAAACACGGTAGGTTTCCAGAGTGTTGCAGGTGTGACCGCCCTTCAGGGTCTGAGATGTGAGTATATTGAGTTCCAACAACAAAGAGGAGTGAGGGGGGAAAGAAAAGGGGTATAAACCAATCATGGACGCTGCAACATCCACTCAGGGACGTTCGTACAAGCACCTAGCATTCTACTTAGTTCGCTAGGCGTTCAAAGGGACGTTCAAGTAATACTCAATAGCATTGCGATTTCAAAAGGATTCAAAGAGAGGTGAGAAAGTCACATTTGAGTAGAAGACGATCACTGTTATGACTCCTATTAGTTTGTTACGTTTCACACTGATCAATTAACAGGGCGGAACCCCTCCTTCACTTGTTAAGCCTCACTGGGACTCGCATGCACCCCACATTATTATTATCTGTGCACCCACAATAATATTGTGATTTGCATGCTCATCTCAGTTCCTCCTAACTCATGTCGAATGGTTCCCCCAACTCGAATAGTAAACAAAGAGCATCACATAACATAAGTCACGAATGTTTAGGGAATTACCACCCTATCAGTCATATAACACGTGCAAGGGATACGTAAGTTCATACTATCGTGTTTAACGTGCACCAGCATGCAACATCATATGTAAGTGTCCACTAGTTACGTAGTACAATGAGTATACGAAAGACGAACCTTGCAATCTGGAGCTGAGTGTCATGATCGATTTTCGAAGGTGTTCGGTTATAGTCTGGTTTTACAAAAACGTTTTAAAACCTAGTTCACTATAACCAGTGGCTCTGATACCAACTGTAACACCCCCAAAATTCCACCTGCGGAGACCCCGCGAGGCGTGTTACGCATCAGAGTTCGAGCCACCAATCACATTGAACCAATGGTAAATACTTAAATAAAACATGTCATTAATTACTGAAATAAAATGTCATCATGATATCAATTCCCAAAATGTTGTGTAGCGGAAGCATGTAATAAGTCGTTTAGCAATTGTTTCAAAATAATACTTAAAACCATTGTATCGAATGTAAGTTAATCCCAGAGCCTCGATCCATGACCACTCCAGCACTCCCAGATAGCAAGTCCATGTTCCAAGGTTAACGACCTACAAGCATGCAAACAAGTGTGTCAGACTACGCTAGTGAGTTCAAGGTTTTGTTAAAGTGTTTGTTACCAGATGGATGTTAATGCGATTCAATGTTGCGTTACGATGTCGTTCACGTTAGATACCCTAGGGAGTGTGCCCATATGTATCCGGGGAGTGTGTACCCCTTAACGACCGATTTGATTATTGTACCGTATGCAGCGTCAATGATGGGAATGCCTAACCCCAATGCCCATAACCAGGCATTGGTCAAAGTCAAGGTATCAAATAACCTTGACAAGCTGTAGGAGGTCTTATATCCGCGTTGTATTCACAAGTTGTCCCAGTAATTAGTTCACGCCCGTCCTTACGGCCCGGTGTGAGGGTGCCAAACCTAATAGCGCTATCAACTAATTACCCCATTGCCTTACAGGCAATCCGGTAGATGATTGTTTCTATGTTCCAGTTGTTTACCCCAAGTTTCCCTTCCAAATGTTTACCAGTTGTCCCAAACCACCGGGACGCATGCTTGAGAAAATGCAATGAACTCACCTTGGTTTGCTCGGCAGATTATACCAAAGTTACTTGAATTAAGAGTAATCAATCACGTCCTAACAGGGTTACCATACAAGTCAGGTTGGGTTCTAGTAAAGTACGTATGGTTACACAGAGTTAACACGTTACAAACACGTAGAGATCGTGGCAACACTTAACAGTTAAGCAATACAAGTTAACAGTCATAACATATCCAAACTTGTACGATTTAATAAGCCCATAGTCCCTGGCCCAACATCATAAGTGATTCAATGGCATGTACGGCCCAAATACCAATTAACAGCCTTGTATGATACAAACAGTTGTGCGATTACGATTTGGGCTGCTCGGCCCAAATAGATAAACAGTCCAACATATACGGCCCAAAGGAAAAATGTGTAACTTGTGTGATCCGCTGAATTTGTGCGATCGGACTAGCCCAGCCCAATCACCATCCGGCCCAAACAATAATCAAACAAACATCCTTGTGCGAATGGAGACCCCTTGTGCGATCAGGGCCTCTTGTGCGATCAGATCAGCTTGTGCGACTGATCTAGTTGTGCGAGTAGGCATCTTGTGCTACCGAGATGCCTTGTGCGAGTGGACCTCTTGTACGATCAAGAGGTCTTGTGCGACCAGTTCAATCATTCCACAAATCAAGCAATTCGGTTACAACAATTTATCAGTTTCCAATTTTACATACTATCAATTAACATCTAACAGTTTCAAAACCAATCAATTATCGATCAAACGAGGCAATTATAGACTAACCCATAAGAACCCTAATCCGATTCAACATGAACAATATTCTTAAACATATTATCCAGATTCTTATGAACCCTAAAGATCTACCAACATGAATAATAATCATCCGGTTTATAGTATATCACGGCCGATTTCTAAGTGTTCGGTTCTTGGTTAATATCATGCAAATCCGATTAATGTCTACCACTTTCTAACATTCAAAACAAGCCGATTTCATGATCACTATCATTCAATCTATATGTGAGCCGATTAACAAGAACATCACATACGGTTCCTCATCGATAATCATGTCTACACACTAACCATAATATCAAAACATGAATCATAATACCAAGTAACAAGACATAGGGCACTAACCGTTTCAGGGAATGATTCGAATCCTATGGACTTCGATGAGGAGGGTGTTTGGCTGCCTTCGGTTCGTGAGAGGGAGAGAGAGAGAGAGGAAACTAGGGTTCTTGTGTGTGTAGGTGTTTAGCAAAACAAATGAGGAACAACCCCCCCCCCTTATTGTGTGTTGTACGTATAAGAGGAGTGGGCCGGCCCTTACTTGGGCTGCCCCTAATCCGAACAACAAATGATACGGCCCCTAGTGGGCTTGTGTGCATTGTGCGATCGAGTGAGTTGTGCGGTTTGGGCTCAATTAACACAAACAGTTAATACACAAAGCATACAATCATACATACATAGCACACATCCACATAACAACATATCATGTATTCATCAACCATATTATTCACATAATCAGTCAAGTTCATAAAGTAATCAGTCAAGTTCATAAAGTCGTGTCGTGTTCACGAATGTTACACAAAGGTAGGTTCGGAATTACGCGTTGTCACATTCAGACCCTATAAAGCAAAATACAGGTATCATTAAAGACAAACTAATCAGGATACAGGTTCAGTATATGTGTACAGAATACAGGGCCAGGATATCTACCTTGTTAAGGAAAGCGGTCGTAGGCTCAAAGGAATCAACAAAGCTAAGGTCCTCATAAGAGAAGCCTGCTGGAGCAGCAATGACAGTGTCAGAACCCTTTCTTTTCTTGGACCCTGAAGCTCGGGCCCTAGCCTATGGAGTAGGTTTGGGAGAAACAAATGCAGAGAATTTACAGGGATGGTCTGGATAATAATGAGTGAAAATCGCATAGGAAGTTGTTCCATGTCACATTATATCATCAATCAATTAAGGGTTTTGAAGAGATTAGAAAATATTACCGTTAGATCAGAGATCCCCAACGATAATATTTTTGGGGACAATTGTTACGGGTGAAATTCTGAGCCCATATCCTGACGATATATCTTGATTTTTATGTTGCTTATCTGTGATCAGGATACCGAACCAGGATATTGGTAACATCCTGCGGAAACATCTTGGTCACAACTAACGGTTTGCTTGTAGACTTTGGCTACAGGTGATTAATGCATGCTAATTTACCGGAGACACATTTGGAATGGGTCTTATAATAGTCATAATTAAGGAAATGTATATTCTGTGAGAGTTTCGGATGCTAATTAATGCTGATTGATGCTAATTGATACTAATTGATACTGATTGATGTTGTAACGGTTATGTGAGCTGAAGACCAGGATTTATACATGGAAAGGAGCGTAATCTCAGGATCCCAACATTAATGGAGAGTTAATTAGGGTTTTCTTTTACTTGTATACTATAAAAAGGGTAGAATGATGGACTTAGCCAGGACACAACACACACTTTCGAGCTCTCATACTCGTACACTCTCATTTCTAGCTGCAAACACACTTTAACACTCACAAATCACAATCATTGTAACACTTAGATTTGATCCGAGTATTATCCTGCATTGTATCCTGGTTATTCAAGCAATAAGAAGAACAAGGTAGCCGGCGATTGTCAGCTCCTGAGGTTTTATGCCGGAGATCTAGATTGATCAACGGCTTTCCCCATACATATCGTGTCAACCTTTACATTCTTGCACATTTTTTGATTTTTGATATAGTCTGATATCCTCGGACTATATCCTGAAACTGTTTTTGCAAACTAACAAACCAACATATTATTCACAAAGTATTACTAGCACACTACCTCACAAAACTAATTTGATCACTTAATTGCTTCGGTAATTTTTGACCAAAACATTATTGACCCCGCAAACTTACTCGTATAGATTCATCAGGCGCTCAAGGCCCTATAATCAAGAACACAGGTATCAGCATATATAATCTGATCAGGATATCAATTTAGCATATATGTGCAGGATGCAGGATAAGGATATTTACCTGGTTAAGAAAGGAAGTCATGAATCCACTGGATTCGACGAACCTGTGATTCTCATAAGGAAAAGCCTCAGGGGTAGCAGGAGAGTCTGTTTCCTTCCTTTTACGAGCACTGGAGGCATGGGACTTGATGGTCGGGGAAGGCTTAGGGATGGCAGCGGCTTTGGAACTGGCAGGCTTGGACGAAGTGGCAGGTTTGGGGCTTGGTTCTTTCTTCACAGCGACAGGACCAGAATAGCTGTCCAACTTTTCAAGGTCGAAGACTTCAGGGATCTTGGCTGGTGCTGCACAAGGGAAACAGTTCTGAACTTTTAAATATCTTAATATCTTAACTAATTTGAATATATGCAGGAATATTTAAGGACAAATGTCCTTACCAGACATGTCGGAGCTAGTTTTTTGGCTTGAACTTGTGAAAAACAGAGAAAAGGTTCTTTCACTCTTCGGAAGCTGGTAGATAGCTGTCACACCCTGGCTTTGCGGAAGCGTGGTTAATTTGGTGTGACTTCTTAATACCATAGCTTAATCATAACAAAGCTATATGAATTAAAAATATGCAAGATCATCCATTAAAATAAAAATCAAAACATTGTCTTAACGGGTTAACACCCAACAACCATAAACTTGTCTAAACATTACAAACCCAAACACAACATAAACATGATTCAAGGACTGTGACTTGTCCAGGAAAGAGTCACATTCCCCGAACCCTGGATGACCCTGGTGACTTATGCAGCGGAAAACATGCCATACCGTGCCAGATCTTTAATTCCATGAAATACATGTAAGTTGAAAAATCAACAATAATGTTGAGCGAGTTCATGCGATAGTGAGTAAATAAACCTTTATCTTTATAAAAAACCTGGTATGTAGCAAATAAGGAAAAAGAGATCACCAATGGTTTGCAAGGCCATTGATATGTGTGAAATGCAAGTAGGAAGGCTCAAACCTAGCAAATTTATGCGTCGGGAACAAAGTCATCCCAAGGTCCGTTATGCTGGACCTGGGACTGGGCTCGCTACACCCAAATAGATCTACCGCTCCTGCCCCTCGGTCCTACCCTGAGGATTAATGACCTCAAGTTTCCGCCTACCCATTCACATGATCTAAAAGTAACCCTCCTTACGCTAACCATACCATGTAATAAGTAATCATAATCATTGTAACATGTATTTCACCCCCGCAGTTAGAAAACTGAAAACAGTTAAGAGAAAAGGGGGACATGAACTCACAGTCAGTGCGTCGCTAAATCAAGCACTCCAAAAGTCCGAAAGCTGTGCAACGACCTACATGTGCTAATTCTATTAGACGGATGGCCGTGCTTTAGCTTTATAGTTTAATTTTTGGGAAACAGTTAGACAACTGTTCCTTGTATATATTTGGTAGTTAATCTCCTTCCCAAGGATGGGGGAATTAATACATGCGCGTTTATAATATTAAGTCTCACTTAATATATTTTACTTCTCATTCCAAAATATAATTATTTTTCTCAAAAATATTATATTTTCTCTTCGCATAATTCTTTCCAAAAATAATACGTTGACCAAATACGCATTTATGAATATTCCCGTATAAAGCGTAAGTTACGTTTTGGCGATTTAGTGGTAATAGTAATTACCGTTGTAACTTATATGTTTGTCGTGTAGGCGTTGGTATTATTTTGGGTTCGACAAAGTTTGTAAATATTATTTTTACTCTAAAAATAATATTTATATATTTTCACAAAATAATCATAAACAGTGTGGTGAAAAATATATTTATCGAATAAATATTTATCACGTTTAGTTTTTGTGAAAATCCCACCTCCGATTACTTAATAAATAAAGTCTTGGCGAAATGTATTTTAAAAACATTTCAAAATAGTTTAACACTTGTAAATAATTCTAAGTGTTAGATTTTAGAAAAATTTCGCCAGAGTTTCCCCTGTAACTGGAGGTGGCCACGCTTTCAAGCGTATCATTTTCTTTTACAAAATCATTCCAACACTTCTTTAAATCAACCAATCAATTTCCGATACTTCAAACTAGTTTTAACACATCAAACTTGTAGACTAGTATGTAAAATCGCATTATTACACGAACTTGTAGTTTTTCCGAAAGTCATAGTGTAGATCACCTTATATTTAGTGGATCTATGTATAAAATAGTTTAGTCTTGTAAAAACCCCGTTTTTAAAACAAACCATCCTTTACAACTTCCCGACAACTTTTATAAAAATTGTTACTTTGTCGGATCTTTCGTTTCACAAGTGTTTATACACTTGTAGTTTGTAAAAATCATATTTGTTAACATGTCACCCAACTTTTATAAAACATGATTTTCTCGACACTTGGTTCTACGAATATACCACTTGTACATACGTAGATCGGCTCGTTTTAAATACTATTTTATAAGTCAAAATACTTTTACACTAGTTCATGTTTCTCGTGTGGTGGAGTTTCACCTTTTAACCCTCGTACCGATAGAAACAAACGTATGTCAAGATTCGTGATCTTAACAAAGTCGGGTTAAACGATGATAAGAGCCACCACATCGTAGATCGGGCCCCAAAAATCAACATATTCGAATACTACAACATTTACACATGTTATGAGCTTTTAACCAACAATATTCGAGTTTTAGTAGACTTTATAGATTCAAAACGCATGATTCCGACTTTTAACCGTTAAAAATCATATTAACCACTTTAGATACGATCGAGAGTGAGTTTTAAACATTATACCTCTAGCTCGGGGCTAGGGAAGAATCTAGTCAAAAATGGCGTGGATAAAAGCAAAGAAACGAGGTCCTTCAACTTCCGCTTGCTTCAAGGCTCCTTATACGTGATCCTCGACACTTGTATATACTTGGAACTTGCAAGATGGAAACCGAAATGGATGGATGGATGTGAGGTGCTCTCGGCCGAGAACCAAAGAGAGAGGGAGAGAGTGTGTGTTGGTGAGTTGAGTGTGTGAAGTTTCTAATGAGAGGTGGAGGGTTTATATAGACAAAAGTATAATCTTCGTCCAACGGTCACCATGTCCTCTAGATATTAAACATATGCAATTAAATAATCAAAAAGGTGTACCCTTGTGTCCCCTTGGTTTGGCCGATTCTAGGATGGGGGGGGGGGGGTATCCGGTTGGTTTTCGATTGTTCAGTTAGAGTTCAGTTACATCTAATAAGTTATCTTTAGAGGTTAACTCCGTTAGTTAAATGATGCGTTATAAAGCTGGTGTTAGGGTAATCAGGGACCCTAACTGGCTCAGAAAAAGACTAATAATATTTCTGGCAATATTTTTATGTTCCGGGTATAGTCCGGTTGTTCGGTTGGATAGTAATCCGTTAAAGTGCTTAAGTAATCTTTTAAGCGTCGTAAATAATATTTTTAGCGACACAATTTATTCAGCAAAGTGTCAGGAATATTTCCCCATGTTTTGGCACTTTATTAATTAGCTAGAAGCTAGTATGTTGATAAAAGTGATGTGTTTCGTGCTTAGAGTACGTTTTAGGCACATCCAATCATCACATCTTATTCCTAGAGACGCAGTTTAACAACCCTTATATCCCTACACACACTCTGGGTGTAGTATAATATTTTTGGCTCATACAGGTCTTTAGAGGCAGTGTCTGCCTGATGCTGGCTATATCAGCATGTTCAATAGGTTATCCGTTCAAATGCTACTGTGCTTTTGTGCATCATGTTTGTCACTAGAGTTCAGTAAGTAAATAATGTAGTGACGGAAATCAAAGTATGATGCAGATATGTACATGTATCAACAGTCAAGTAGCAGTTTATCAGTAATCTCAGGCAAGCACAGTAATTAAGCAACAATTAATAGTTAATTAAATCGTACGGATACCTGGTTTAGTGAGGGTTGTCACATTCTCCCCCCGTTAAATAAATTTCGTCCCGAAATTTTAAATTCTGCTTGTAGAAGCAGGGTTCTCAGGAAATAAGTGGGGGTATTTCTCTTTCATTCGGTCTTCACGCTCCCAGGTGAATTCAGGACCATGTCTAGCATTCCAGCGAACTTTGACGAGCTTGACACTGCTCCGGCGGGTCTTGTTCACTTTCCAATCCGTGACCTCGACAGGTTCTTCAACGAAGTGGAGCGTGTCATCAACATGAATTTCGTCGGTAGGAATGGCAACGTTAACTGGAGTTGGACTTCTCTTCAGATTGGATACATGAAATGTATCGTGAACATTATTTAGTTCGGCAGGTAGATCCAACTTGTATGCTACGGTCCCAATTCTTTCCAAAACCTTGAAAGGACCAATGTAGCGCGGATTCAACTTCCCACGCTTCCTAAAGCGTGCCACACCCTTCCAGGGTGATACCTTCAACAAAACCATATCCCCAACCTCAAATTCCTGAGGTTTCCTTTTCAGATCTGCGTAGGTCTTCTGACGGTCACGAGCCGCATTAATGCGATCTCGGATTTGCGCAATCTTATCTGTAGTTTCCTGAACTACATCGGGACCTACCAATTGTCTATCACCTGCGTCAGACCAACAGAGCGGCAACCTGCACTTGCGCCCATATAACGCTTCGAATGGCGCGGCACCAATACTGGTGTGGTAGCTGTTATTGTATGAAAATTCAACCAGGGGTAAATGCTTATCCCAGCTACCGCCTAAATCCATAACACATGCTCTCAGCATGTCCTCCAACGTCTGAATCGTCCGCTCGCTTTGCCCGTCGGTCTGCGGGTGAAAAGCAGTGCTCATATTCAGCTTTGAGCCAAAAGCTTCCTGGAAGGATTGCCATATCCTCGATACGAACCTCCCATCTCTATCAGAAATAATCGAGAGAGGTACTCCATGGCGTGCAACAATCTCTCTCATGTAGATTTCAGCCAATTTGCTTGTATTATCCTTCTCGCGGATAGGTAAGAAGTGTGCTGACTTCGTTAAGCGATCCACTATCACCCAGATAGTGTCATGGCCTTTTGGCGTTCTTGGCAACTTCGTAATAAAATCCATGGAGATTTCTTCCCACTTCCACTGGGGAATTTTTGGTTGCTGCAGAAGTCCCGAAGGCTTCTGGTATTCCGCCTTAACTTTGGCGCAAGTTAAACATTTGCTCACGTAAATAGCAACATCGCCCTTCATCCTAGGCCACCAGTAATAATCTTTAAGATCTTGGTACATCTTATCCGCTCCAGGGTGGATAGAGTACTGCGACTTGTGAGCTTCATCAAAGATAACCTCTCTTAAACCACCAAACAGAGGAACCCAAGTCCTTTTCTCAAAACATAACGTTCCTTCCCTGTTTGGCACCAATATCTTCTCCATCCCACGGAGATATTCTTCCTCAAGGTTTCCCTCCTTGAGAGCTTCCTTCTGTGCCGCACGAACGCGCGAGGAAAGGTCGGTTTGAATTATCATTTCCATAGCCCTAACCCTTATGGGCTTGATTCTCTCTTTACGACTTAGGGCATCAGCGACCACATTCGCCTTCCCTGGATGATACTTGATCTCGCAGTCGTAATCGTTCAACAACTCGACCCATCGCCTTTGCCTCATATTCAACTCCTTCTGGTTGAATATATGCTGGAGGCTCTTGTGATCTGTGAAGATCGTACACTTTGTACCATAAAGGTAGTGTCTCCAGATCTTCAGAGCGAAAACCACTGCGCCAAGCTCCAAATCGTGCGTGGTATAGTTCTTTTCGTGCACTTTCAGTTGGCGTGACGCGTAGGCAATAACCTTTTGGCGTTGCATCAACACGCAACCCAATCCTTGACGCGATGCGTCGCAGTATACCACAAAATCATTAGTGCCTTCTGGTAGAGCTAAGATTGGCGCGTTGCAAAGCTTATCTTTCAATATCTGAAATGCTTCATCCTGTTTGATTCCCCAATCAAACTTCTTATCCTTCTGTGTGAGGAGTGTCAATGGTTGAGCGATCTTTGAAAAGTTCTCGATGAACCTTCGATAATAGCCAGCCAAACCCAAGAATTGCCGAATCTCGGTTGGCGTCTTTGGCGTTTCCCAATCTTTGATCGCCTCGATCTTGGTGGGATCCACGTGGATTCCATCTCCGTTTACCACGTGCCCAAGGAATTGCACTTCTCGTAGCCAAAACTCACACTTAGAGAACTTGGCGTACAACTGTTCTTTCTTTAGCAGCTCCAAAATAGCTCTAAGATGCTGCTCGTGCTCAGCCTTCGTCTTTGAATAAATCAAAATATCATCGATGAATACAATCACGAACTTATCCAAGTACGGCTTACAAACTCGATTCATCAGATCCATGAATACAGCAGGTGCGTTTGTCAGATCAAACGGCATAACGAGAAACTCGTAGTGTCCATATCGAGTTCTGAAGGCTGTCTTTGGGATACTCTCCTCCTGTATCCGTAGCTGATGGTATCCAGATCGAAGATCGATCTTTGAATAGAAGCTTGAACCTTGAAGTTGGTCGAATAGATCATCGATCCTTGGCAAAGGATATCTATTCTTGATCGTCAGCTTGTTCAACTCTCTGTAGTCAATGCACATACGGAAACTACCGTCCTTCTTCTTCACAAACAAAACTGGAGCTCCCCAAGGCGAGAAGTTTGGTCGGATAAAACCCTTGTCTAACAACTCTTGAAGTTGTGTCGACAGTTCTTGCATCTCAGACGGAGCAAGTCTGCAGGGTGCCTTAGCCACAGGCGCGACGCCTGGAACTAAGTCAATGTGGAACTCTACTTGTCTCTGAGGCGGCAATCCAGGCAAGTCTTCTGGAAAGACTTCTGGGTATTCCCTCATGACAGGGATGTCTTCGATCTTCGGCTCAGCAGCCTTTTTATCCACAATGTGTGCCAGAAAAGCAACACATCCTTTCTACAAACACTTCCTTGCTTTCAGGCAGCTAATCATCCTTAACGGCGTCTCACGCTTCTCCCCATGAACAACAATGGTCTCACCATCTTTGGTCGGAATACGAATAATCTTCTCGTGACAAACTATCTCTGCTTTGTTACTCGATAACCAATCCATCCCTACTACCACGTCGAAGCTTCCCAACTGGACTGGTAGTAGATCAAGAGCAAACTCACGCTCTCCCAGCTCGATTACGCAACCTCGAATCACCTCGTTAGCTTCTACTAACTTCCCATTCGCTAATTCGATCGAGTATGGAATATCTAACTTACTAGCAGCTAAACCAAGCATATTTCTAAATTCTAACGATACAAAGCTATAATCGGCACCAGTATCAAACAAAACGGATGCATAGCGTTGGTTTACAGGGAACGTACCAGTGACAACATTGGGATCCTGGCGCGCTTCCCTGGCTTCCATGTTAAAAACTCTTCCGCGGGCCTGGTTTAATTCTGGGCAATTCCTCTTGTAATGCCCAACATCACCGCAGTTAAAACATCCGGGCCTCTGCCCGTTCCCACCATTGTTTCCAGCTTGATTGTTTCCCTGGTTCTGATTCATGGCGCCCACTTGGTTAGCATGATTGGCACGGTTTCCATTACCTCCCTGGTTTCCTTGTGGGCGGTTTCCATCGCCACGATTGTTCTTATTCCCATATCCTCCTTGGCCTCCCCGGCCAGCAGTGGCCCAACAAGTCTCCTTCAGGTGGCCAGCCTTTCCACATGCTTCACAAACTTTTATCCCACAACGACCAGAGTGATGTCGTTGGCATGAGTTGCACTTGGGCTGTGCACCCATATATCCCTTACTCTTCTTTCTACCACCAGCTGAATTTTGAGCTGGCGCATTCGATTCCCTTTTCTTAACCACCATCCCGGTGCCCTGCTTGAAATTCGAAAATTTTCGCTTGTTACCACCTGAAGACTCCACATGAGTCTCTTTCTTCTTTGGCTCGACTTCATCAAACTTGTTCAACCGAATTGCCTCTTCGGTGAGAGCCACACTCAAATCAATGGCTTCAGTGATAGTTGCAGGTTTGGAGGAAGTCACCATGCTGATTATTTGAGGAGCCAATCCCCAAATGAAGCGTTCAATCCTCTTGAACTCAGGCGTAACCATGTAGGGTACCACATGCGACAAATCGTGGAACCTCTGAACATACTCAGCTATCTTAGAACCTTCCATTTTTAGATGCCAGAACTCGGTCTCCAACCTCTGAATTTCAGCGCGAGAACAGTACTTCTTGCGCATGAGTTCTTTCAGCTCGGTCCACGTCAGTGCGTAAGCAGCAGCTTCGCCAAGTGTTTGGACTTGTAAATTCCACCATGATAGGGCTCCATCCACAAATAGCCCTGAGATGTAAGTGACTTGTTGATCCAGCGCGCATTTGCTCATGCGAAGTACGGACTCGGTTTTCTCAGCCCAGCGGACGAAAGCAACAGCACCCCCTGTGCCATCGAAGTTTATGGGCTTGCAGTCCAAGAATTGTTTGTAAGTACACCCATGCGGTGGATTGTTGTTGTTGCCCGTGTTGTCGGAGTTGCTTCCACTCATTCCTCCCTGAGAGGCAGCATATTGAGCAATAGCAGCAGCAATGACTTGCTGTAGTTCGTCCTGAGTAGTAGGCATTGGCTGAGGTTGTCGTCTTGGCGCCATCTTCTAAAGATGTGTACGTTGGTCAGGCCATAATAAACATACGAATATAGTAATAGTAATAGCACATAACATCTCATGTTATTAATACATCACACACAACATCCCATGTTACGATCATTATACACACAACATCCCATGTCCCAACATCCCATGTCACAAGTATCATATACACAACATCCCATGTCCCAACATCCCATGTCACGAAAATATAAGTAAGAAATCAAGTGCATCAGATATGGTGAGAATACCGCGATTGCTACATATATCGAGACCATAATGTAGTAAGTGTGGCATACAACCATCAATCAAGTAGGGGCTACATCACCCCTGTACAAAACTATATCATATCAGTATCACATACATCAGGTACATCAAATAAGCATCAACAAAAGTCAGTAACATCAGGTGGTCTCCCAAAAGGCTGTGCAGTCACAATCGCTGTCGTCTCACCAACGTCTACCTCTATAGCACCGATGAGCTCTATGCGGATGGGGGTGGAGGAGGGGGAAAGTGAGTGTAGAGTAAGCGGCGTAGATGAAGCCAGTCCTCCTCCATCGCCTGCTGAGTGTGAATAACAGAAGCGACCTGCTGCTCCAAAGTCAGAAGTCGGGCAGCGAAGTCCGGGGGTAATGATCGAAACGGCTGAAAAGGTGAGGATGTCTGACCATGACATGGACCTAGTGATAGCTGAGCTCTCTCGAGCTCCTAGAGTCGCTGCGTATGGGACTCATGCTGATGGACAAAGGACATCAAGACGTCCTCTATGGTGTGCCCCATATGGAATGGATGATATGGATCAGTGGGTGGCATCGGAGAGGAAGATGACCAAAGCAGTGGCGTGCTGGTGGGATCGAATGGTGCTGCATGAACAGGTGAAATAGAAGGTGGAACAGATGTCATCTGGGGCACGAAAGGAATAGACATCGGTATGTGCCCAAAAGGGTTGGCTGAAGAGCCCTCTCCAGGCCTCGCTGGAGGTATAATCTGAGGGATCGGAAAGGTGAAATCATCGGATCGTGTCACGGGGATCTGAAATGAGAAATCAGCATGATGTGCATCAGTGTGATGTGGGGGAAACGGTGGAACATCCTCGTCAGCAGGTATCCAACCGTGCTGAGCGTCCTCGTCGGGTGGATCCAGGTGATCTGCAAACAGAGCGTGCTCAGGCTCGAGGGGAACAGGATCAAATGGAGCAATGACAGGGTCAACTGGTGCAACATGCTCAACTGGGTGGTCAACAGGGATATCAGCAATCAAAGGGGGATCAACAGAAGGTGGGTCAACAACAGGGTCATCAGCTATAACATGGTCAAGCAAAGGAATGTCCACAAGATGGTCACCAACAGGTGGGTCTGCTAATATGGGCTCATCAGGAACGCCGGCATGTACCAGGTCATGCTCATGCACAGGATCTAGAGCAACTGCCTGCTCTGGGGCCAAGGCAGGCTCTGGGTCATCAAAAGCCATATCAAAATCAAACTCTGGATCAAAGGGATCAACAGGATCAACGGGATCAACAGGGTCCTCCATATGCTGGTCCATAGGAATATACTCAATATCGCGGTCAGGATCAAATCCTGGAGGAAAAACGGGATCAGAATCCTCAATGTCGTCGTGCTCGAACACAAAGCTCGGAATGGGTGCGGCAGAAGATGCCTGATCGGGGTCCGAGTCGTGTACAAAATGTTGCGTGCTCACCTCGTGAGACGGTGCAGATGCCACAGACTCAAAGGAGTCTGGGACGGGCGAATGGGCGGGCGAGTCCTCAACAGGAGCACCAGCGATCATCAAAAGATCGCCAGCGGGAAGAGGGGCTGCATCAGGAATCTCATCCTCGTAAGGCTCGTCCTCAAAGAGATCAATGTCGCCGTCAGCCTCAGCGTCGGGTAGCAAGTCGTATGCTGGATATGAAGCAAGGGGTATGGGAGCTGGAATCGCTACCAAGGGAAGATACTCAGCAGGTGGGTCATCGATATGCTCATCAGCGCCATCGGGCAGAGCGAAGGGCTGGAAGTCATCATCATCGGTGCTGGTGAAGTCGGAGGTATGCACCTCGTGCTTTGAAGACACAATGTCGTCCGATACTATGGGTAAAGGTCCGGTGGTATCTGAATCACCCGTGGCTGGTGAGTCCATGGGTCTGTAACATAAACACAAACATGCACAAAAATCAGTAAATTAGGTAATCACACAAGTTACCAAGTAATAATCACATAATCCTCCTAGTCCCACTAGCCTCCCAGCCTCCCAGACTGTCCTTCCTAGTCCCACTAGCCAACTTTCCCAGCCTCCCAGACTGACTCCCTAGTCCCACTAGCAAACTTTCCCAGCCTCCCAGACTGACTCCCTAGTCCCACTAGCAAACTTTCCCAGCCTCCCAGACTGACTCCCTAGTCCCACTAGCAAATTCTCCCAGCCTCCCAGACTGACTCCCTAGTCCCACTAGACAACTACCTCGATCCATTAGATCGAGCCTTGGCCTCCCAGACCGAGCCTCAGTCTCCCAGACCGAGCCTCAGCCTCCCAGACTGAGCCTAAAAAAATAATAAATAAAATGTGCTCAACATTTGTTTATAAAAAACGTTTTGGATCTGGACTTAAGTGGTATGCAGTAAAAATGTTTTCGTGAGAGCCCTAGTGATCATAGTCTAGACTCAAGAAGGAATCCTTGTTCGCTATGATCAGAGCTCTGATACCAAGTTGTCACACCCTGGCTTTGCGGAAGCGTGGTTAATTTGGTGTGACTTCTTAATACCATAGCTTAATCATAACAAAGCTATATGAATTAAAAATATGCAAGATCATCCATTAAAATAAAAATCAAAACATTGTCTTAACGGGTTAACACCCAACAACCATAAACTTGTCTAAACATTACAAACCCAAACACAACATAAACATGATTCAAGGACTGTGACTTGTCCAGGAAAGAGTCACATTCCCCGAACCCTGGATGACCCTGGTGACTTATGCAGCGGAAAACATGCCATACCGTGCCAGATCTTTAATTCCCTGAAATACATGTAAGTTGAAAAATCAACAATAATGTTGAGCGAGTTCATGCGATAGTGAGTAAATAAACCTTTATCTTTATCAAAAACCTGGTATGTAGCAAATAAGGAAAAAGAGATCACCAATGGTTTGCAAGGCCATTGATATGTGTGAAATGCAAGTAGGAAGGCTCAAACCTAGCAAATTTATGCGTCGGGAACAAAGTCATCCCAAGGTCCGTTATGCTGGACCTGGGACTGGGCTCGCTACACCCAAATAGATCTACCACTCCTGCCCCTCGGTCCTACCCTGAGGATTAATGACCTCAAGTTTCCGCCTACCCATTCACATGATCTAAAAGTAACCCTCCTTACGCTAACCATACCATGTAATAAGTAATCATAATCATTGTAACATGTATTTCACCCCCGCAGTTAGAAAACTGAAAACAGTTAAGAGAAAAGGGGGACATGAACTCACAGTCAGTGCGTCGCTAAATCAAGCACTCCAAAAGTCCGAAAGCTGTGCAACGACCTACATGTGCTAATTATATTAGACGGATGGCCGTGCTTTAGCTTTATAGTTTAATTTTTGGGAAACAGTTAGACAATTGTTCCTTGTATATATTTGGTAGTTAATCTCCTTCCCAAGGATGGGGGAATTAATACATGCGCGTTTATAATATTAAGTCTCACTTAATATATTTTACTTCTCATTCCAAAATATAATTATTTTTCTCAAAAATATTATATTTTCTCTTCGCATAATTCTTTCCAAAAATAATACGTTGACCAAATACGCATTTATGAATATTCCCGTATAAAGCGTAAGTTACGTTTTGGCGATTTAGTGGTAATAGTAATTACCGTTGTAACTTATATGTTTGTCGTGTAGGCGTTGGTATTATTTTGGGTTCGACAAAGTTTGTAAATATTATTTTTACTCTAAAAATAATATTTATATATTTTCACAAAATAATCATAAACAGTGTGGTGAAAAATATATTTATCGAATAAATATTTATCACGTTTAGTTTTTGTGAAAATCCCACCTCCGATTACTTAATAAATAAAGTCTTGGCGAAATGTATTTTAAAAACATTTCAAAATAGTTTAACACTTGTAAATAATTCTAAGTGTTAGATTTTAGAAAAATTTCGCCAGAGTTTCCCCTGTAACTGGAGGTGGCCACGCTTTCAAGCGTATCATTTTCTTTTACAAAATCATTCCAACACTTCTTTAAATCAACCAATCAATTTCCGATACTTCAAACTAGTTTTAACACATCAAACTTGTAGACTAGTATGTAAAATCGCATTATTACACGAACTTGTAGTTTTTCCGAAAGTCATAGTGTAGATCACCTTATATTTAGTGGATCTATGTATAAAATAGTTTAGTCTTGTAAAAACCCCGTTTTTAAAACAAACCATCCTTTACAACTTCCCGACAACTTTTATAAAAATTGTTACTTTGTCGGATCTTTCGTTTCACAAGTGTTTATACACTTGTAGTTTGTAAAAATCATATTTGTTAACATGTCACCCAACTTTTATAAAACATGATTTTCTCGACACTTGGTTCTACGAATATACCACTTGTACATACGTAGATCGGCTCGTTTTAAATACTATTTTATAAGTCAAAATACTTTTACACTAGTTCATGTTTCTCGTGTGGTGGAGTTTCACCTTTTAACCCTCGTACCGATAGAAACAAACGTATGTCAAGATTCGTGATCTTAACAAAGTCGGGTTAAACGATGATAAGAGCCACCACATCGTAGATCGGGCCCCAAAAATCAACATATTCGAATACTACAACATTTACACATGTTATGAGCTTTTAACCAACAATATTCGAGTTTTAGTAGACTTTATAGATTCAAAACGCATGATTCCGACTTTTAACCGTTAAAAATCATATTAACCACTTTAGATACGATCGAGAGTGAGTTTTAAACATTATACCTCTAGCTCGGGGCTATGGAAGAATCTAGTCGAAAATGGCGTGGATAAAAGCAAAGAAACGAGGTCCTTCAACTTCCGCTTGCTTCAAGGCTCCTTATACGTGATCCTCGACACTTGTATATACTTGGAACTTGCAAGATGGAAACCGAAATGGATGGATGGATGTGAGGTGCTCTCGGCCGAGAACCAAAGAGAGAGGGAGAGAGTGTGTGTTGGTGAGTTGAGTGTGTGAAGTTTCTAATGAGAGGTGGAGGGTTTATATAGGCAAAAGTATAATCTTCGTCCAACGGTCACCATGTCCTCTAGATATTAAACATATGCAATTAAATAATCAAAAAGGTGTACCCTTGTGTCCCCTTGGTTTGGCCGATTCTAGGATGGTCGGGCCCCAAACATGCTGATGCTGGCTATATCAGCATGTTCAATAGGTTATCCGTTCAAATGCTACTGTGCTTTTGTGCATCATGTTTGTCACTAGAGTTCAGTAAGTAAATAATGTAGTGACGGAAATCAAAGTATGATGCAGATATGTACATGTATCAACAGTCAAGTAGCAGTTTATCAGTAATCTCAGGCAAGCACAGTAATTAAGCAACAATTAATAGTTAATTAAATCATACGGATACCTGGTTTACTGAGGGTTGTCACAATAGCCTTGATTCTTTGTTCCGATTCTGCGTTGGGAGGGGCTAATTATTTAAAATTTGCTGCACAAAAAATCAGAATATTAGTTCAGGATGTAACGTCAGGATGTGTTTGGGGATATCTAAAACCCTAGATCCTACCAGTGGTCAACCACTTCATCGGAAAGTCAACACCCTTGTCAATGGATTCCCTTTTTGCAAAAAAGAACTTTCGTTTCCACTCATCCTCATTTTTAGTCGCCTTGAGGATGAGGGGATTTTTAAAAGTTGAAAAAAAGAAGGAATCGGCTAGAACCATGAGACCGTAGACGATAAGTGATGGGAAGATCCTCAATGTAAAGATCGGGAATGTCATGGGTCTGGATCTGATCCAGTACCACCAAAACTCGCCAAACCATGGGCATCGTCTGGGCGAAACTAAAACCGGTGAGGTGAAAGAAATGCATGATAAAGTCTGAGAAAGGGTATCGAAGTCCTGTGGAAAAGGGGTAGGCCAAGAAATAAATCCACTCTTTGGAGGACACGTCTGACCGATATTCCGATCAAACGGTCAGATGATTGCTCCAGCGGGAAAGGCACCAGAGGCTCTGAGAGCGGCGATATCAGCATTGTCGAAAGAACAGACTTCTTTCTCCAAATCTTTGAGGAGGTTTTGTTCTACAAAGGTTGGAATCGAGTCACCGATGTGTGATCGTGTTCGGTTGGTCATGGGGGAACGAAGAAGTAAAAAAGAGAAAATAGAGAAGAAGGGAGAGAAATGATACCTGAAAATTCTGGAGTATGGTGATGAATATCTAAGGAAGACGAGAAGACATAGGCCAGAGATAGGGTGTAATGAGTAAAATTCGTGTGGGAAGTTGCACATTGTCACATCAACCGTCTCGTCCCATTAATTGCCTCGGTCGACACAAAAAGAAAAAACATACCCGTTTGAATTTGGGGATTCCAACCGTTATATTTTTGGGGACAATTGTTATCGGTGGAATTCTGAGCCCATATCCTGAAATTATATCTTGATTTTATGACATCTGATTACGATCAGGATATCGGGTCAGGATATTGGTAACATCCTGATGTGGTATCCTGGCGGTTGCTAATTGTTTACTTGCAGGTTATGGCTGCAGGATCGTAACGTTCACATGGACCATTTTTCCTGAAGACTCATTCCATTTGGTTGGGAAGAAGACATTGAAGCCGGAAGAACAGGTCTCCAACGTTCAAAAGGGAATATTCCGGAGCATCCCTAGTTTATAGGAGAAGTTGTTTGATATTTGTAACTATAAATAGGAGTGCCAGATCGTAGGAACACTTTACTTGACACACAACTGTCGAACTCTCATACAATTCTCTTGCAATCGTACACTAACACTTATCACTTACAATCGTTGTAACACTTAGTATCGATCTGAGCATTATCCTGCACTGTATCCTGAACATTCAAGCAATAATAAGAATAAGGCAACCGACGATTGTCAGCTCCCGAGGTTTTATACCGGAGATCTAGATTGATCAAGCGCTTTCCTCGTATATCATCTGTCCACTTTTACTTTTTCAGCTCACTGTTTGATTATTGGTATAGTTTCATATCCTGAGACTATATCCTGAAACTGTTTTTGTAAACGAATAAACCAACTTATTTTTCATAAGCATTGCTAGTACACTACATCACAAACTAATTTGATTACTTAATTGATTCGGTAATTTTTGACCAAAACAACAGTCACATAAAAAAAGTGACTGACACATCACTAGCGTATCACCATACCACTTTCACTTACTTTTTTCACTGTACATTGTTTTGGTTTTGGTTTCATAAGTTTCACTAAGCCCCATTATTATTCATTAATTATTTATTTAAATGTATTTTTTATCACAAACCAATATTAAATAAAAGTAAGTTAATTTAACAAATAAATAAAAAAGATATACACGGTAATAAATATTAAAAAAGTACAATTAAAATAAAACATTACATAATAAACAAATTAAAAAAAGCTAAATAATAAACCTTATTAAACATTCCGTAAACCAAATTAAAAAGTACATAATAACCTACTTAAACGATAAGCTAAAATAAACACATAATATTAAAGATAACCACAATGAAAGATGATTAAACCACTACTATTAATTAGTTCAAATTCTTCTGCCCATGGATCATTAAAGTTGCGTTCAGATTCATAACCCCCTCTTCATCTGATCGTGCTATGTACTCCGCCCCAAGGTCGGTTTCATCCCCATCCTCAAAATTTGGGACTTCTTAGGGTGTAAGGGGTGCTCACCTCTTAGGTGAGTCCCCCCTCTTACACATAACCAACCATAAAATGCCACGTCAACTCCCCTCTAACACTCCCCTAATACTCTTTTTTGATGGCGGCACTCCCCTCTTAGGTGAATTGATTTTTTTTTTTTTAAAAAAAAAAAAAAAAAAAGAAGAAAAGCATTGATTGGTCAAGATCTCCCTCTCTCCTCCCTCTCTCCTCCCTCTCTCCTCGGCAACTCCCCACCTATTTCACCCTCTCTCTCTACTCTCTCTCTAACTCACCTAAGTGTTGGAAATGCTCACCTAATAGGTGAATGGAGTCACCTAAGGGGGTCACCGAGGGTGCCCCGGACACCCTTATCAAAAATGAGGGTTAACTTCTAGTGAATTGGTAACGTGTTCCCTCCCCAATTCGCAATCAGTTAAGATTCTCTAAAATGGGGACGTGTCCCTCCCTGATTCGTAATTGATTAAAGCATAAGGGTGGAGGGTATGGTTTAATCATTTCAGGGGTGTTTGAGTTATTCTCTACCCAATAATAGCAGGCCATGTCAAGTCCTCATTTCACTTCCCATTTTGCACTCAATCAGAGGGTATTTTTCAAACACCTAGAGAGTGGTAAAAAATTTAAAAAAAATTGTGATTAGTTGAAAGGGGTTGGGACCCACCATTAAACCCCTCTCCCTTCTCTTCCCGCATCGGTGACTATACACCGAAACATTCAAACAATCGGTGACTCAAACAAGTGGGGGTGGTTCCCCGATCGGTAAAAGGAGTCACCGAAGCCACTCCCCCAAACCATACCGTGTACCCTAATCGAATGCCCAATTTCAATTCTTCGTCTGTCCGTTTAACATGTTCGTTAGCTGGATGAGGGTTTGCAACAACTTAAGGATGGTTTGCCACTAGAGATGGGTATACAATTTCACCAATACTATTTCGTAGAAAAGGAGTTTTAGTTGAATGTGGATAGTCGTCCCCTATTTTTTAATCTTCCTATATAATAAAGGAAAACTTTTCTATCCCATGTGTCACCATATCAAGCCCTCCTCTCTAATTGAATCCTATGTGTAATTTTCTTATATTTTTTCTTTTTTTTTATAAAACCTAAAGTCAATCACATGCTTATGTGTCAATCACATGACCACTCTAACAATGCCCTGCCTATGTACCAGCTTATGTGATAATTTCCTGTTTCTATTTATCTAAATTAACAAATTAACGAACAAATAAAGATCATTTCAAATTTCAAGAGCATGTACTTGGTCAATTGACTCCATATTTTGTTTTTGGCTCCATGTTTTGGTAATTTTAAATTTTGAAATTTCAGTATCTTCTCTCTCATGCTTCTCTAATTTGGAAATACGAATTCCCTGCCTCTAAGTTTTCTCTCACCATTCTTTCATCTTCTTCAACTGAAACCCTAAATCGCAAATATGGTGAGGTTGTGGTAGTCACCCATGGCTACAGCTTATCAATCACAAAAAAAAGGAAGTTGAGCTTATCACCTATGGCTACAGCTTCTCCGGTCCAAATCGTGGTTTTTCATCTCCCAAATTCTATCAGGTGGTTTGACTTCATTTTTTTTTCATTTGTTTACCCTTTTATGAATTCCTGCAATTGGAGTTGACCAATCTTTAATTTTATTGTTTCATTTGATAATTTGAATCACTTATCGACTATAGTTGCTCGGTGTTCTTTCTCTTCACATCAGCGGCAAGGTTCTGTTTGTTCACGGGGTCCTTCCTTCAGTAACAGGTAATTGTTCTCCAATCGAGTTTTTGGTTGATTGTGTTCTTCATTTGCTGCTTTAAACTTTCGTGTTTTATTTTTATACAAGGGCTGTTTTTACAGGCTGGATGATGGTTTCTACCATGGTAAATAAGTTTCGTTCTTTACTTTCGCCATATGTTAGTAGCATAAGTAACAAACTTTTGTAATATGGTTTTCGGACAATGGGTTGTAAGATATGTCATTATGTACTCTTTACGCATATATATTAGTTGTAATTTTAATCTTTATATGACATATGGAGTTATATAAAGCGATTTTTATAGTTATAAAAACTTGCTGTTTTGTAGGTTTTGGAGAAGTTGTATAAAGCTAAATGGGGTCTAGAGGGTGGACTGGCTAGCGTTATCATGTCTCCAACGCGGGAGTTAGCCGACCAGCTTAGAAAACACCATGGATTTAGTGTAGGTCTTGTGTATCGTACAGCAACTCAAAAGACCATTGATGGTCCATCAAGAAGGGTTGCCAAGGTATAAAGATTATAACTTGTGTGATAAAGAACCTGATATTTAACGCGGGTGTACTCAATTGATTGTTTTATTTGAAGGTTGCTCCTGTCTGCAGGTCAGGCCATTGTTCTGTTTCAGCCCATTTACATAAAAATCATTTTATCTGGGTTATGATTTAACTCCAACTGGTCGAAGCGGATAGGTTCAACAACTTGGGTAAAACTGAAACGGGTCAAACTCGTTGAAGGTTGTATTGGTGTTAGACTTTACAGTTTCAAGTGAATGAAATGTGGGTCTTATTTTGCTCTAATCAAGATGTGGGAAGCATTAGACCCGGATGATTGTTGCATGTCTATTTCTCTTCAGTTTGTAGAACTCATTATTTTTTGTTAGTTGTGGATTGTGAGTTACAATATTGTAACTTATGTATTATTTGTTCTTTGCAAATGCAATAACTTGCAAATGAAAATGTTTAACGTTTTGTATTTGTTGGATGAAACAAAGGGTCTAAACGTGATGGTGAGATGCAATAACGCCTATTGAGATTGGTTGGCTTTATATCTATTTTTCTTTTTGTTTTGGGCTATAAAACTCTGTTGGTTCGGAAAAAAAAGTGAAAATTATGGTTCATCACACTTCATACATTCGTTGTTTAATAAAATGTCGTATGTAAAATTTCTAAAAACTACCCGTGTTTTTACACGGGTTCAATTTGTTTTTGAAGGTTATTCTTTCCGATGCCAATGTTCCGGGTGAAGGGGAACATAAGATAATGTCCTACATTCGTCTTCAAAGGAATCTTCCTGGTTTTGATCCAAACGCCCTTCATTGCTTATATGGTTTGGTATAGTTTACCCTTTAGTCCTTCACTCATTTCTATTCTTTATGTTTGAATATTTAGTTTGCCCCATTTCATGCTTCTTTTGTATTTATAATTGATTCGTACTATAGGATGCGGATTTGATTATGTTAGCTTTGGCTACCCACGAAGTTCATTTTTCAATACTTAGAGAGGTAGTCTATAGTAGTTTATATTAGTTTATATTATTAATGTGCAAAGAACATTTAATTTATATTCTATTATTTTGATGTTTCAGGTTGTATATACTCCTGGACAACAAGATAAATGTTTTATTTGCGGTCAAGTAGGCCATTTAGCTATCGCTTGTGAAGGAAAGGCAAAGCGTAAGGAATGTGAATTCGACGACAAAAGCGAATGGTGTGCCTAAGAAGCCATACCAAGTAGCTTTCGAACCAATTGTTTTCATTTCTTAAAAAGCTTTTTATTTTATAGATAACTATGGTTCTCCAACTGAATGATACCCATTATGTTAACTTTGACCAAGAGTTTTGTTTGAAAAAAATTGTAGCTCAATATGTTTCTTGGTAAGGTTTGCCAAACATGGGTCTTAGCATAAAGAGATATCCGGTTATAAATCATACAAAAAAATACTTTTATAGATATAGATTTTTTTAACATAACGCATAACCCGTGAAGCTCACGGGTATATAACCTAGTAGATATATAAATTGAAATTTGAAGTGAAAACTGAAAGTGCAGATTTGAAGGTTGAAGACAAAGTGTATTTATAGCCGTTAAAATATTTAATTACTTTTTTAATGATTGAAATATATTTTAATATAAATTTATAAGTGAAAAATAAAATAAAAAATAAGTTTTCGCTGAATTAGAGAAATAAAATAAAACAACGCAACTATTTAAAAAATTACAAGAAGATAGTTATAATAAACCACTAAGGAGGCGTTTAGTTCGCAGGAATTCAATGGAATTTAAGGTAGCGTTCGTTTCATGGAATGAAATGGAATTAGAAAGTTTTTCTTTGTAAAATTGATCTTGGATGGGGAGGGAGGGAGGAATTTGAAATCCCATGAATTTCTTTAATCAATGAAATTTGTGACTAATTCAACATTCCATTCCATTCCTTCATTAGAGTGAAGGATTTCTAAGGAATGTTGAAATAGTCACAAATTTCATTGATTAAAGAAATACATGGGATTTCAAATTCCTCCCTCCCCCAACCAAGATCAATTTTACAAAGAAAAACTTCCTAATTCCATTTCATTCCATTCCATGAAACGAACGCTACCTAAGAGACTTGGAATTTGAATTTCATCTCATAAGATGTTTGGTTCACATAATTTGATGGAATTGAAATCCCAATTCCAATCTTCATGTGTTTGGTTGACAATGGAATTGGAATTGGAATTAGGCATGAATTCCTTCAAATTCCTTTAACTAAAGGAATTCAAAATCCTTCCTATATGTGAAGGAATTAAAGTAAATTCATTGGAATCTTCGACCGTTTCGACCCGAACCGTTTCAACCCTTACCGTTTCGACCCATACTGGTTTCGACCCGAACCGTTTCGACCCGTAATGTTTCGACGCTAATGGTTTCGTCCCGTACTGTTTCGAATCGAACCGTTTCGACGTGAAGCATTTCGACCCGTACCGTTTCGATGCGAACCGTTTCGATGGTTACAGTTCCGACGCGAACCGTTTCCATCCGAACCGTTTCGACCCGTACCGTTTCCACCGGTACCGTTTCGAATCGAACCGCTTCGACGCCAATCATTTCGACCCGAAATGGTGGTTGTGGGTGCCGGGGTGATGGATTCCAATTCATTTGATAACCAAACACAACAAAAATGGAATTGAGATTCCAAATCCAACAATTTTCAATTCCAATTGGAATGTTTAAATTCCAAATCCAATTTCTTCAAATTCTAATTCCTATACAAATTCCAATTCCAATTCCAAATCATTCCGCGAACCAAACGCCACCTAATAATCAACCCCAGAATCATTGGAGTTGGAATTGTGAAATGCAACTCGCTACCAACCAGGATGATTTCTGAATATTTGCCGGAACGAGATGTGTATAAATCTTCTATCATAGAGCGTTTGGTACTCGCGAAGAACCTCGTCAATTGCTTCGGCCTTCGTTCCCCCATCCCCGCGATCCATCACAACGTTGAAGAGATGGTTAAATTGGCAACCTTTATTCTTAAATCCCTGCACTTCGAACAAAGTTGGTCTTGGGAGTGATTGGTTTCATCTAAACGTAGACAAAATGCGTCAAATAATGCATTATAAAATTATACGGTTCCGAGGAGTATATTCTCGGGCACATTAACCCAAGCAGCAGCCAAGGCTATTTCTTTATCTTCGGACCAACGTCGTCTTATAATTTTTTTGTGAGAAATAATAGAAAGTGGTTTATTTAAATTGTATATGTGTTGTGTGGTGTGGTCAAAATTGTATATGTGTTGTGTATATATAATACATATTTTTTTTTAAATAAACGGTATAATTACCCTTATGCACAAAGCCCCATATGGCTTCCGCCTTTTACGAGCGTTAGGCATACCACAAGAGGGGTTTTTAACCCACCCTTCACGCCCCTTGGGTTGGTGGATAATGTCGGTTAATAGCCACCTCTAGGGGCATTATCCGGCAACACATGAACTAACATAGATTTGGGGATGTTGGGGAAAGATAAAAGAAATTGTGATGTGGTGCTAAGATGGTAATTGAGGATGATGGAAACAATAACACAGTTTTATGAGGTTGAAGATTTAGTTTCCAAGATGAACAAATATGTAAGTTTAATAGT
This sequence comes from Helianthus annuus, assembly GCF_002127325.2. NCBI lineage: Eukaryota > Viridiplantae > Streptophyta > Magnoliopsida > Asterales > Asteraceae > Helianthus > Helianthus annuus. The sequence goes on from NC_035440.2 coordinate 117,147,699, forward strand.
AAATGCATCATAAAAAATCAAATCAATTATTGGCTTTTTTTTTTGAACGGTTAATTTCTTTAATTCATGTTGTTTATGGGACTTGAACTCAAGATATTCCCCTTCTCAATCTAGGTGTTTTAAAGGTTTTGTATTTACCAATGCACCACCACCCCATTGGTATCAATTATTGGCATTATCAAAGTTTTTACAACCAAGTCAGTAACTAAACCAACCATATCAATCTACTGCTCATACATGTAAGAGATGTTACAAAATTGATAGCTATGACTTTAACATTAAAATAATGAGTTGCTTGCATATCCAAACGCTCATAGGTGGTTAACGATATGTAATGTAAATACATATATGAACCATATATCTTAACAATTTAGAATTGATTTAGTAAGCCAATGGTGATGCAATTAATTGATAACAAACCAACAATTTAAATCCAAAGATCAAATATATACTAAGGGGAAGGTTCATTTGAAAAGAAATTTTAATTGAGAAGAAAAAGAACAAAAGGTAATTTTGTAAAACATTAAAAAGTTTTTTCACTTATCTCATTTATTATCATTTTTGACTAATTAGTTAGTCATAAAGACTATTATCCTCCACACTAACTTTTTTTTTTGCCTACATACATCAAAAGTTATCCTACATATTTCGAAATTCATCCTACACGGTGAAATTTATATACAACTCGTAATTTACCTACATAACTTATAATTTATCCTACACTTTAAATTATTTTATTTTATTTTTTTGAAAAAATATATATTTTGAAGATAAGTTACAAAAAATTTAATATAGTTAGCTATTAAAAAAGAAGACTACCAATTAATGACCTATGTAGATTTACCAATGTACCCTTATAGTAACATTAAATACTTATATTAAATGAAGTAAAATAAAACATTTTTACTGGTTGAAATTTCATCTTACAAAACATTTCTTCTCGTTTGAACTCTCCACTATATACTAATGGGACGGTGGTTTATTGTCAAACTTACTACTTAAATCCTAGGTGTGGGAATGATATGTCTTGGGTTCAAGTCTCAAAGACAACAAGGAATAAAAAAAATATTTGTGGTTCAAAAAAACAAAGATGAAGGGTATGTTTTGGCATAGAGCTTTTGGGAGCTTTTAGCAACTTCTGACTTTAAGCTTTTAAGAAAAAACTTCTACTCAATAAAAAGTCTTCTTTGGTTGAAGGAGTTTGAAACTTTTAGGTTAGGAGCTTGAAGCTTTTGGTTGAACACTTCTACTAGTAGCGTTTAGAAGGAGCTACAAGCTTTTAGGGAAAAAATGACTATTTTAACCTTTAAATGACTGTTGTTATATAATAACTAGAACCTATTAGCAATGTATAGAAAAGAATGGGAGAATGGGAGATGAATTTCTTATTGATGTACATGTATGAAATACAAAGCCTCTATTTATAGGCTCAACATTAACATAAGAGTAAATACAATGAGTAGTTAAGGATGTGGAGAGTCACTATAAATGATATATTCATAACACTCCCCCTTGACGATCCACATGATGAAATAGTACAATATTCATACGCTTGGTGATGCTGCCTTATTAAAAACCTTGCTAGGAAAACCCAAGTGGGACAAAACCTCAGCTAAGGGAAAAAGAGTGCAGCGCGTATTTTCTCCTCCTGATACTTTTGGATCAGGTTTGTTGCCTCATTAAAAACCTTACTAAGAAAACCCAGTGGGACAAAACTTAGTCAAGGGAAAAAGAGTGCAACTTGAATAAGTCTCCCCCTCATTTTAACACGTATCCTTTAAGTGACGCGTGTCCGTCTTCCTTGAAAGTCGAATAAAGTCTTTGTAGCGAATGATTTGTCGCTTGATCCCCTTAATGTGCAATCTTTCATGTTGAGCAATGTTGTATAATCTTCTAACGAGACTTTAGGTGTCTCTTCCAAAAATTATCATATGTCCACGACAGTGTTTCGTTATATTCCTGCATCTACAAGACTAACCAAACTTGTTTTGATGGGTTAGTAAAATATAATCAAATATCGGTTATACCTGAAATATTTCTTTGAACTCATTCCAATGTCTCTTCGCTTGACAAAGGTTATATCATGACAATGAGCTTAAGTGAAAGACATTATAACATACATAGTTAGCAAAACATATTAATGCACTCATGCATTTAACGATGGTACTTCTAGAATGAGAATCTCTACATTGATAGGAGATGATAATAGGCATTTCTTATAACAAATGACTTAACAACCTTTAACACACATTAAGGTTCAACTATGCCCATACTAAAATATACAAACATAATCTTCTAGATGTACTTAGGGGATTGGTAAAATATAATTACATATATACTCGAACTACAGTTCGAGTAATAATTAGACCGTGCCAAGGTCATTCAAAAATTTCCCCTCTAAAAGCTCAACAATTTCTCTCAATGATGCCTAGACATCATTATTGTAAATTGTGATTATAGTGAACTTTTAAAAGTAGAATGTTCATAGAACATGGCTAGTTTAATCAAACTTATATCCCTCTTTATGCGAATATCTCGAGTTGTACAACACTCGTTTTGACTATTTAGTGCATACGTATTTTGTCAACTTCATATAATACGTTCTTGAGGTTTTGACATTATTAATGCTTCTAGCATTATCAATCCATGAGAGAATTCTTTCCATCTTATCCAAATATGCATGTGCTTTGCTACATAAATTTGCCCTTTTAACACATAGATATCTATATCATATGTAAAAATATCATGAACACTTGCTTTTATATCCAAAATCCATATTGTACCACGTTTGTACACGGTGTACATTGAGATGCCATAATAACCAGGTACACATTTTCTATGTGTGTTTATTGGAGTATTGGTGCACAATAATTATATCCATAAGGTGTTTCAATTAACCTCTTAAGCACTCAAACGCTTTAGGATACTCATGGGGAGTTCCAATTATATTCAATTCAATAACATATACAACATGTATATGTATTCAGATCTGAATTTATATTATAATCATAATATTCTCGAGAACTTATTTTATATGACTTAGTATCAAGTGATACATAACTTTCATAAGACGCATGTCAATTCTCTTTTATATATTACCAGACTAATAAGATATTGGAAAGTCAATGCATCCACCACTGGAGAATACGTTTTCTCATAATCAATCATAGGTCTTTGTGAAAATTCTTGTGCCATCAATTTTGACTTATATCACTTAATTTGATTTTCACATAATTCGCGTAAAAGACAATTTTGTATCCAGCATATTTTACAACTTTAGTTGTATGGACTGTTGGTCCAGAAACTTTCCATTTCATTAGAGAACTAAATTTGCCTTATTTGCGTCTTTCTATTTTGGCCAATCATTTCTTAATATTTGTTCATAGGCAGATCTTAAATATTGATCCTCATCATTTAATCATTTTAAGCGCTACATTATATACAAAAGTATAACGACGTCGATTTTTATTTCGATTCCATACATATCTTAGACATGATACAACTTATCAAGATCTCTTTATTTTCAGGTACCTGAGGTTCTTCTTGAACCATCATGTCTATTATCTCTTCAGGAGGTCTTATTACTGTTGGTGCATATGTCTATCGACTTCGTCTTGTATCGAGTCTTGTAATTGTTTAGATAGATTAGGGCACGATATTCGAGAAAATTGGGAAAACATGTGAGATAGGCCATTTCGCACGAAATGGCACTGGCCATTTCGTTTGAGCCCATCTCGTGTGGAATGGATTGCCTATAAATACGTGCCTTGTCCATTTCGTTTGTAACGGTTCTGATTCTGGTACCGAGGTGCTGCCGAAGTGTCTACTTCCTGTAAAACGTTGTTATATCAATATACAAGACAATTAAAGTGATTCTTTGTGTAAATCAAGCTGATTCAAAGTCGATACATTTGTTTCTGCCTCTCGTATTGATTAGAATTCTTCTGAACGACTCATTTTGGTCGTGTAAACGATCCTACATGTGGTATCAGAGCACAGGAGGAAGAGTTCTTACCAAATCAGCCTGATTTCACCAAAATTTCTGACTTCTACTCATTCTTCTTCACATTTTTCAAAATTAAACAAGATTTTACGGTTAAAATGGATTGAATTTCACATATAACAAGCGAAACACTATTTTGAACAATCCTTGAAAGAATTAGACCTAAAATCGACCTAAAACTTGATCAATTTGTCAAAAAAAACTGCTCGATCGTGTGACATCAGCCTCATTTCGTACGAAATGGTCCATTTCGTTTGAATCAGATTCTCATTTCGCACGAATTGGACCTTAGAGACACCATTTCGCACGGTTTGGACATTGTGGTTCTCATTTCGCACGGATTAAACCCATTTCGCTTGAAAGTAGGCCCATTTCGCACGAAGTGGGTAAAAGGGTCCATTTCGTTTGAAAATTTGTCATTTCGTACAAAATTATCCATTTCGTATCAAGAGGTTCATTTCGCTTGAAAGGTCCATTTCGTTTGAAAGAAGGTGTTTGTGAATTTTTGATAACTAAATATGGAAGAAGAGTTTTATAATGCCTTTGCTACTGCCCCGGGTACTCCTGTTACCATTGCTCAGAGCGTGAACATGGAAAATGAAACGGGAACATTACAAAAACCTCCAAAGTTGATGGGCATTAAAGAATACTATGGTTGGAAAGACCGTTTCAAAAATTGGGTTCAAGCGAATCATTTAAGGTTTTGGGAGTGTATTGAGAAAAAGTATGTTAAACCTCGTACAGATGTGGGAATTATCAAAACTATTTCTGAATTGCCGGATAAAGAGAGAGATATGTATAAGGCAGAAAAATGATAATTAGTCTACTTCAGCAAGTTGTGAAAGAAGACATCTTCATATTACTTCAACACGATTGTACTTCACGTTCGATTTGGGAAGCTCTTCGAATTAAGTTTGAGGGAAGTACGGAGATGATCAGGAGTAAGAAATCATTGTTAAAGAAAGAATTTGATTTGTTTACTAGCTTGCAGGGTGAATCTACAAAGAAGCTCATTGAGAGATATTGTCATTTAGTGCAATCAATGTCCTTGTTAGATATAAACAAAGATCGAGAAGAATGGGTTGACAAATTAGTTGATGCTTTACCTCATAAAGAATGGGGTACATATATGATGATCTTAAAGAACAATGGAGAATATGATAAATTGACAATTTCTCAGTTTATTGAAAAACTTGAAGGACAAGATCTTGAACAACAAAAGATTGCTAGAATGATCAACAAGACATCAAGATGCATTACAAAGGAAATGTTCAGAATATTGAAACAAGTCCGAAGGTCCAAACTGCTTTCAGCACAGAAAACTCATCTGGATCAGTTAATCAAAGTCCAATCAGCAACAGTGGATTTTCTTCATACTCGAATGTTAATCCGAATGTTTCAACTTCAAATCATCAGTTCCAAAGCTCAAACAACAGTAATGGTCATGTGTTACACTACAACATCGCGTTGCATCTTCAGAACGGTCAAAATTTCTCAGAGGAAGTTGCTAAAGGTCATATGGCATTACTAGCTACAGTGTTAGAATCATATGAGGGTTTGGTTGCAGGAAGAATCGGAAATCCTATGTTGACAAAAGAGGATTATGATCAGATCGATGCTGAGGAAATGGAGCTTATGGATATTAAGTGGTGTTTAGCGAGTGTGTTGAGGAGAGCTGAGAAATTTAAGCTGATTACAGGAAGAGATGACTTTCGTGATGCTAATGTTTCTACTTTAGGTTATGATAAATCTAAAGTTACTTGTTCTCGATGCAGGGAAAAAGGACATTTCAAGAGGGAATGTACCAATCGAGAAGCAAGAGGAGCTCAGAATCCGTTCGGGAATAATGACTATTATCGGAAAGCTATATATCAACAAGTTGCTCAACAACCATTATCATCCAATGCTATTGAAAATGGAAAGAAGAAAGCTTATCTGGTTAATCAAGATGATGAAAAATTGCCAGAAGGTTTTAGTTGGGACAAATACATTCCGGATGATTCAAAGTTTAGAGCATTCATTGCACAAATAGTTCAAGAACCAGATTTGATGAAAGAATGGATGGATGTGTTTGTTAATGATGAGAAAAGTCAAGATGGAGAGTCTGTTTCTTCAGAAGAAAGCTCAGAAAAGACAACAGTCTTTGATCAATCATCAACTGATAGCAGTGATGATGAAGAAGAAATACAAATAAACATTGGAAAAACTCAATTATCTCCTGAAAGTTTTAAATTTTATTTTGCAGATAGACTGGAGAAACTAAAGAAGAAGCGAGCAGCAAAAGAACAGAAAAAGGTAAAATGCAAGAATGTTGCTCAGGAAGAGAAGTCTGAACAAAGTAAAGAAGTTAAAGTTGCTGAGAAGAAGGTTGAAGTTGAGAAGGTAGTTGAAGTTGAAAAGATTATCGAAGTTGAAAAAATTGTTGAGATCACAAAACCTTATCTAAAATGTTTGGAACCATGCAAACATTGTGAAGAGAAAGATGAGAAGTTTAGTCAGCTTGACAAGATGAAAGAAAAATTATTGTTCGATGTTAAGTATGTGAAAGAATCGTATGATGTGTTGAACAGAACGGTGAATAGTCTACAAAAGACAAACTCAGAAAGAGAAGATGCCTTAACCATGATGAATGCAGTGATGATGTCTAAGCAGAAGGTTATCAATCACTATATTGAAGAGTGTGCAAAGTTGAAGCAGGAGTTGGAGACTGAAAAGATAGAAAATGAAAGAAAATGAAAGAATCAGAAGATTGTTGCAAAGTTATTCAAGTTCTGATTATTTGATTGACAGAATTTATCCAACTGTTGCAGGTTTTGAAGCTTTTCAAGAAAAGAAGACGGAAAAGAAGGATACTGGTAAGAAACAAAGTGTCAGTTATAACAAGTGTCCGCCTCCAATCTGGGAAGGTTATTCTCCCAGAAAACCAAATGAGTAGCTAGTCAAAAAGGCAGTCAATATAAAATTAAAGTCTGAAACAACTGATGAGTTACCAGAAAACATTGACGTCACGTTCACATCGTTTGATACTGATCATGAGTCTGAGTTAATAAAGAAAGTGGTCGATTAGGTGTTGGATAAAGATGAGGAGTCAGAGTCAAAATCCGAATCCAAGAGTTCGAGTTCATCATTTGACAGTCCAAAGTCATCGGTCAAACGGGTTTACAATAAAGAATTTCTGTTATCAAAATCTAATTTGAATGACGAACCAATCAAAGTGGCATATACTTTGAATGATTCAGACAAATTATATTCTGATGAAGAATTTCCAATAAGAGGTGTTAAAATTGAAATGATCAACAAGGTTTTCAAATTAACAGAAATTAATATTTCTGAAATAAAAGATGTAAATCTTACTGAAAAACCTAAAAAAATACACTTTAAGAGTTCAACAAAGGTTAAACAAGAAAAAAAGTTATAGTTCTGGTTCTGGTTTTCAAAAGAAACCAAACCATAACAGTGTAATTTCAAAAAGAAAGGTTTAGGCTTTATTCCACCGGAAAATCCTAAAATGAGAAAATTTCTAAAACAAAAACAGTATTTGTTTCAGGGACAAGTTCTGAAGAAGGGAAGAAAAGCTCATTCTGGAAGCAGTCGAACAAAGCATTTCTTGCAGAAAAGCAAAAATTTGAAAAGAATGGAGCTAATCAGAAAAGGGATACAAGAACCTGTTACCGATGTCAAGAAGTTGGTCACATCGCCTGGAATTGTCCAAAGGCAACCAACACAAAAAAGGAAGTTGTTTCTAAACTCAAAGAAAAAATTGTTGACAAAACTGAACCACCAACTGAAAAATTCAAAGTGTTCAAAAATTCAAAATTTGAAGTTGATGAATGTTCAAAAAGATTTTACAAAAGAAGTGTGAATCTTAACAACCAAACATGGGTTGTTAAGAAATCAGATGTGAAATCTGGTGATGAATCTGACTCGTCCAAGTCAGAGGAGCCACAAGTTGAGGTTAAAAGAGAAAATTCAGTGTCGCCAATGGATGATGTCAACTTTCCACCATTGCGGGCTGAAAATTTAAAATCAAAAGTTTGTAAAGTGGAAATTTCGAATCAATTCTATTCCGAAAAGAAAGAATTTGATGTCGAAAAGGCTTTCAATGATAAAGTGAAAAACATGTTTGGAAAGATAATTGATGGAAAGAAAAAAGGGGTAAAAGATTTTTATGAATCAAAGAGAAATGTTGAAACCCCGAGTGAAACTGAAAAGGTCACACCCAAAGCTAGTCAGGCTAGGGTGTATGTATTCTTTGCTTAAAAATCCTGACTTGCCGGAGCTCGCAAGTTGGTAATCGTGGAGCAGGAATCGGCATCATTCTTGAAAATCTTTGTTTGAAAAACATACAAGTGTATGTATCTACAAGTGGTTAATCAAGGTCATTAAGTTGAACTTGATTTAACTTTCATTCAAGTAATTGAAAAACAATGTGATGAAACCCTTAACCTACAAGTGGTTTGTGAATTTCAACAAAACTTATTTTCCAGAAAAACCATTTTGATTAAAACAAACTTAAGTGTTTTGAAATCATAATGGGAAAATAGTTTGTTGTGAGGGGGAGTTCTGATTGTTTATGCCAAGTGGATGGCGAATTGAAGCAATTCACTACAGTTGTCACTTTATTTGTACAAGTTTATTGTAGTTCATTTTCAAATTTTCCAAGAAAATCAAAAATTGAAACATATTTTTGATTTTAGGGGGAGTAAAAATTTTAGAAATTTCAAAAATTTGAAAAAAATCCAAAAACATTAGAAATTTTGAAAAAGCCAAAAACATGATAAAATCTAAAAAGCCAAAAACATTGAAAAAAAATTCAAAACGAGTTTTGTTGTGAAAAAGAGGAGATGATAGTACATCAGTGGACTATCACTGCACGCTAAAGAATTGGAAAGTCAAATGTAATAAACGGTCTCACTAATGATATGCCAGTAGGTTTTTATACATTCAGTAGATTGTTTTCGAGATATAAACCTAAATATCAATACTTACTTATTTCGTGGGGAACATCTCTCGGATATATAGGTAACCCCTGAAATCTTGTTTGAAGGGCTTTCTATTTCTGACATACTAGGTCTTTGTGCGTGATGATATCTGGGGTATTATACCAGGACTTCTGATTTTGCGGGAGCAATAGCCTAGTCCTCGTATAATACTTTGCACTGCTTTAATCTTAAAGCCAACCCTCAGTATAAAAATGATGAAACATTGAAAAATGCTAATCATGTGTTGTTGAAGAAAAGATCCCCAAACGGGAAACTCCAAAAGACGAGCCATCATCTCTTTGTCTGAACGGAAGTTCTAACCTGAGCTCTCATGGTCTCGCATTTACCCGTTTACAGATATCATTAGTGTACACTCACCTGTAAGACTGAATATAGGAGTCTGGATACGGGAGTATATTCTGAGGTGGGACACGCGAGTAAGTTTAAGTCCATTAAAACACTTAATCGTATCTCGAAACAGTTGAACTTTGTGTAAAAATTTAAGTGGATCAGTATACTGACAATCTAAGTGAACCGTTTAGAACTTAAAATGCTTAAAGCTTAACGGTGTTAGTGATTTGTCTCAAAAACTGATATGATTCTCTTACACAAACCCACAAAAATATTGTCTGTAAATATTTCTTTACTGCATCTCTTTAAAAACAAAATCCAAAAAGATTTTCAGTGTGTTTTAGCATAAAATTTTGAAAATACAAAAAGATTTTTGATAACTGATGTTGAAAAGCTAATTTTCAAAATTCCGAGTGCTAAACATGATGAATAAACAGGTTTGGGAGAGTTTGATTAGAAATGAGAAAATACAAGTGGTCATCAGAAAATTTGAACGATATCTACAAGATGGTTTCTAAATTTGTCAAATTTTTAAATTTGAGAAATTTATTGTGGGTAGAGTTTGTGCAGGCAGAAGCAGCCAGGTTTCGACTCTTGAAAGATATGTGAAAGCCAGGTTCCGATTCCTGTGGATTTTTTGCATTAAGCCTGAGCAGAATTTGAGCCAGATCATGATCCTAGAACAAGAGTTATTCCAGACTGCGATCCCAGCTTGTCGAAAGGGGGAGTCTGAAGATGCAAGAGCCAGTCTCCAATTCTGGATCAACATTCAAAGGGAAGTTTGAATGATAGAGAGTTAGATTTGAATCCTGATGTTCACGCAAGCTGATGATGCTGAAGAACTTAAGGAATCAAGAGAAGATAGAGACATGTTGAGATTCTGGAAGAGAGAGAGAGAGAAGATAAAGTTTGAAGATGCATACAATGGAGAATACTTTGAAGAGAGCGAGAAGACTGATAAAGACTGAAGATGTGGCATACCGAAGACTCGACACCGAAGACTTCGTCAACATCCAAGGGGGAGTCTGTTGGTGCATATGTGTGTCGACTTCGTCTTGTATCGAGTCTTGTAATTGTTTAGATAGATTAGGGCACGATATTCGAGAAAATTGGGAAAACATGTGAGATAGGCCATGTCGCACGAAATGGATGTTGGGGCCATTTCGCACGAAATGGCACTGGCCATTTCGTTTGAGTCCATCTCGTGCGGAATGGATTGCCTACAAATACGTGCTTTGTCCATTTCGTTTGTAACGGTTCTGATTCCGGTACCGAGGTGCTGCCGAAGTGTCTACTGCCTGTAAAACGTTGTTATATCAATATACAAGACAATTAAAGTGATTCTGTGTGTAAATCAAGCTGATTCAAAGTCGATACGTTTGTTTCCGCCTCTCGTATTGATTAGAATTCTTCTGAACAACTCATTTTGGTCGTGTAAACGATCCTACAATTACTATAACCTCGACTTGACCATCTTAATTACTTGCTCCAATTTTGGAGGAATTTTATTATTGGAATCAAGTAGTCTACCACGTTTTAGGCGTGCAATAGACTCATTACAAAAGTATGTGGTTGTCCTCTTGGGAGACAAATATAACTGGAGCATAAGCAGTTGAGTATGTGACTTACTTAGTCACTCTATTTAGGTCAGTGAACTTGTCTGGTAATTTGTTATTTAATATTGGTAAATGAATTATACTTTAAACTTCTAGTTCATAGTTTATAGTCTGAGGATCAAGATGACATGATAATTCATTTCATTTTTCACTTTCCAACTGCTTGTTATCTCCCCCTAATGTTGGGAACATTCATTCACTAAAGTGAAAACCAATGAGCCATAAACAAATTTCTCACTAATGGCTTTAAATATTCAATCATAGACGATTATTTATACCCAACATATTCTTAAACTTTTTAGAAGTCCCATCTGTGTGCGGTGTGGTGGATGAGTTTCAATATATGTCGCACAAACAAAATCTTCGATGAGACATCTTTGGTTCCTGACCAAAAACCAACTGTATGGGAAGAACTATAACTTATTGGCTTGATGTGAATTGATGGTACTATATATAAAATTACATGTACCTGAATGAACTTTTGCTCCTCTCATGATCATTGGCTTTGTAACCAATAGTAGACGTTTAGTGATCATCTCAACAATAACACTTATTCCAATGATCGTTAATAACTTGGGAATCAAATTTACTATTATCAAATAAATATACTAATATGGATTAATGTGCTTGCTATCACATTAGCTAAGCCACAATTACACAAACTTCAGGTTGTGGATTTGATAACCATTTAGACGATGCATCGATTTAAAACACTAAATGGTATCATGTTGGGATATGCATATCCTTTAATCACTTCCAAAATATTTAGGGATACACACCCTCCTTTATTTGGAAAAAATAAAATTTCCCTTGAGAGCAAAACATTACATGCTAATTATCAGCTTGAAGAATCTTCTAGTTCTTCACTATGTTTCAACTAATTAAATAATTATGATCCATAAACTTCTGGTTTATGAACGTATGTGTATTACTTGCTCGTATGTAATACAAAACGTATGATACGAGAGAATATATTACAACTTCAAAGTTTAGACCATCACGTTACGCAATCACTCCTTAATTTGCCACTTTTGTGGTCCATTATCATTATTAAAATGACCATCATTACAATTCTTATAGTCATTCTCATCATTACAAGTTTCTCAATTAGGTCCATCATTAATATATAATCATATTCACTTTTGAGAATGGAGTAGAATCAAAACAAGCTTCATAGTTTTTCATTATTTACTCGGTCACATGAGTATAAAATCATTTCATTTTTTCATGTCTCTTATAATGATATTGCTACTTTAGGAGCATATGTCTTAAGTGTGACAAATGAAAAGAATTTAATCGATTTTTCCTTGTAAATAATGTTCTCTTTGCTTACCATCAATTGAGAAGTAGATGAGTCGTATAAGATTTATCAATCTTATATCTTATGACCTTTATGACGATCATTGTATAGCATCCCATTATTAACATGGTTGATCTCATTACATGAGCATCATAACAATTTTCTCAATTACCATGATTATGAACTTTACACCAATTATTATATCATCACATTCAGTTCCAGGAATGGATTATAACCAAACAACTATCACGGTGACATCATTACAATTTTCTTAGTTATTATATACATGATCGCGACCTTTACATTGGTCATTATATCATCACATTCACTTCATGAATGGATTAGAATCACACAACTTTCATGGTGGTCATTTCAAACCTTACATATTCTTTAACAATCTTGCTTCTTCAAGAGCATATTTGAGGTTTGACAATGGAACTTTTTTATTCCACATGTATAACTAATCTTTTCACCGCATAACATCAATTATACGACCGAATCATTAAGATTTATCAGTCCAAAATCTTACAAGCATCAATAAATTTACAATAAGCTTTAGTGATTTTGAAACTTCGAATGTCATACTATAAATGAATCTTGATCACTATTCTATCATGTTTATAATGTATGATCATATACACAACTTTAATTTAGCTGCTTCATTGAAGACAGTCTATATACATAAACAATATATAGCATATAGATGATATATACTACAAAGTTAAATCAATCAATACATAACATTATAACATGTTATCAAATAAAATAAGGTTATAATAAAACCTTATGAAATAATAATATGTCATCACATTCAAGCAAAATATATAAATTGTGCATTAACATATCATGGCATAACCAATCACATGCATATCTTATATAAAATATTTGTTGCTCTCACAAAAAAAATAGAAACATATAAAATATATTCAATACGAAATAAAGAACCATATTATTTACACCAAATAATATGTGATAATATCATGCACAATTATTAACTTTTTAGTTGATTTTGTTGATATGAAATATTATGCAATTCAGTTAACACATGTTATAAAATAGTGTTTATTCATGAATCAACAATTTAAATAATGCACTTTACATATAATAAAAGCTAATATCGACTTAGAATATGTTTATATGGTTTGATCATTCTTGTCATTTAAGGCATGTGATATTGATGTACAAACAAGACAAATAGACTAAGAACATTTTTCTATGTACCAGTCAATTACATAAGCCATAAAGTAATCATAAAATCAATTTTCTAACGACAACTACTTAATTTATTTAATATATTCAGTTCAAGTTATATATATATATATATATATATATATATATATATATATATGAATAGAAATAACAATTAAATCTGAACCATATATTTTTAGTAAAAACATCATAACAAATCAATTATATGAAATATTAAGATGGTTAGTTTATCATCAGCATTCACCATATATTCCACAAATACTTGTTTTCAAAATAAAACAAAGAATATAAACTTTAGGTATGCCAAAACAGTAACTTAATAAAATATCTTAAAAATCACATTAACCATATTGTTTTCAAACTAAAACAATAAATATAAACGTTATGTATGCCAAAACAATAACTTAATAAAATATCTTAAAAGATCACATTAATCATACTAATTAATAGCATAATAAAATCACTAGCCATAAAATACATACATACATAATTCAATCTATATATTTTTATGATTAAACACTTATTTGAATCACTAAATTATGATCAAATCAAATACTATTAAACTTTTACAAAATAACATGTAGTAATAAACAAACATTGATATGGCTTGTAATTATGTTGTCCAGCCTCAACCGAATATAAAATTCTTACAATCCCATTAATTCATTACAATATAATATCATTGGAACAATAATTTCATTAAAACATTAATAAGCTAGTATTAGAAACCACTAAATAATATGAATGTATATCAAAATTAATTACTATTATTTTTGTTATTATTATTATTATCTTAAATTCAAAACATCATTTGGCTACATTATTAAAATAAGAGTTTGAGTCCAATAAAATATTTAATGATAAAAGAGAGATAATCAAGAGGGGTAATAAATTAGTTACAATATTGTAAATAATCAATTAGAGAAACTAGAAAGATTCTTTTTCTTGATCGAAAAACTATTGTGTTTCTGGTTTACTTTTGCTTTCTTTTCTTCACATCTCAATGTTTTTCGTAGGTGTTTGTTTGTGAAAGAAAACTATTCAGATACGTTAACACATAGGAAAGTAAACAAAGAAGTAAAAAACATTATGATCCTGGTTAAACAAGGATGATGTCAATGTTGTTCATGATGATTTTAATCTTAAACCATAACCAATAAAAAAATATCAAGAAAAGCGTAAGTTAATTTTTAAGTTTTATGATACCAACAATCGATGAGAAAAGAGAAAATAAAATTAAAACAATGAAGGGCTTTCATACCAGATCAACAATTTTGTCTTTTATCTCTTTTGCCAGCTTTGATACGACATGGTGTCTTGTGTTGATACAATCCAACTTCAAAAGCAATTCGTGCTGATAACGTGTTATATAATAACTAGAACCTATTAGCAATGTATAGAAAAGAATGTGAGAATTGGAGATGAATTTCTAATTGATGTACATGTATGAAATACAAAGCCTCTATTTATAGGCTCAACATTAACATAAGAGTAAATACAATAAGGAGTTAAGGATGTGGAGAGTCACTATAAATGATATATTCATAACAACTATTATGTTTTTTTTAGTTTTGTCCATTTTGCTTATTTTATACATTTTATTAAAAAGTCCGGCTACTCTTCCAAACACCTAAATATATTTTAAAAGCTACAGCTATCTATCACCAGCCACCAACTATTTTTGCCAAACATAACCCAAATCTATACATATAATAAAGTAAATCACTTATGGGACACATGTCAATAAATGAGAAGCTCTCTAATATATTTTCCCGCCTAAATAGAGTTATCTATTTATAATAATATAGATAAATTATTTAAACTTTAAATACATAATATATCATTGTGTTATAATGCTTATCGGATTAATCATATTTAAACTTCAAATACATAATATATCATTGTCTTATAATGCTTATCAGATTAATCAGAGATATATATTAAAAAAATGATAATTCCACACCTATACAACAATGTGTATGATAAAAAAAAACCTTAAAAATATGATAACGAACCATAATAATATAAAATATGATTTTGCTTTTCATTTGTTTTTTTTTTTTTTTTTTACTTTTTTCAAGAGATAATTGCATCTAATAGTAAAAGTCACAATAATATAAAAGACGACTTTGCTTTTCATTTATTTTTTATTACTTTTTTCAAGAGATAATTGCATCTAATAATAATAAAAGATAATTTTGCTTTTCGTTTATTTTGTATCGAGTATATTCGGTAGTTTTTTTAAAGATATAACGGGTTTGTAATAATATATTTTTTATTATTTGGTATATAAAGTTAAATTACTCAACATGTACAATACATGCGGTGCTTAAAAATATAATTTTTATTATCTATCTATACATATAATAAAGTAAATCACATGAGGACACATGGCATTTTATGAGTTGATCTCAATTATTTTTTCCCTCCTAAATAAATAGATATAGATAATATTTTTTTAATAAGATTCAAATAAAAGAAATATTATTTTAATACATGAATTTTATCTTTTTATCTTTTACCCTAAATAAATAGATATAGATTATATCTCAAATAAAAAATATATTATTTTAATCCATAAACTTTATCTTTTACCATTTTGTTTTCCATTTATATTTATCATATCTTTGCTTTATAGTAGAGATTAATAAAATTCAATTATAATAAAATAAACATGTAAATAACTAATGGCTTTGCTAACGTTTTAGACTTTTAATGTAAAAATATCAATAAAATATAAGTAATAATAAAATAAATATATAAGAACTAAAGTTGGTAGGCGTAATCCATATGAGATTATTTTGTTTAGAAATTTTTTTGAATTTTTTTATTGTTAGTTATTTTTACAAATTAATCATTTTTAATTGGTTGCTTTTATAGGTGAGATCGTATACTTCCATATGGTAAGGGGATGCGACAACCGAGCGACAAACGAGCTGAGATACTTTCACTTTGTCATTAGTGGTGGAGTGACTTGGGTTCTCCAATGGAGACCCAAGTTCAATTCCCATTAGTGTCACTTTGGTGGCCACCGACACCCGCTTTAAAGCCGGACCGAGGACACTCGAGATCTCGGGTTTGAAACATGTTTCTTACCCTTCTTTGAAGGCTATGGGTATTTGCCGCCAGGGATCCTTGTCGTGTGGTGAACTGGGAAGGGACATCCCTTCCGCGGTCAGGGGTACCGTGCAACTACCCTTGTCATTAGACTTATGTAGTATGTATATGCAACTTTCTTTTATGCACGTTTAATTTTAGTTTCAATCAAGACCATTAAACATTCAAAATAGATAACAATGAGAATATTACAAATAAGACAACCAATGTGGTGTACTAAATTTTTTTTAGTGAAATCTGAATTATTCGTTGTATTTTTTTACCTATCATATGGGTTTTTAAGTTTATTTTATTTATATTAAAATTATTTTTATTATTTTAATTAAAATCAAACAAATTCAAAGTATTTTCATTTGTTAAACCACGTGTACACGTGGGCTCTAACCTAGTATATACTTGAATTTAAATCTTTACTTTTATTTACGAACAAAGATATCATTAACCACCAAACTTACAATATTTACGGCATAGATATCTTTTTTTAAAAGAAACTCTTAGATTATTATAATTACTATTAGATTATTATAATTACTATTACTATTATTATATATAATAATAGTAATATATAATAATAGTAATAGTATATACTTGAATTACTATTACTATTATTATATATAATAATAGTAATATATAATAATAGTAATAGTATTACTATTATTATAATTACTATTAGATTATTATAATTACTATTACTATTATTATATATAATAATAGTAATATATAATAATAGTAATAGTATTACTATTATTATAATTACTATTACTATTATTATTATAATTACTATTACTATTATTATATATAACCTAGTATATACTTGAATTTAAATCTTTACTTTTATTTACGAACAAAGATATCATTAACCACCAAACTTACAATATTTACGGCATAGATATCTTTTTTTAAAAGAAACTCTTAGATTATTATAATTACTATTACTATTATTATATATAAGAATTATTGTAGGTCTTACCTACAGAATAAGAATTACCTACAGAATAAGAATTGAGCAAAATTTGGAGCCTATTTACACAAGTGTCATAATTCTTTTTGTTTTTTTTTTTTTTTTTGAAACGTATAATTCTTTTTGTTGGAGATGAGTCAGAAGGATTCATACACATTTGCAAATGTATAACTTGAAAAACATTTATATACTATTATTTTGAAATATTTGTATGAATCTTTGGTTGTAATTTGTGTTTAAGTAGTTGTATCTTAATCAAATAATAGCTTCATTACCTTATCATGTATGCATGTTTGCTTGTAATTTATGCTTAAATAGTTGTACCTTAATCAAATAAATATACTATATACTATTATTTTGGAACATTTGTATGCATTTTTTGTTGTAATTTTTGTTTAAGTAGTTGTACCTTAATTAATAATAGTTTCATTACCTTACCATGTATGCATGCTTGGTTGTAATTTATGCTTAAGTAGTTATACCTTAATCAAATAATAGTTTCATTACCTTATCAAATTCAATATGTTTTGTATGCATGTATGGTTGTAAATTGTGTTCAAGTGGTTGTAACCTAATCAAATAATGGTTTCATTATCTTACCATATTCAATCGGTTTGATCAATACAAAGTTGTGTTGTTTTATTTATAAATTATTATTATTTATAAGATCTAATTAATTTAGCCAAAATCTTGTATAAATATAATTTGCAACATATTGATGCAATGGTTGTTGTAATGTATGCATTATGGTTTGTATAGTGGTAATGATATATATTATATGTAGATTACGATGAACCTGTCAAACGGGAAAAAATAGACGCGGGTTCATCGTAACGCACGAGTCCTAGATCAACTTAGTTATTTTATTCTATGTTTTACGTTTTGGTTTAATTTCTTCGCATTAACACGCCGCAACTTCAGTGTTAGTGAGCGCTGGCGGTAGTGTGGCATTAGTGCTCGCCCCCGCCGCAACGCGGGAGGTGCTTAATACTAGTTATTCTATTAAATGGTGTATAATGAGTTTAAAGGTTGGCTCGCCAAATAATATTTATCGACCGGCACAGTCCTCGGTGGTTTAACGGGTGTCTAAACGGTGATATTGTGGTCATAAACTTCTAAGTTTTTTATGCTTTATGTACATTATTAAATTGCCTTCTAATTTTGTAAACATAAAGTTTTATGTATAACTATTTAAAAATTTCTTTTAAGTTGAAATATTAAATACATCTCAAGTGAAATTATATTAAAATGCTAAATTGGTTTATCTTTCCTTTTCAACCACGTTAATTTTCTTTTTGTATCAAATATTAGCAAAGTCTCATTATAATGCGTGAGTCTACGAAAAGACGTTTATCATTTAATTGTTTTATTTTTTTACATAAAATTTTTGAAAGCAATTGCTGTAACACGTGGGTTTATACAGAAGTTTGCTGTTTTTTAATATAAACTTTTGAAAAGATATTTTTTTCATGGTTTAACACAACGTAACACATGGGTTACGTTTAGCCTTTTCCATATAAAGTTTCGCATAGTTTGTTGTAGTGCGCCGCGAAGCGCGCGATTGTAACTACTAGTTATATATATAAAAATAGAAGTACAGTTGACATTTGATTTTTGGGTTTTTGCCTCAATATATTTATGGTGTTTTGTTTTTTAAGACAAAAGCTAAAAGGCAAAAGACATATATCCGTAAATCAAAGATCATTTTGTTCGAAGATTTAGATTACCGTTTTGGAAAAATTATGTACACATAGTATATAGATTTTCTTTTATTATTTAATTCTAATTTTAATTTTATTTCTTTATATTATCCATATAACTAATTTCAGTATATATTTTTTTTGGTACGACATTTTGTAAAATTACGAGTAAGCCATTGCCAATATATTTTGTTTTTTTACGATATTTTATAAAATTACGAGTACGCCATTGTAAAAGTACGCAAAAATAAATGTTATTAAAGTTGTCTCACATTGAGCTTATTTTTGTATACATTGATGTCGTTTACCCTTTTCTTTATCCTAAAAATTTATGAATGCTTTATAGAATCCCGAAAATATAGATTGCAACATGTTTATTTTTATTTACGTTGTGCTAAAGCTTTTTTCTCGACGTTCCCAATAATATTGTTGAAAACATAGTTGTATTCAAATTAGAGTGTTTTAAGTGTATCGTAAGCTATAGTGAGTGTCGGTACCGTACTAGGGCCATGACAAACCGCACAAATTTCGACCAAACATCGGTATTGATAAATGTGTAATCCGAACCAGTATGTGTATTTGTTTTTGTATTTTTCAATCGTTGTAAAACACTTCAATGTAATTGGAACCAATATCAGTATCATTAATGTAAAGCCCTGCTTTTTCATACTTTCCGTTTTTAGAAAAATTGTATCGTATTTCTATTTTCAGAAACTCGTTTCCTTTATAATCGTATTTCGTTTCATATCATTGTAAACAGAGACTTCGATCGTAATAAAACTAATTGTTGCATACAAATTATACTTAATTTGTTTTTACATGCTTAAACATTTAATCATTTTATACATTTGATACGTACTCGTACCCTTGTAAACACATGCGTAACTTACAATCAATATGTGATTCTAGGTATCCTATACGTACAAACACTTGGTTCTACGTTCACAATACGCAACCTACATTTTCATTTACTTAACTTCATATATATTTTACATATCATATATTAATTACTTAATCATGAATTAATAGTATATTACTTATAAAATGCCATTCCAAATTCACACTTTGGTCTAGTAGTTATTATATATTAATATTTCATTTATTATTATACTACATATTAAGGGTGTTAGGAGTGGTTAAACACTTTGGAGTGGTAAACCAAAAAACCGACCAATCAGAGCACGTCATGTCAATCAGTCAAAAGTGTTTAAACTTTGGTGAAAAGTGTTGGCAATGGTTTACACATTTGGTGAAGTTGTAAACTTTTTTTTTTAAAAAAAGGAAAAAAGTGTGGTTGGTTAAGATTGGAATGGACCCCACCCCACAATACCTTCTCTCTCACCTTCCTCCCTTCCCCGCGTCGGCAAGCAGTCACCGTTTCCTCCCCCATTTCGTGAAACATGCATGCGGCAAATGGGTTGGCATTGGTTTGCCGCCCATTGCCGATTCAGTGAAATCGGTTTACCGATTCCCACTCCCTACACCCTAATGTCAAAAAAAAAAAAAAAGACTAAAAATCGCAATGCTGATGTTAGAGGATTGTTTTAATTAATTCTAAATTCACAATTCACAATATATAATAACATCTCACAATGTTACATCAATTAATTGTCAATAAAACAAAAGATAGGTAGACAGTAGCTTCGGTCAAAAGCCTTGTGGCTTTTAGTTTTCTCTTTTTAATTAATAACTACCAATCAATTTGTACTTAATGTCATATTGATTTAGTGGTTAGCATGTGATAATTTAGAATGTCATGACATATTCAATTACCATAACATAATTTTATACAAAAAATAAAAAATAAATAAATAAATAAAAGAAGTATATGGGAAACAACCTTCCGATCACAAGATTGGAGGCTGGTTTTAATTATTTTTCTTATTCATTTAATCCTCAACTAATCATATTAAATGTCAACCAACCCAACCCTAATCTATCTCCTATATAACCCAAGCCTCATCCAAATATTTTCACTTTCTTTGCACTCTCTAAACCCTCTCAAACACACACAAATTGCAGCTGAGTTTCGGATTCGAGCAGATTCATACCTTCACACAAAAGTGAGCATAACTCACTCGTTTCTTATCTGATTCACTTGATTCTTCTTCCTACATGCTTGGATTAACCTTAGGAACGTTTCCAATGGGTTTTCATGGAAAACCAGGCCCTGGAACGTCACTAAAAAGGCTCCAAAGTTGACTGATTTTTCTGTTCTTGTTTCATACTTTGATAAACTTGATTAAACTTGAGGAAACTCATCTCAAACCCATGTCCTTATGCTTATAACCACATCTATGGTTAGTTAGGCTTAAAAACAAGGTTGAGACATCTAAAATCAGAGGTTAAAACGTCATAAACTTTCTGTTTTGATTAAGGGTTTAACCCACAAATAGTGTTCAAGCTTGAAGCTTGATGTTGTGTGATTAAAGGATAAGCTTGGGCTTTCCTACTTGAAAATCCATACACTATTTGATATTTTCCCATAGATTAGTTTTTCATTTTTCGTTCTTACTTGTAAGTTCATGACACTCCTTGTTGTTTATGACAACAAGTGTAATGGTGAACAAGGTGGTACCTAAATGGAAGACATGTTCTTCCTACCTCATGTATGATTTCTATGACACAATAGAGGTTTCTAAATGGAGGATTCATCTTCTTACCTCATTCTTGACATATATGATATTCTTGCTATTATATTTTCCACTATATAATGTATATAATATACTAGTAACCAAGCTTTGATGATGACCTAGTTGTTATTTGTCAAATGCTAAAGTTACATCATCTACAACATTATGTGTTAAAGATGATTACTTTCATATGTTTATATTCATAAGTTTTAAACTCCAAATCTTTATTCCACCGTTATCCTCCAATATTTATACGCCTTTGTTTCTTCGTGTAGAAGGACTTGGTGTTCCAACCTCCCATAACAACAACTCTCTCACGGATTCACAAGTGGAAAGCTTGGAAAACCGTGAATATACTCGAAACCTCCTTTTTATGTTTACCACTTTTGGAGTGTAACATGTTAAATTATAAAACTACACTTAAACTTTAATCTTTACGCATGCACGAAACAATCCAAATACATGAATGCTATGTTGTTATACTTGATGCTTATACTTGGGTGATTCTTATGTGATACAATAGTCATTAGCTTTATATGAGCTTCCAGTTAATATGTATGGTGCTATAGGAGTAACGCACCGCCCGTGAACGAGAGGTCATGTTGAATTATATCATTTTGCGTAAACCGAGGGTTGACTAAAAATATTGCATGCCTTGTATGATTATCTTGTATAAACTAAGTTGCCATGTGGATTCGTTTTAAACTTTTAAACTTATACTTATACTTATTCTTAAACTTGTATACTCGCCTTTGTGTTAGGATCTGAGTTTGGATTGATTGTGTTTTACGTTTGAATTAAGATAAAGATGAATGATAAATGCAGTGGAATATGAATGATAACAAACTTTGCAAACAATCAAACAGGAGAAATGATTCAACATACATTTTCATCAAAGAACCGAATGTTTAAATTTATTTCAAACACTGATTACAATTGCATGTATGCTTACAGACTCCCCCTCAGCCTGAGCTCACAATGGTTTGTTCGCGCAGGAGAAAGATGGTGAAGAGCTAATAGAACAGTACAGAGCACTGTTCTATTTATAGGCATGAGACAAACCACTGAGCATCTTTGCTGACGTCACCATGAAAGTGACATCTAACCTCCTAACAAACTCTAACATCTGACCTATACAAACTCTGCTATGCTAACAACTGTTATGACAATACAATTCATAAAGTAAACTAAACTACTGCTGCATCCTTCCACTGATGTGAACCCAGCAGCACTTTACATATCCAACAGAGCTTGACTCATAGCAGTAGATTGAACAGCAGGGCTTTAGTCTTCCATCAGTCTTTAACTTGGGCAGCAGTTGTTGGTCAACAGTTTGTAAAGATCAGTAGATTGGAGGTCAGCAGATGTTGAAACCACTTTCAAGGGGAGAGATTTGAAGCATAACATCTGCTTATTCTGGATCCACTGCCTTGATCCAGTTTTGGCTTTAATTATCTGTTCCTCTGATAGGGTTCAATCCCAACAATCTCCCCTGGAATAGATAATGCCAAAACTCTTCATTATTGATAGATCTTTATTGCCTCATCAACAGTTCCCTTATTTGCCCTTTAAGTTGTAATTCAAAGGCTAAGGCATCTGTGTCATCATCATCCCTGCTAAGTGGAAGATCAAGGAGATCCTGCAAATCTTCAAGACTCAGGCCAAGAGCTTGTTCCCTTGTTATTTTCTTCACTTCTCCATCAGACTTGATCACTGTCAGTACATGGGTCTGTTTATCAGTTTTCTACTTTAGTACTTTTGAGTCTGGTGGGTTTCTTGGGAGATTTTTATTGGATGAGGTGTTTGGTGATGCAGGCCTATTCATGACTGTCTGAGTAGTACTTGCAGATTGATTCAATCCAAGAGTTTCTTCAATCATTTTCTTCATGCCCTTTTTTACAAGGTCATCACCAGCCATTAACTCTTGGATTGTTTCAGCATCCAACTGATTTTGGTCCCTTCTTTTATAGATGACAGCACCAGCTGGAGCAGTGGCTCTTTTAACTTGCAGCTTTGGTGGTCTTATTGAGACCTCTGCTTTGAAATAGTCAGGTTTTTGTGGAACTTTTGGATCTTTCTTCCTTAGTTCCTCCAACCTTTTGTAGGTGGCCCTGACCCTATCTTCTCTCCATTTTGACACTGAATTCTTTGACCCATAGTCAGCTGCTATCAGCTCCTCTTTCATTCTCTTCAACTCTAAAGCCTTGTCAGGTACATTCTTTTTGTATTTTTCAGGAGGAGTATGTTGGACCTTATTTTTTATCATTTCTTGAATCCTGGCTGCTTCTTTCTCAAGCTCAGGAATGGTCCAGTCTTTATACATGTGTTTCTCTCCTTTGTATTTCTTGTAAGCCATGATGTTTTCTATGTAGTCCTTTCTCAAGGTCTCATCTACCCTTTCTGAGATTTGCTGACATACATTTTTAGCAAATTGTTCCAAAGATCTGACTTGTGTAAGTAGAAACTGATAGTTCTGCTGAATTTCTCTATCAGATTTCCCTTGTGTATTTCTTTTTGAGATATCCTCAGCTTGCTTAGCCTTGATTTTCAAATATTCTTCAATATTGTTAGGCCTGGGATATCCTTCAACTGATGGCAAATTCCTTTTAGCAGGGTCATCCTCATAATAGAAAGATTTGATTTCTTCTCTAACTGCTATAAGTTCTAGAGGAAATTGAACACCTGCAGGAGGTAATGGCTTTTGAATTTGAGCTGAAGAGAGAGGGATAGGTTTTGGAATTGTGACAAGTGATCGAGGTTTTGAAGATGTTGATGGTGGTGAAATGTCATCATCTTTCAAGATTAACCTTCTCCTTTTTGGTTGAGGAGAGGTTGATGATGTTTTAGGTGGAGCAGTGGTGGTGATTTTAGTGGCAGTGGTTTGTGATTGACTAACAGTTGTTGAAACAACTGGTGTTTCAACCACTGTTGTCATTACAACAGATGTTGTAACATATGGTGTCTTCTGCTTTTTGGCAGGAGGTGATGAGGGATTGGTTGTTTTTGGTGGTGAAGTGATTTTTGGTGGTAAGGAAATGGTAGTGGTGTGTGTTGTAGTGGTGTGTGTTGAAGTGATGGCAGGTGTTTGGCTGACAGTTGTTGAAACCACTGAAGTATCAGCAACTGTTGACACAGCAGGTGTTACAACAACTGTTTGGGTGGAAGTTTGATGTTGGGGGCTTTTGGATGGTGGTTTTGGAGTATGCTTTGTGGGTCCGGATGGTATGGATTTGGGTTCCCTCACTTTTCTAGTGGGATTTCTTTTTAGCACAGGACTTTGAACATCCTCTGACTTAGAACAACCCTGCGCATTCAGCTCCATGTAAGCTCTTTTCTCCTCATTCCACCTTGACATATCCTTTGCCGCTCTGTCCCTTTTTACACTTGCTACAGCTTCATCAAGTGCATTTTGGGTAACATCAACCTTTTTGCTGCCATCTGGCAAAGGAATATTTCTGGTCATAGCATCCTTTTCTGGTTCAACATACAGACCATCATCTATACCTTTCTTCTTCCACTCCTTGATTTTCTCCCCCTTTTTGGCATTATCTGGGGGTAGTTGATCGATGAAGAGAACAGTGGGAGGAGCAGTGCCAGTGGTGTTCAAGATATGGGCCTTGATAGCCTTGATATCAGCTTGAGTGTTTCTAAACCTGGACTCCAGCATGTTTCTCAGCTCTTGTACATGTATAGCATGTTGCTGATCAGCCATTTGTTTTTGCTGTTGGAGAAAAGGTTGAAATAAGTTCCATAACTCATTTGCAGCAGATGCTTGTGGTGGAGCAGGTGCTTGAGGTGAAACAGCAGTGGGTTCCACCTTTGGTACTTTCAACAACTGATGCAGCATTGCTTTGATTTCTGCAATAGATGTATACAGTTTTTCAACTCTGTCCGTCAATTCTAGGTACTTTAAACCATCACCCAATTTAATGGGATCATCTGATTTCCCACTAACAGTGGTTGTATCAGGGGTTGATGCAAGGAGTGTATTCCAAACATTATCCACTGATGCCCCTTTTTCTTGGTACTGGGGTCTTCTTCCTTCAGCACTTAATAACCTTTTGATGGTACCAGTGGTCAAAACAAACTCACTAGTGGATATCAGAGGTGCTATAGAAGGAATTGCCTCCAAGGAAGTGTTATTGATGTAACCACTGTCCAAATGTAAACTAGTGGGTTCAACACTTGTAGTGGCTGCTTCTCTTAGACTACCACCAAGAGTTACTTGTAACTCAAGGGGTGTAACCTCCTCAGGTTGTGTTGGTGGGTTAGCAAAGATTGATACATCAGGCCCAGTCATTTGTTGAGGCATATTCTCATGGACAGGTGATTGAGAAGGACTGGTTTGTGTCTGGTTCAAATCAATTGCATCCAACAAAATCTTTGTATTTGGTGGAAATGTGGATGTGAGGTTGGGTGTAGAAATAGAATTTGCCCCGGGCATTGGGCTGTGGATGATAGAAGCAAATGATTCCAGAGCATCATATTGTGGTGTCCCTATTTGTACAACCTGTTCTTTTTTAGAAGAAGCAGGAGGAGTTTCAGCCATTGTTTGAGATATTTCTACCAACTGCTGTGAGGAAGTAGCAGCAGTGGTTTCTTGTGACTTTTGTGTTGTCACAGGCAGTTGCTCTGGTATCTCATCCTCCAGAGTTCCCTTTTTGATAGGTTTGGGGGGGTTTTTGAATTTTCTTTTGTTTTGGCTTTTTGTGGATAGAAGGTGTGGGTTTCAAAGCAGTTGTTTTGCTGCTTTGATCACCTTGAGCAGTGGGCTCAGCAGCAGATACCTGAGGAGCAGTGGTAGTTGCTAAATTCTGCTAAGGCACCTCTGCTTGTGTTTTGCAAGGTGTTGACATTCTTGTAAAAGTTTCAGCATTTGAAAAGATTCACTTTGTTTTATTGCAGAAGCATCATCCTTACCAAGTTTCTTTTCAAAATAATAACTTAGAAATCTTGGAAACAGTAAGACGGATTTTGTTTCAACATTTTTAACCAGATCATTAAAGATTTCCTGAGAATAATTAAAATTTTCTTCTTGAAGGATAGCATATCCCAGATTTTGAATCTTTAATGGTATTTCATTAAAAGCAGTGGTTTTGTTTGAAACACACATTAGGAGGGTATGAAATAAAAATCTTGTTGCAGGAGGGAAGAAACCTTTTTGTAAGGTATTCCTCTTCATCATTGTGTCTGCATACCCTCTTTCAAGAAAGTCAATTTTTAACTCGTTTTTAGGAAAGAATGTTTTACCTTGTTGATCATCGAGCTGAAAGACTTCCGAGATGGATTGTGTTGTGATTTTGACAACTTTACCCTTTAGAGAAGAGTTTATGGCTATAACAGCTTCTCCTTGTTTGTCAAGGGATGCATTTTTCCAAAACTCTCTTTGGGTCACCAAGTAAATTGGTCCTTGCTATCAACAAAGTTTTGTACTTTGATGCAGACATGATATCAACGATGGAGTCGAAAGCATCGGTGGTACCGGGTTTTGTGAGAAGACCCAGAAGGTTGTGAGAAGGTTTGTGTGGAATTTCGGTGGGTTTAGCCTTTTGAGAGGCCTCTTTGGAAGATGATTTTGAAGTTGATTTTGCGGAGGACTTCGATTTAGTCATTTTGAAGAAGACGATCGAAGAAGTTGTGAAGGAATTTAAGAAAATGAGATGAAAACTGCTTTGAGAAGAGAATTTTTATGAATTCAATTCGACAGTAAAACCCTGTTTGGGGTTTTGAAAGGGGGTTTTATGGAGAAAAAGTGAATGCTGACGTGGCAGCGGTTGCAAAAGGTCTGACCACTATGTACTGTCCATGTGCCATCCCTTGATGAAATGAAGGACAGTACTTTTATGAAAACTACTGATGAAGGCAGTAGTTGCAACGGTAACAGATGGAAGCAGTGGATGATTTTACTATCAGTAGATAGCACATCAGTGGATACAACACTGATTTTGAACAACAGTGCTTATCAAAAGAATGAGAGAACAGGGGATGACTTTCAGTAGTGGACAAACGTTTTAAGTAGAACAGACTTTTGAACTCATTAGTGGTTATGGCAGACTTTTAAGGATTTAATGAAAAAATTCATTTTTAGCAATTTTTAAGGATGGATTTTTGATTTTCTGAAAACATTTTAATGCTTTTATTCATAGAAAAACAGGATTTTGCCGGTTATTCCATGTTTAGCATGCCAATCCGTGAGATCAAGCTTTCAAAGGTGGATGTGACTAATGCTTTGGTCAGCACAACTGCCAGCTGATCCTTAGTTGGAACATGATGCAGAGAAATCAAACCTTTTTCATAGCAATCCCTCACAAAGTGATGTCTGATGTCAATGTGTTTGGTGGTTGAATGGGAAACTGGATTTTTGATAATATTTTCTACTGCCTGTGTGACACCCCAGGAAAACCAGGAAAACCACGCAACTTAACTAGCTTCCTCAGTAAGCACGTGCTAAATTTCGGGACGAAATTTTCTTAACAAGGGGAGAATGTGACAACCCTCATAATTCCATGTATCCGTACGATTAATTAATTGTAAATTAAAGTGCTTGGTGACTGTGCTGACTTACTTAACTGCTTTCTGATTAATGTGTCATACTTACATGTGCTTGTTAACATACTAGTCTTGTGCAGAAAATTGACTAAATAGTCCTGTGTGCTTTCCTAAGTGTTGAGAATTAAAAATGTTACAACAATATATATATATATATATATATATATATATATATATATATATATATATATAAGACAATTTAAGGAATAATTAAGCACTTTAACGAAACGGTGTCTACCCGAACAACCGGACATTACCCGGAACATAAAAATATTATCAAATACATTGTTTCACTTTTATTAAGCTAGTTATGGTCCCCGAACGCCCTAACACCCTATATAATACATAACACACAAAAAGCACTAACTAAACATTAGATTTCAACTAAATAACTTAACTTATCATCACAACCCAACTAAACCACCCCCCCCCCCCAAACCTGTTCTAGAAGTGGCCCCCACCGCTTTGATTTTCTTGATTTGTTTAATGGATTTGCAAGTACTTAAGGGGACATATGGACTAGAGGATAAGAAAGTGTTGGAAGACTTATTATATATCCACTAGACCATTAATCTCATAATCATCTTCATCACTTCAACAAACTCTTCCTCTCTTCTCTCCCTTGGCTTCGGCCGACCCCAAGAACCACCACCATCATCATCATTCGATCATCATCAACCATTCCACAAGCATACAAGGGTGATAAAGACAAACAAAAGAGCTAGGAGCTTTCGGATCATCAAGGACCTTCTTTGTTTGCTATTAACCACATCATTTCTACTCTTGGTCTTCCCTAGCTTAAAAGCTAGTAGTAAGTCTCTTGAATCCTCATTTACTTCATGTTTAGAGTGGTTAATAGTTATGTTATGATGAAAATACAAGAACACTAAAAGATAATGAACAAAGTCTTACACATAAAGCTAATATGATGATGAAATAAGATGAGCTCTTAATAAAATAAAGTTATTTTGATGTTGTTGTGGTTTATTTGATGATTACTAGTAATAGGATGTTTAACATCATGTTTGAACTTGTTAAAGTAAGATTAGAAATTTAAGTTAACAAGTTCGGAGGTGATTAGTGATCTACATAAAAGAATCACCTCCATATTTCAACATAAACTTGTTAACAAAGTGATTTCTTGAAAAATGAGTGAACCAAGTGAGTAGATGGTCGTATGGACCCGAGATCTACAAATGATTTTTTTCTAGACAAACCAAGTTAAAAGACGGATTTTTGAAAAGTCATGATTCTTACACTATTTTTGGAAGGAAATGAGTTTATAAGTACTAGTAAGACATGAAAATGTTGTAAAAGGATATTTTTGTAAAATAAGTTCACAAGTTGTGAACATCTAAAAATCCTGAGAGCAAGATTTTAACAAAAATAAACACACTATGGAGGGTAACTAAACCCGCTAAACACCCTACTAAGTTACTACGCGTTTTTATGAAAAACCAAGTTTATGTTGTTATGTAAAGTGCATCGTTTTTGCACTTGACTAGTGTAAGGTTGTTTGGTAACTTTGTTGATTGATTGAATGATTACCGAAAAGAAAATGATATGCTAATAAGCATGGACACCTCCATTTACAAAGGAAACTCTGGCGAAATTTTCTAGAAATTCCAACACTTAGAAAATATTTTTCTAAACAAGCATTACAAGTATATTTTATAACTTGTGTTTCGAATATAAACTTCTCCCTAATTTTTGTAACAAAACACAAAGTGTCGGAGGTCGGTTTTTGTAAATAAAAATGGGTAAATGTATATTTAGAATATATATATATATATCTTATACTAGAACACTTGTGTGGATAATTGTTTATTTTGTGAGATAGTTATATTATTTTAGGGTAAAATAATCTAACTTAACAAAGTACCTTGACATTAGAATTGTGTGGTACGTGATAGAAGTAATGAGTAGATAAACCGTACGTGTTGTGCATGAGAAACTGATTGTTATCAGTACCTTATTAGGACGTGCTTGATTTACTGATTTTAGAGTAATTAATCTAACCGAGCAAACCAATGTGAGTTCACACACTTTCTAAGGCATGGGATTCCCGGTGGTTGGGAATGGGTTAAAGAACTAAAACGGAACCTACATATCCTCCTTGGGTAGGATATGTACGGCCATCCTCCATAGGTAGGATGCCAATATTAATCCTGCGTATTCTCCTTGGGTAGAATACGTACGTTCGTCCTCCTTGGGTAGGACAACAACCTTAAAACTTACTAGACAAAACTCTATCATTAAGTCCCTTAATTTATATCGACTTAATCGCCGAGGCCGATAGCGAGCGTGTCATTAGTTAATAGCGCTATTAGGTTTAACAAACCTCACACCGTGCCAGTCGGACGGGCGTGTACTAATGGACTATGGCAAACTGTCAGTGATGATAGACACTGATGTTGGGCACAACTTATTTTCGTTAGTAGTCGGTATAGTACGGTCTAGTGGTTCACATGGGGAAGCCCCCACTGACTATGGATATGGTTTGGGTAATAAATAAGGAACTGGTTAATCATACTTTCAACTATGGGGTAACCCCCACGGCAATTAAGCCAACAAAAGACAAATCATGTTTTCGGAAACAACTTAAAACTAAACAACCAACCGTGAACTCACTCAAGTTTGTTGTTGACTCGTTGTGGGATATGGACTGTTATGTCTCGTGCTTACTATTTGAACTTTATGAACTTATGGAACTTATGTTTTGGTCTTTAAACTTATGAACTATGAACTTATGTTTTAATTTCACGTTTTATGCTTCCGCTGTTAACTTAAAGATGGTCACCAATCGTATTGTGGTTGGTTTTATTTACTTAATTACGTGTTCAATATGATTGGTGGCTCGATCCTGGTCATGTCACGCCTCCCAGCGGTGATACTCCGCGTGTGGATTTTGGGGGTGTGACAGATTGGTATCAAAGCCAATGGTTATAGTGAACTTGGTTTTAAAAAGAGAAAAGCTTTTTGACAAAACCAGACTATAACCTGTACAGTGCTCAACGATCCACAACGACGCTTCGCTCCACGTGCAAGACTCGACACAATAGGTGGTATGATTTATGTTATACTGTCGGTTAGATAGTTCACATTGTGCATTAAATAACGTGATAATTGCTATTTGAACATTGTGTGCTTACTCTCTACTGTCGTCCCACACTTACGCACTTTTCGCGACACTTTTCTCACTTACGTTGCTTCGTTGTGAAGATCATGAACGGACGCGGAGGACGTATCAACCTAACTCAAGCCCAGTTGATGGCTTTGATCAATGAACGAGTTGCTGAGGTACTCGTAGCTGTCCCTGCAGGAGGTATAACCTGCCATATCAACCCATCTTAGGACGTTTAGATCCTACCTTCGCAAACCAACCCTCGTGCTTAACCTTGTCTTTTATTCTCGCGCAACAGGTCACATGCTCAGCCTCCCATGTGCACGTTCAAAACATTCATGGATTGCCGACCTAGTACTTTCAGCGGCACAGAAGGAGCTGTAGGCCTTCTTCACTGGTTCGAGAAGCTCGAGTCTGTTTTTGAGATGTGTGAATGCCCTGAAGATCGTAGGGTGAAATTTGCTACTGGAACACTCGAAGGTGCTGCGTTAACCTGGTGGAAAGCACAGGTTCAACTGCTTGGGCTGGCAGTTGCTAATGCCACCCCATGGAACGACTTTAAGAATCTGATCAAAGAAGAGTACTGTGGTCGTGACGACATCCACAAGCTGGAGGCGGAATTTTTCAATTTGAAGATGATGGGGTCGGAAATTGAGGCGTATACGAAGAGGTCAAACGAGCTGGCCATCTTGTGTCCTACTATGGTGGACCCTCCCATCAAACGTATTGAGTTGTACCTCAAGGGTCTTGTACCAGAGATTCAGAGTCACGTGACTTCAGCTAACCTGGGTACCATTCAGCAAATCATCCGGTTGGCTCATCGTCTCACTGATCAGGCAGTTGAGCAGAACAGGCTGCCCAAGCGTATTAGCGCTACTACTACTTCTGATGCTCCCAGTGATAACAAGCGCAAGTGGGATGGAAATTCGGGCAAGGGTTCTACTTCAGTTCAGTCTCAGCAGCGAAAGATTGATGACCACCAGAGTCCTCGTCAGCAATCTTCTGGTAGTCAAGGACAAGGTGGATACCGAGGGAACCACCCTAAGTGCAACCAGTGCAACAAGCATCATAGCGGGCAGTGCCACAAGGGTCGTTGTCTGAGATGTAACAAGCTGGGTGATGTGTGTGAAGTGTTATATATATTAAGTGTATATTTTAAGCCCTTTTTACACTTTTTAGCCAAGTTTTAAATTTATAAACACGATATTCACTAACACTAAATACACATATGGGCAAGTGCACCCATCGTGGACGTAGTATAGTGTTGGTAAGATACCGAGGTCGTCCAAGGACACAAGAGATTTTAGTACCGGTTTATCCTCAACGTCTAATCAAATCAAAATGTTAGAAAAAAGGTTTTTAAACTAGGAAAATAAAACTAACTAAAATGCTGAAAAGTAAAATAAAAGTAAAAGCAGATAAACAAGATGAATCACTTGGATCCGACTCGTGTGTAGTGTAACCTTTGATTATTTTCGCACTTTTGCACTTGTTTAAGAGATTATCTTAGTTATTGTAGTAGGCCCCTCTTTTGAAGGCGACGTTACCCTCAACCCAGTAGTTTGAGTCAGCAAGGATACAATCCTAAAGGGTCGGATTATTGAAAGATAATTAATTAAGTTATTAATGCATAATGTGGTAGGCCCCTCTTTTGAAGGAGACGTTACCCTCGGCTAAGTAGTCTGAGTCAGCAGGGATACAGTCCTAAGTAGCCGGGTTAAAGTTTTAATAGTAGTTTAACTTATGAGGGGATCAAAGAGTTTGGACCCCCGCCATCCAATACCGTTGGGTATTGAAGGAGGTCCTACTAAATTTGACCCAGGTCCTTTGCAGGATCTATACACTGAACAATGGCAAGACTCTTACCAAACCGTTCCCTTAACCCCCGACCAGGTCGCCAACATACCTCCATATAGACCGTGGAGATATGAATGGTGAAAATCTTTTATTTTATATAGAAAGTAAAATAATGCCAAGACACCACGGACAAACGATAAGGAAGAATCACCTTCAACATAAGAAACTAGTAATTAAAGTCATTAATACAAAACCAATTAAAAAGTGCAAAAGATTAAAAATAAAAAGTATTACACTAAACACTTGTCTTCACCAAGTGATGTAAGAGACTTAGGCAAACATGGCCTTTGATTGCCAAGAGCTCTTACGATCAATCTTGGATCCCGAGACGACTCACACACTCTATGATGGACAATGGATGATGGTGGTGGATGATGGTGTTGTGATGGTGGTGGGTGGTGGGTGAAGTGTGAGAGAGGTGGTGTGCCAAGGGATGAGTTGCAAGAGCTCCAAGCACTCCTATTTATAGGCTAAACAGAAGCTCGGGCACGGCCCTGTGTCCATCCTCCTCTCTTTCTTCATTAAATGCAGTTTGTCTGCATTAGTTGACCACGGCCCCGTGTCCGCTGAGCACGACCCCTTGTGCAGAAGCATATCTGTACTATCAAGATTTGCCTGGATTCCGCAAATCTTATAGTTGACCACGGCCCCGTGCCCGCTGAGCACGACCCCGTGGTGGGCGATGGAAGCTTCTACCACTTTGTCTTTTCTGCTGACACTTGGGCACGCCCCCGTGCTCACTGAGCACGGGGCGTGTTCAGGCTTCTGTCTTCTTGTTTTGCTTGGGAAGATGCTGTCGGGAGGTTGGGCATGCCACGTTTGTTCCTTTTCTTGTATTTATGTTAGATTTAGCTGTCTTTTTGCTTCTTTTGTCTATTTGAGCTCATTTAAACCTGAAAATACAAAAGGAAGACAAAAGCACACTTTTTCCAACATTAGTACTAAAAAAGGGTTAGTTTTATGCCACAATTGATGTAATTTATATGTTGCATTTTGTGCACATTAAATACCCCCACACTTGAATCTTTGCTTGTCCTCAAGCAAAACTCTTTATAATGTGGCTTTTTCACTCCCAAATGGAATGGGTAGAAGAGAAGGTTTTTGGGCTTGTCATAGAGTGTCGGAATTTTCAAGATTCTTTATTTAAGTTTTATTTTTATTTATTTACAATTTTATTCGTCATGATTTATTAAAAACGTTTCATAAGATAGATTACTTATTAGGGCATAATATGCCTTTTTAAAATTCTATTTATATACGAGTTCACATACCTCACGGGGGATCACTCAACACTCGGCCGAAGGTGTATTTTTAGTGAATCACTCGAGAGCGGCATGGAACTTACTCCTACCATAAGCTTGCCAAGCAATCAATCCTCCTCCTTTTTAACTATATACCTTTGTAAATATCAAGAGGACTTTTTGGGTGAAGGGTTAGGCTTGGGCTAAAGGTGGGTGGTTGGGTTAGTGGTTAGTGAAAGGGCGAAAAGCGTAAAAAGCGTCGGTTTTAGAAAGACTTTTTATTTTTCACAATTTTATTTTGATGAACCATTTCTTTCAAACAAAGTTATTTTTGATGAACTTGTTTGTTTATTTGGTTTCATCATCAAAATTTATATATATATATATATATATTTTTTAGTCATAAGAAAAACCGAGCTTTGTTACTAAAAGAAAGGGTTAAAATAAAAAAAAAAAGGTTTTGGTGGGTAAAAAGGGTGTTTGTTTTTGGGTTAAGAAATGAAAAGGTTTAGGCTCAAAGGGGTTAATTAGGGGGATTTTGGGTAGGTGGTAAAAAAAAATGAAAAATAATGGTTTAGAAAGAAAAAGGGTTAGTCCTAATGCCTCCATCATTTACTTGCTCGGGTTTTAGTTGGTAAGGACCGGGAATGTATTGTCGTGGCAAGTTCTAGAGTCATAAGAACCAAGCGGCTATTCACACAAGAAACGAAAAATGAGTATTTAGTGTAAAGATATGTATTTGTATGCTCAATAAAGGCTCAAAACTCACTTTTGTGGGAATGGGTTTTTATGTGTTCAAGTATATATAATCAAATTTTAACTAAGCTTGTCATGCCGTTTCTTAATTTTCTTATGTTGGTTCTTTTTATCACGACGCTATCGGTTGTAAATTTGTAAAAATATAACATTGTTAGAACTTGAAATTCCCAACTTAAACTTAGACATGTAAAAAGAAAATGAAAATTTTTGAAAAAATTTGGGGTGATTAGCGGTTCCAATAGAGTTTTGTGTAAGGCTTGTTAATTAGGACTTGCAAGATTCAAAGTTTTAGCATCTCCCCCCACACTTAAATTACACATTGTCCTCAATGTGTCCCAAAATAAGTTTTTAGGTTGATTGAATGTGTAAAAGGGTGTTAAAAGCAAAATTTTATGTTACTGGTACACTGGACACGACCCCGTGTCGGATGGACACGACCCCGTGTGCAGGTGCAAGTAACGAAAACTTATAGAAGGTGGACACGGGGGCGTGTTGGCTGGACACGACCCCGTGTCTGGCAAAAATCTGCAGAAATTACACAAACAACAGGTCTGGGAGGTGGGCACGGGGGCGTGTCGGCTGGACACGACCCCGTGTAGACAGTCTGCAAGATTGAAAAACAGGTTTCTAGCTCCGGTTTTCTTGTCCCAGCTTTAGTAGTACTAATATTTAGTACTCTAAGCCTCGTATCTACCTGCTTTATCAATAAACACCACACCAAACGATACCAAACATCCTAGATTACCAAGTTCAACATCCATGTCACAAAGTAAAAAAAAAGAAAAACAAATGCAGAAAAATAAAAAGAGTTAGGGAAAGTAAATTGTTTAACACTCGGCACGCAGGCCGGAAATTGTTTGATAGAAAAAGGGGGTTTTAACCTGTGGGATCACCAACCACCTGCTCCTGCATCCTACTCCACCCGCCTAGTCCATGTCTTCATCACTGTCCTCGTCATCACCTCCTCCTCCATGCCCCGCCATGTACTCCCGGATGCTTCCAATATCATCTTGGATATCGGAGATGTTTCTTTCAATGGCTCCGACCCGGTTGTATGTGTTGTTGGTGAGGTTGTAGGTGTTTCTGGTGCACATGAGGTTTTCCTGCAAAAGATCATGTAAACTCTGAAAGTTAGGAAAACCACCTCCTTGTGAGGAGGATTGGCCCGGATCACCGTGAGGATGGTACTGGTAGTGGGGAGGTTGTTGAAATTGTGGAGGGTGAAGGACTAGCGCCTCTTGCGGGTTCCATGCATGCCCTTGCATCCTCTGAAAGCTAACCGACCCGTCTTCCGCCTCATAGATTAGGTTCATGGAGCGGCAGATGTGTACATCGACTCGTCCCGACCATGGGCTCCTTTCGAAAGACCTAGGTATGTTCACGAAGTGCTTGAAGAGGCGGTACACCCATCCCCCGAAAAAGATAGGGGTTGGTGCATGAGCTAGCTGGTTCAGATGCATGTTTCGGAGTAGGAGAAATGGAACATCGAGGTGTCTTCGGGTATGAATGCAGTGAAGGACTATCAAATCTCTCAACCCAACAACGCCACCACTATCATGCCTTTGGCTTAGAGAGTAACCGAGGACCCTATGGATGTATCGGTAGAGTGGGTCCCTCAACTTGGTACTCTTTGTGCTGCTTGGGTTGTAGTGCCCTTCACCAATCTGAGCCCACGCGGCTTGGCGCTCGTTCTCTTCCAAATCTCGCACCCCTTCGGTGTTCTCTTCACTCCCCGAATCTTCCTCCATATACAGCCCAACTATTGCCCCGAATTGTGCCATTGAAATCGAGTACTTCGTTCCACCACATCGGAATGCCACCCCATCATTGTCGAAAGGGTCGCACCTTGAATTGAAAGTGAAGGTGCTATAGAACTCCATAGTGCACTCATGGACGGAACGAAGTCTAGTGGTTAGGGCAATCCTTAGTGGGCCGGTAACGAGGTTGTTAAACAGGTCAAGTTGGTTCACCATGGCTAAGAGATCCGTGCATACTTGTCTTGGGTATTCTTCCGGTCTTGTTTGAAGTGTGTCATATCTAGCCCTAACATTGAGCTCATTTGCGTTGAATCTTGTGAACTTCTTCGACATCTGAAAGAATACACCAAAAGTTAGCACGAAATAGTGAAATTTTTCGGAGAAAACTGAAAACAGTGGGCTGGACACGGCCCCGTGCTCAGCAGGCACGACCCGTGTCCAGGCGTCTGTTACTCAAAAAATTCCATTTTTCGACCCGGTCCCGAAAACTTGAAAATTTTTTGTCAAGTATGTGCGGTTTCCCCCGAAAATGAAACCCCAAGTGCCGTTTTTCCCAAAACAAACTGTTTACCCCTTCAATTTCATCTTTTTCGGTTCAAAAACAAGGGATTGGGGTTTTTGTGAGAAATCGGGCAAATCTATCAACAATACAAGTGGGCTTACTTCCCATAATACTAATCTACACTAATGCTAACAGATTTAAGCAAAAATTTGAGGTTTGATCCGGATGAACTTCAAGAACCCTAGATTTTTCCCCAAATTCTTGATGTTTTAACTAAATGCAAGTAACTAATCTAACTACTAATGATGATAGAATCATACCTTGATGTTGTTAGAATGAGAGGAGATGTCGAAAATCTACGGAAAATCGCCTGGGCCAGAGCGTTTTGCGGGGAAACGGGGCGTGTGGAATGATGTAACTGTTATGAAAAAGGGGTTTTATCCCGACAGTTGCGTCGACACGACCCTGTGTTCAGCGGACACGGCCCCGTGCCGAGCAAAGTTTTTTTTAGTGCTCGTGTGAGTTCCCTGTTTTCCCAAAACTCGGTTAGAAGACTTACCAGTTTCGATGTTCATCCACTTGTTCGCAACTTACCTGGTATAATGTTGATGCCTTTACTCATCGACCGTTTGAAGCGAGATTTCTTCCTCCTCATCCTCAATGAATCCTTGATAGAGTTTCAGCCATTGGCCATTGATTTTGAATGGAATTCCATTCCGAGATTTAATTTCTATTGCACCGTGAGGAAAAATATGGGTGATGGAAAAAGGTCCTGACCACCTAGATTTTAGTTTACCCGGAAATAATCAAAGTCGTGAATTAAACAATAGAACTTGATCTCCTACTCGAAATTCATTAGGTTTAATGTGTTTGTCATGCAAATTTTTCATTCTTTCCTTATAAATTTCAGAGTTAGAGTATGCATAATTCCTTAATTCGTCTAATTCATTTATTTGACAAAATCGATTTTTACCGGCAAATTCTAAATCTAAGTTTACATTTTTTATTGCCCAGTAGGCCTTGTGA
This sequence comes from Helianthus annuus, assembly GCF_002127325.2. NCBI lineage: Eukaryota > Viridiplantae > Streptophyta > Magnoliopsida > Asterales > Asteraceae > Helianthus > Helianthus annuus. Next base: position 117,186,386 of record NC_035440.2, read on the forward strand.
GCTATTTCTACCAGCAAATGACAACTTTTTCCACAGACGAGCTTGTATGGGGTTGTGCCTATTGTTGTTTTATAAGCAGTTCGAAAAGCCCATAAAGCATCATCTAATTTATCGGCCCATTCCTTTTTATTTAATCCAACGGTTTTTTCAAGTATTCGTTTTAAACCTCTATTAGTCACTTCGGCTTGTCCGTTTGTTTGAGGGTGATATGCTGTTGAGACCCAGTGATAGACCCCATATCTTGTTAAGATTTTTTCGAGTTGATGATTACAAAAATGGGTACCTCTATCACTTATTAATGCTTCAGGTGTTCCAAAACGAGAGATTAATTTTTTCAGAAATCTTACCACGACTCTTCTATCATTTGTTGGAAGTGCCTCGGCCTTGGCCCATTTAGACATGTAATTTACTGCCACAAGTATATATTTTTTTCCTTTTGGCGGCGGGAAAGGTCCCATAAAGTCGAGTCCCCACACATCAAAAATTTCACAAACAAGAATGCCGTTTTGTGGCATTTCGTTTTTGGAAGAAATATTACCTGATCTTTGGCAAGCATCACATGTCTTAACTAGACTTTGCACGTCTTTGTAAATGGTCGGCCAATAAAATCCCGAATCAAATACCTTCCGTGCGGTACTAGCGGCACCATGATCTCCTCCGTATGGACCTTCATGACAATGGCGGAGAATTCTTCTTGCTTCACTACCATGTACGCACCTTCTGATGAGTTGGTCGGTACACATTTGAAAAGATAAGGATCTTCCCAAAGTAATGCTTCACATTAGCAAAGAATTTTTTTCTTTGGTGATGTGGCCATCCTTTGGCGACTATACCGCTAGCTAAGTAGTTAGCATAGTCGGCATACCATGGTTCTTCCTTGTATTCCACCATTTCTAGGGATTCAGTTGGAAATTTTTCGTTGATTTGCTCGTCCCTAGTTGCCTCCAAAGCTGGGTCTTCTAAGCGCGAAAGATGATCTGCTGTTGTGTTTTCTGCTCCTCTTTTGTCTTTGATTTCAATATCAAATTCTTGGAGGAGTAGAATCCACCTGATCAAACGGGGTTTTGCGTCTTGTTTCTTGAAAAGGTATCGAATGGCTGCATGATCTGTATAGACTATTGTTTTAGAAAGTACAAGATAAGAACGAAATTTATCAAAAGCAAATTCTACAACTAGTAATTCTTTTTCAGTTGTGGTGTAATTTTCTTGTGCATCGTTAAGTGTTTTACTAGCATAATAAATTGGGTGAAAATGCTTTTCTTTTCTTTGTCCCAAGACTGCTCCAACTGCAAAGTCACTTGCATCACACATGATTTCGAAAGGAAATTTCCAATCAGGCGCTATCATGATAGGTGCATTGACTAGCATTTCCTTGAGGGTTAGAAATGCTTGATTGCAATCCTTGTCAAAGATGAAAGGCGCATCTTTTTCAAGTAATTTCGTTAGAGGTCTTGAAATTTTAGAAAAGTCTGTGATAAATCGCCTATAAAATCCGGCATGCCCTAAGAAATTTCTGGTTGCTCTAACGGAGGTTGGTGGAGGCAATCGAGAAATAGTGTCTATTTTTGCTCGATCAACTTCCATTCCTTCGCTTGAGATCTTGTGACCGAGTACTATTCCCTCTGTTACCATGAAATGGCATTTTTCCCAGTTAAGGGCGAGGTTAGTTTCCTCACATCGGGATAGCATTCGTTCAAGGTTATCAAGGCATTGGCCGTATGAATCTCCAAAGATAGAAAAGTCGTCCATGAAGACTTCCATTGTCTTTTCTATCATGTCATGGAAGATGGCCACCATGCAACGTTGAAATGTTGCGGGGGCATTACATAGACCAAATGGCATGCGTCGATAAGCAAAAGTTCCATAGGGACATGTGAAAGTTGTCTTTTCTGGGTCTTCGGGCGCTATCAGGATTTGAAAGTAACCTGGAAAACCATCCAAGAAACAATAAAATTTATGACCGGATAATCTTTCTAACATTTGATCAATGAAGGGTAAAGGAAAGTGATCTTTTCTTGTTGCTTCATTTAATCGTCTATAGTCTATACATACACTCCATCCTGTGACGGTTCTCGTTGGTATTAATTCATTCTTTTCGTTAGTTATTACCGTCATACATCCTTTCTTTGGAACTACTTGGACGGGACTTACCCAGGGACTATCTGAGATGGGGTAGATAAGTCCAGCGTCAAGTAATTTGATGACTTCGTTTTTAACCACTTCTTGCACATTTGGATTTACTCTACGTTGTGGTTGTATTACCGATTTGTAGTCATCGTTCATTAAAATTTTGTGCGTGCACATGGAAGGACTTATTCCTTTAATATCTACAAGCTTCCAAGCGATCGCATTTTTATGTTTTTCAAAAGTCTAATTAATTTTTCTTTTTCTAAACTGCTTAATTTAGACGAAATAATTATAGGTGATTTACCATCTTTTCTAGAAAAGCATATTCCAAACCTTTCGAAAGTTCTTTGAGCTCAAGAGTTAGGTCTTTAGGAGACTCCTTATTTGGTTGCTCATTTTGATCAAGAACTTTGAAAGTTTGTTCTATGGCGACCTCTTCTTCAACAAAGTGGTCAATCTTTTCACTTGTATCGGGTGGCTCATCTTCATCTTCAATTAGGGGGTCATTGTTGCCAAAAGGATATTTCATTGAGCGCTCAAGATCTATGCTCCTTTTGAATGCCCCTAGTTGAAGAGGTAGCTTATTGAACTTCCGGTTTTTCAAAGCTTCGTGAGTTTTTACAAAAGGTCGTCCCAACACTAGAGTAGCGTCATCGCGGATGACAAAGTCGGTTGGGATTACCATTTGATTTGTTTGAACCAAGACATCCTCAACTACACCGATTGATTTTATTATTTTCCGATTGGATAGAAAAATGGGTATTTGAAGCGGAGAGAAATCACTAATACTTAATTTTTCGAAAATGTAGTTAGAAAAAAGGTTTTTAAACTAGGAAAATAAAACTAACTAAAATGCTGAAAAGTAAAATAAAAGTAAAAACTGATAGACAAGATGAATCACTTGGATCCGACTCGTGTGTAGTGTAACCTCTTACGATCAATCTTCGATCCCGAGACGACTCACACACTCTATGATGGACAATGGATGATGGTGGTGGATGATGGTTTTGTGATGGTGGTGGGTGGTGGGTGAAGTGTGAGAGAGGTGGTGTGGCAAGGGATGAGTTGCAAGAGCTCCAAGCACTCCTATTTATAGGCTGAACAGAAGCTCGGGCATGGCCCCGTGTCCGCTGGACACGGCCCCGTGTCCGCTGGACACGGCCCCGTGTCCATCCTCCTCTCTTTCTTCATTAAATGCAGTTTGTCTGCATTAGTTGACCACGCCCCCGTGTCCGCTGAGCACGACCCCGTGTGCAGAAGCATATTTGTACTATCAAGATTTGCCTGGATTCCGTGAATCTTATAGTTGACCATTGTCCCGTGCCCGCTGAGCATGGCCCCGTGGTGGGCGATGGAAGCTTCTACCACTTTGTCTTTTCTGCTGACACTTGGGCACGCCCCCGTGCTCACTGAGCACGGGGCGTGTTCAGGCTTTTGTCTTCTTGTTTTGCTTGGGAAGATGTTGTCGGGAGGTTGGGCATGCCACGTTTGTTCCTTTTCTTGTATTTATGTTAGATTTAGCTGTCTTTTTGCTTCTTTTATCTATTTAAGCTCATTTAATCCTGAAAATACAAAAGGAAGACAAAAGCACACTTTTTCCAACATTAGTACTAAAAAGGGTTAGTTTTATGCCACAATTTATGTAATTTATATGTTGCATTTTGTGCACATCACTGGGTCATGAAGCCAAGGGTTGCAGGAGCCCACGTCCTGCAAATCAGAATCGTCAACAGTAGCCACAAGCTCCACAGAACCACCACCAACAGCAACAGCAGGGCAATAAAGGATGCTTTCAGTGTGGCGCTGAAGGCCACTTTAAAAGGAACTGCCCTCAGCTGAACCAGAATCAGAACAACAACAACCAAGGAAATGGGAACAATAATGGAGGCAACAATGGAGGCAACAACGGGGGTAATAATAATGGCAATGGCGCCCGAGATCGTGCCTTCGTGATTGGTCAGGGTGATGCAAGGAACGATCCCATCGTGGTGATGGGTAAGTTTCTTCTGGATGACTTCTTTGTTACTGTTTTATTCGATTCGGGTGCCGATACTAGTTATGTGTCCTTAAAAGTTAGCCAAATGCTTAAGCGCACTCCAACACTTCTGAACACCAAACACACGGTAGAACTAGCAAACGGTAAAAGTCTTGAAGCCACACACATAGTTAAGGGCTGTAACCTCGTCTTAGCTGGTCAGGCCTTCTCTATCGATCTTATTCCTATCATTCTGGGTAGTTTCGACGTTGTTATTGGGATGGACTGGTTATCTCATCAGCAAGCGGAAATTCTTTGCAACGAGAAGATTGTCCGCATCCCTCGTTCTGGTAAAGAACCCCTCATAATTCGTGGCGACAAGAGTGGTGCTGTTGTGGGCATCATCTCTTTCCTTAAGGCCCAGAAGTGTTTACGAAAGGCCCACACTGCTATTCTAGCCCTCGTTTCTGATACATCCTCGGAAGAAAGGAAGATAGAAGACATACCTATTGTACGTGATTTTCCTGAGGTATTTCCAGAGGAATTACCTGGTCTTCCGCCTCATGGTCAAGTTGAATTTCAAATCGAGCTAGCTCCTGGAGCAGCGCCCATAGCTCGAGCACCTTATCGGCAAGCTCCATCAGAACTTGAAGAACTGTCCTTGCAACTACAAGAACTCTTGGAAAAGGGTTTCATACGTCCTAGCTCTTCGCCTTGGGGAGCTCCAATGTTATTCGTGAAAAAGAAAGACGGTACCTTCAGGATGTGTATTGACTACCGCGAACTCAACAAGGTGCCCGTGAAGAATCGTTATCCCCTTCCACGCATTGATGACTTATTCGACCAGTTGCAAGGGTCGAGTTTCTATTCCAACATTGACCTAAGGTCAGGATACCACCAACTGAGAGTCCGAGACGAGGATATCTCTAAGACAACATTCAAAACTCGGTATAGGCATTACGAGTTTCTGGTTATGCCTTTTGGATTAACGAATGCACCTGCGGTCTTCATGGATCTCAGGAACAGAGTGTGCAAGCCTTACCTGGATAAGTTCGTCATTGTATTCATCGACGACATCCTGATCTATTCAAAGAGTCAGGAGGAACACGAGCAACACCTGAGGCTTATTCTGGAACTTCTTCGAAAAGAGCAGTTGTATGCCAAGTTTTCGAAATGTGACTTTTGGCTACGCGAAGTCCACTTTCTAGGCCACGTGGTAAACAAGGATGGAATTCATGTGGATCCATCTAAGGTCGAATCGATCAAGAACTGGCCTGCACCTCGTACACCAATAGAAATCTGCCAATTCTTGGGATTGGCAGGATACTACAGAAGGTTTATCAAGGATTTCTCTAAGATTGCACAACCTCTCACCTCGCTAACTCAGAAGGGTGTCACCTATCGTTGGGGTGATGCACAGGAATCTGCTTTTCAGCACTTAAAGGAGAGACTTTGTAGCGTGCCTATCCTCTCATTGCCTGAAGGCACATATGATTTTGTGGTTTACTGCGACGCTTCCATCCAAGGACTTGGTTGTGTGTTGATGCAACGTGACAAGTTCATTGCCTACGCATCGCGCCAACTTAAAGTTCACGAAAGGAACTACACTACGCACGACTTGGAATTGGGAGCAGTTATTTTTTTGCTTAAGATATGGAGACATTACCTGTACGGTACCAAGTGCACCATTTACACCGATCACAGGAGTCTCGAGTATATCTTCAAACAGAAGGAGCTAAACATGCGACAACGCTGATGGGTCGAGCTCTTGAATGATTACGAATGTGCGATCAAGTACCATCCAGGCAAAGCCAATGTTGTGGCCAACGCTCTCAGTCGAAAGGATTCTATACCTAAGCTGTGTACGTGCGTTACAGCTTACCATTCACTCTAGCCTTCCCGCTTAAATACGAGATGCTCAGGTTGAAGCGTTGAAAGCAGAGAATATCAGGGCTGAGTCCTTACGAGGATCGAGGCAGCGGCTAGAACAAAAGGAAGACGGTGCCTACTATGTAACAGGGCGCATCTGGGTCCCACTTTATGAAAACTTACGTGAGCTTGTGATGGATGAGGCACACAAGTCTCGTTACTCTATACATCCTGGTTCGGATAAGATGTACCATGATCTCAAGACTACATACTGGTGGCCTAGCATGAAAGCCCACATAGCAACCTACGTCAGTAAATGCTTAACTTGTGCTAGAGGCAAGACTGAATATCAGAAACCATCAGGTCTACTTCAACAACCTGAGATACCTAAATGGAAATGGGAGCAAATTTCCATGGATTTCGTTACTGGTCTGCCTAGATCTCAACGCGGAAATTATACCATTTGGGTGATCGTAGATCGACTGACCAAGTCTGTACATTTTCTGGCTATCAAGGAAACGGATAAGTTTTCTACACTAGCAGACATCTACCTAAAGGAAGTAGTATCGAGGCACGGAGTGCCAACCTCCATCATTTCTGACTGTGACTCACGTATTACATCTGAATTGTGGCAAGCTATGCACAAGTCCTTTGGCTCTCGGTTAGACATGAGCACGACATATCATCCACAGACGGATGGGCAATCTGAACGCACTATCCAAACCCTTGAAGACATGCTTAGGGCATGTGTAATCGACTTCGGTAATGGCTGGGAAAAACACCTCCCGTTAGTGGAGTTTTCGTATAACAACAGCTACCACACCAGTATCCAGGCCGCTGCGTTCGAGGCATTATACGGATGGAAGTGCCGATCACCTCTTTGTTGGGCAGAGGTTGGCGACAGTCAAATCACTCGCCCAGAACTTGTAGTGGATACAACCGAAAGGATTGCTCAGATACGACAACGAATGGGGGCAGATCGTGACCGTCAGAAAAGCTATGCAGATAAGCAAAGGAAACCACTCGAGTTCCAGGTTGGGGATCGAGTGCTACTTAAAGTCTCACCTTGGAAAGGTGTAGTTCGTTTTGGCAAACGAGGCAAACTCAACCCGCGATACGTCGGACCCTTCGAAATCATTGAGAAAATTGGCAAGGTCGCTTACAAGTTGAATCTACCCGAAGAACTCAGCGGAGTTCACAATGTTTTCCATGTGTCGAATCTGAAGAAGTGTCTATCAGATGAGACCCTCATAGTTTCCTTAAAGGAACTCACTATCGAAGACCAGCTGCGATTCGTCGAGGAACCAGTAGAGATTACTGATCGAGATGTTAAGATTCTCAAGCGTACCAGGATACCTCTTGTCCGAGTTCGTTGGGATTCCCGTCGTGGCCCAGAGTATACCTGGGAACGAGAAGACGAAATGAAACTCAAGTACCCCCAGCTATTTAAGAAAAGTGCAACCACTACTGAGGCTGAAGCTACTGCAGAATTTCGGGACGAAATTCCAAACCAACGGGGGAATGATGTGACACCCCAGGAAAACCACACAACTTAACTAGCTTCCTCAGTAACCACGTGCTAAATTTCGGGACGAAATTTTCTTAACAAGGGGAGAATGTGACAACCCTCATAATTCCATGTATCCGTACGATTAATTAATTGTAAATTAAAGTGCTTGGTGACTGTGCTGACTTACTTAACTGCTTTCTGATTAACGTGTCATACTTACATGTGCTTGTTAACATACTAGTCTTGTGTAGAAAATTGACTAAATAGTCCTGTGTGCTTTCCTAAGTGTTGAGAATTAAAAATGTTAAAAAAATATATATAAGACACTTTTCGGAATAATTAAGCACTTTAACGAAACAGTATCTAACCGAACAACCGGACATTACCCGGAACACAAAAATATTGTTAAATACATTGTTCACTTTTATTAAGCTAGTTATGGTCCCCGAACGCCCTAACACCCTATATAATACATAACACACACAAAGCACTAACTAAACATTAGATTTCAACTAACTAACTTAACTTATCATCACAACCCAACTAAACCAACTCCCCCCCCCCCAAACCGGTTCTAGAAGTGGCCCCCACCCCTTTGATTTTCTTGATTTGTTTAATGGATTTGCAAGTACTTAAGGGGACATATGGACTAGAGGATAAGGGAGTGTTGCAAGACTTGTTATATATCCACTAGACCATTAATCTCATAATCATCTTCATCACTTCAACAAACTCTTCCTCTCTTCTCTCCCTTGGCTTCGGCCAACCCCAAGAACCACCACCATCATCATCATTTGATCATCATCAACCATTTCACAAGCATACAAGGGTGATAAAGACCATACAAAAGAGCTAGGAGCTTTCGGATCATCAGGGACCTTCTTTGTTTGCTATTAACCACCTCATTTCTACTCTTGATCTTCCCTAGCTTAAAAGCTAGTAGTAAGTCTCTTGAATCCTCATTTACTTCATGTTTAAAGTGGTTAATAGTTATGTTATGATGAAAATACAAGAACACTAAAAGATCATGAACAAAGTTTACACATAAAGCTAATATGACGATGAAATAAGATGAGCTCTTAATAAAATAAAGTTATTTTGATGTTGTTGTGGTTTATTTGATGATTACTAGTAATAGGATGTTTAACATCATGTTTGAACTTGTTAAAGTAAGATTAGAAATCTAAGTTAACAAGTTTGGAGGTGATTAGTGATCTACATAAAAGAATCACCTCCATATTTCAACATAAACTTGTTAACAAAGTGATTTCTTGAAAAATGAGTGAACCAAGTGAGTAGATGGTCGTATGGACCCGAGATCTACAAAAGATTTTTTTCTAGACAAACCAAGTTAAAAGACGGATTTTTGAAAAGTCATGATTCTTACAGTATTTTTGGAAGGAAATGAGTTTATAAGTACTAGTAAGACATGAAAATGTTGTAAAAGGATATTTTTGTAAAATAAGTTCACAAGTTGTGAACATCTAAAAGTCCCAAGAGCAAGATTTTAACAAAAGAAACACACTTTGGAGGGTAGCTAAACCCACTAAACACCCCACTAAGTTACTACGCGTTTTTATGAAAAACCAAGTTTATGTTGTTATGTAAAGTGCATCGTTTTTGCACTTGACTAGTGTAAGGTTGTTTGGTAACTTGTTGTTAATTGATTGAATGATTACCGAAAAGAAAATGATATGCTAATAAGCATGGGCACCTCCATTTACAAAGAAAACTCTGGAGAAATTTTCTAGAAATTCCAACACTTAGAAAATATTTTTCCAACACTTACAAAATATTTTTCCAACACTTATACTAGAACACTTGTGTGGATACTTGTTTATTTTGTGAGATAGTTATATTATTTTAGGGTAAAATAATCTAACTTAACAAAGTACCTTGACATTAGAATTGTGTGGTACGTGATAGAAGTAATGAGTAGATAAACCGTACGTGTTGTGCATGAGAAACTGATTGTTATCTGTACCTTATTAGGACGTGCTTGATTTCCTGATTTTAGAGTAATTAATCTAACCGAGCAAACCAAGGTGAGTTCACACACTTTTAAGGCATGGGATTCCCGGTGGTTGGGAATGGGTTAAAGAATTAAAACGGAACCTACATATCCTCATTGGGTAGGATATGCACGGCCATCCTCCATAGGTAGGATGCCAATGTTAATCCTGCGTATTCTCCTTGGGTAGAATACGTACGTTCGTCCTCCTTGGGTAGGACAACAACCTTAAAACTTACAAGACAAAACTCTATCATTAAGTCCCTCAATTTATATCGACTTAATCGCCGAGGCCGATGGCGAGTGGGTCATTAGTTAATAGCGCTATTAGGTTTAACAAACCTCACACCGTGCCAGTCGGACGGGCGTGTACTAATGGACTATGGCAAACTGTCAGTGATGATAGACACTGATGTAGGGCACAACTTATTTTCGTTAGTAGTCGATATGGTACGGTCTAGTGGTTCACATGGGGAAGCCCCCACTGATTATGGATATGGTTTGGGTAATAAATAAGGAACTGGTTAATCATACTTTCAACTATGGGGTAACCCCCACGGAAATTAACCCAACGAAAGACAAATCAAGTTTTCGGAAACAACTTAAAACTAAACAACCAATCGTGAACTCACTCAACTTTGTTGTTGACTCGTTGTTACATGCCTTACAGGTCGTTAGATGCTTATGGAGCTTGCACGAGGAGGAGGTCGTTGTGGGATATGGACTGTTATGTCTCGTGCTTACTATTTGAACTTTATGAACTTATGGAACTTATGTTTGGTCTTTAAACTTATAAACTATGAACTTATGTATTAGTTTCACAGTTTATGCTTCCGCTGTTAACTTAAAGATGGTCACCAATCGTATTGTGGTTGGTTTTATTTACTTAATTACGTGTTCAATATGATTGGTGGCTCGATCCTGGTCATGTCATGCCTCCAAGCGGTGATACTCCGCGTGTGGATTTTGGGGGTGTGACAGCCTGGCTGTCCAACATGAGTGGTGTCTTCAAGGCAGTGATACCAAAATCCAGCAACTGATTTTGAAGCCAGAGAAGTTGGGCTGTACAGCTTGCAGTAGCTATATATTCTGCCTCAGCAGTGGATGTTGAAACAGCTGCTTGCTTTTTGCTTTGCCAAGAAACTAAGCAATTGCCTAGGAATTGGCACCCTCCTGAAGTGGACTTCCTTATTTTGTCACATCCAGCAAAGTCACTATCTGAGAAACCTGAAAGCTCAATTTTACCATCAGCTGGATACCAGATACCAAGTGTGGGAGCACCTTTGAGGTATCTGAATATCCTTTTTACAGCAATAAGGTTTGACTTTCTAGGGGCTGATTGGGATCTTGCACAGACACATGTTGCAAACATGATGTCTGGCCTAGATGCAGTTAGGTACAATAAAGACCCAATCATGCTTCTATACACAGTTTGATCAACCAATTCATCCTTCTCATCAGACATGACTAATTTATTGGTTGCAATGGGTGTACTGCATGGTTTTACAATCATCCAACTCAAATTTCTTTAAAAGTTCTTTGGCATATTTGCCTTGATGGATAAAAGTGCCATTTTGCAATTGCCTTACTTGGAGACCAAGAAAGCACTGGAGTTCACCCATTGCACTCATTTCAAACTCAGCTGTCATGAGTTTTCTGAACTCTTCACACATTTTGTTACATGTGCTTCCAAAGATGATGTCATCCACATAAATCTGGACAATCATCAATTCCTTCCCTCTCCATTTTAGAAACAATGTTTTGTCTATCTTACCTCTTGTGAAACCAATGGAAAGTAGAAAGGTGGACAGAGTTTCATACCAGGCCCTTAGTGCTTGTTTCAAGCCATACAAAGCTTTATTCAGCTTGTATACATGATTTGGATTAAATGGATCCTCAAAACCTGGAGGTTAACAGACATAAACCTCTTCTTGAATCTTACCATAGAGGAATGCACATTTGATATCCATTTGATACACCTTGATGTTGTGGTTGACAGCAAAGGCCAGAAATAATCTGATAGCTTCAAGTCTTGCAATAGGGGCAAAAGTTTCATCATAGTCAATGCCCTCTTCTTGTCTGAACCCTTGAACCACAAGCCTGGCTTTATTTTTGACAACAATACCCCTTTCATCAGTTTTACTTTTGAAGACCCATTTTGTGCCAATAGGACTTATACCATCTGGCAATGGTACAAGCTCCCAAACTTGTTGTCTTCTAAACTGTTGGAGCTCTTCTTGCATGGATTCTACCCAGCTGTTGTCTTTTATTGCCTCTTGGTACTTGACTGGTTGATGGAGTGATAGAAAACCAACAAAAAGACAATGTTTTGGGATTGACTTCTTGTGAGCACCCCTTCATTGATGTTGCCAATAATTTGGTTTGGTGGATGAGATTTCAAAAAGATTAACTCCCCTTGGCATGGAACAATGGCATTAAGTGGTGATGGCTGCAAATGTGAATCATCTGAGCTAGCCACTGCTGGCGACTTTGATGATCCAGCAGTGGCTTCAAAAGGTGGTGGGATAGGTGGTAAAGGTGAGGATACATGCTGACTTTGATCCACTGTTTGAGGACTTTTATCAACAGTGTTTGATGATGTGGAGGCATGGGTTAAGGGGCTACTTTGGTCAACAACTGTTGAGGTAGCAGTGGTTGAGCTTTGACAGCTGTTTTGTACATCTGCTGCTCTTCCCATTGTGACATACTTTTGTTGAGGAATGATGATCTCATACCCATAGTCTGGTGATGAATTCTCTGATGGACCTGCACTGTTTGTCTTGACAGCAGTATTTTCAAAAGTGAATTTATCAAGATCAAACAAATCTGCAGGATTTGCTGGGATTTTCAGTGATGAAAGTTCATTGAACTTTACATTCAGAGTCTCTTCCACTGTTTTGGTCCTTGTGTTAAATACTTTGTAGGCTTTAGCAGTGGTTGAGTATCCCAGATGATAACCACAATCAATTTTGGCTGCAAACTTTGAGATAGAATCTTTTAAGTTTAAAATGAAGCATGGGCAGCCAAAAACTTTGAAATATGAGATTAATGGCTTTATTTTATACAACAGTTCATAGGCAGTCTTTTGATGCCTGGGGTTGATTAAAACTCTGTTTTGGACATAACAAGTAGTGTTTACTGCCTCTGCCCAAAAAGTTAATGGCAAACCTGAATCAGCAAGCATGGTTTTGGCAGCCTCAATCAAAGTTCTGTTCATTCTTTCAACGAACCCATTTTGTTCTGGTGTTCTTGGAATGCTATATTGCCTCACAATTCCTTTTGACACACAGAAATCATCCAACTCCTTGTTCCTGAACTCTGTGCCATTGTCACTTCTGAAGATTTTTACTGGAAGGTCAAACTGCTTTTCAACCTGTTTCACATAGTCTTGCAGAATGCCTGCAGTCTCATCTTTTGAGTGTAAAAAGTAAGTCCATGTAAACCTAGAAAAGTCATCAACAATAACCAAATAATATCTCTTTTTCTTAAGACTCATGACTTTAACTGGGCCAAACAAATCCATATGAAGCATTTGCAAACATTTGGTTGTTTTGGACTCATCAATGGATTTGTAGGAGCTTTTATGTTGTTTACCTTTTAGGCAGGAAACACAATGCTCAGGATAGGTGAACAGTTTTTGAGGTAAACCTCTTACTAACCCCTGTTTTGAAATGGCAGTGATTGTCTTAAGATTTGTGTGCCCCAATCTTCTGTGCCATAGTTCTGTCTCTTTGTTTGATGCAGCTGAGAACAGACATGCATCAGTTCTGGGGCACTCTTTTGACATATCAACAACATAAACATTGCCACTTCTTTGAGCAACAAGTTTAGTTGTACCATTTTTTATTATTGCTTCAATCTTATCAACCATTTCTGGTCCAACAATCCTACAACAATCCTTTGTGAAGAATGAGCCATACCCCTTATCACTCATCTGTGATACACTCAGGAGGTTGAATTTTAGATTGTCTATAAGATTGACATTTTCAAATTTTACATTTCCAGATTTTACTGTACCAGATCCCAGAACTTTCCCTTTACTATTATTGCAAAAGGATATATCACCCCCTCCATGGATTTTGAAATCTTTGAGAAGGGCTTTACATCCTGTCATGTGCCTGGATCTACATACCAAAGGCTATCTAAGCATGCAGAAGCTCCCTACACATGAAGTAAAAGGATTAGTTCATTAGGGTCTCCAAAGCCAACAAGGCTTTGGATGGGGTCTCAACAGTGTCTGGGATGGTCTCAGGTGTATGGGCAGTGGTTAGATCATGGGTTTGGACAGTTTTAGGACTGTTTTTCTCTAACCATTGTTGTGGATCTTGACCAATCACCTGTTGGTAACCAAAAGAATGCCTGTTCACTCTTGGTTTAGAAGGCCTTTTGTAAGCCTCATAAACATGTAGGATCCTTTGGTATGATGGTTGTCCCTTACCTTTCCTGAATTGATTGGCAGGAGGTGCATCAGTCACTTGAACATCTCTTTGGACAGATGTTTGGCTCAGCTGTTTTGTGACAGCTGTTTGGACTGGCACAAACAGTGGTTGTTTCTTGGTGAACTTGACAGACGATGTTGATGAACTTAAGGATGTTTTTGTAGTGTACTCATTCTTTTTCTCATCAAAATTTTTGAGATACACACATTCTTTAGTTCTGTGGTTATTTTTACCACAGATGGTGCAGCTCTCAGCAGGTACAATGACACTTGTTTTGTTTAGATCATATGCTTTTAGATGAAAACAGTCTTTTGTTAGATGATTCCTCTTTTCACAAAAATCACAAAACAGGTTTTTGATCTTTTCTCTTTTCTTCCTCTTCTCAGACTCCTTAGCAACAGAGTTTTGAACCACTGTTGGGATGTCTTTGATAGGAATGACTTTTGCTTTTGGAGCTTTTACACCATTAGTGGTTGGTTTGAAGTTTTCAAGGATGTCACACTCATCAGACCATGTGGGTTTGAATTGATATTTTGCAATCTCCTCAAAGGTTGAGGATCCCACAGATCTTTCCAGAGTAATCTTGTTACCAAGTTTGTTAGTTATTTTAACCTCTTGGCCATCCTTGTTTGTGGGAATAACTTCAACAATGGTTTGAACAGATTCTTTAGAAGCATTGTTTTCAATTTCATCATGTTTTCTAAAACCAAAACCAAATTTTACATTGCTCTTAATCTGTTTTTCAAGCATGACCTCATAACCTTTGCAAGATTCCACCCATCTTTCACAAGTGATTTGGGTGGACTCCAACTCCTTTTTACAAACTTGGTATTTTTCTACCATAGTTTGGAGTTGAGTCTTGGTTATGCTCTGCTCTTCTTTGAGACTGCTGATTTCTTTGTCTTTTTCAATCAATTTATTTCTAAGTTCTTTTAATGACTTTTCAAATTTGACTTCATCAGATAAGAATTTATCCCTAAGGTTTTCATTTACCTCTTTAATGTTAGCAAATGCAATAATACATTTGTCTGAACACAGTTTTTCAAGAACTTGAGGTGATACCTTAGCAGCAGCCATCATGGCACAATCACATTGATGATCACCTTCTTCATCAGCTCTAACTTCTTCCTCACCTGCTTTCTTCTCTTCCTCTTTCTCTTTGTCTTCTATGGACCAGGGGTCAGACAGTGGTTCAATCAGGGTTTCTGAATTTTCTCCCAGCAGTAGTTCACCAGCAACTGCAGTAACCACTGCTTCAGCCACTTCATCCACTGTTTCAGCACTTAGCTGTTCACCTTCAGTTTCTACCCCTTCTGGTATTGACTCTAATGCCATCAAACAAAATTCATCATTAAGATTATCATTAGAAGCATAGAGTGCAAAATTTTCATCACCAAGCTCATCAGGCATGCTGCTCCAGTCAACAAAGCCTTGGGTGAAAAAGCTTTGCTGATCTGGTTGTACCACTGTTGGAGCAGCTTGTTGAGGTGCAACAGGTTGCACTTGTGCTTGAGGGACAGGGGCTTGAACATACTGAATTTGTGGAACAGTGGTTTGAACATAATGCATAAGCACAGGGGTTGTAGCATAGTGAGCAGTGTTAACATGTGCTGCAGGGGTATAATGGGTATATTGCACAGTGCTTTGATGTTGTGGTCTAGGGTTTGAGCTGGGATGAGTTATTATAGGACCAATGGTTTAACTCCTGCATTCCCTAGCAAAATGACCTAGCCTATTGCACTTATAGCACTTAATTTTTGACTTATCCAACCCCACTTTTAAATTCCCATGTAACCCTGGGAATTTTCTCCATGTTCTATTGTAGAATTTGCTTGTTCTTACACTAAGCAAAGCCAATTGATGCAAAATGTCCATTTCTTCTAAGTCAGTGGGATCAAAGTGTTGCAAATCATTGAGTTCAAAACACAAATTATCTGACATCTGGTTTTCACAATTTGCAGTGAAAGCATAATTTGCAGAGTGAGGATTAGAGTTGTCAAAACCAGCAGTTATGTCAATAAAATGATCAAAACTCTGATCCTTACTGCTGCTACCAGATTCTTCCTGACCAAAAAGAGTTGTGCTGCCAAATGAATAGTCATCTGCAACCTTTTCCAGACTCTTGCAACCTCTTTTTCTGGTTTAACTCCCTTTCATAGGTCAGGAGTCTACCATGAAGTTGGGTCAGGGTCAGATCTTTGAACTCAGCTGAGTTTCTAGTCACAAAAGCAATTGTATCCTATTTTTCAGGTAGTGATCTAAGAAACCTGCTATTTTGAGTTGCATTTGGAAATGTAACTTTAACAAGTCTTAGCTCACTAATGAGACAGCTAAAACGCTCAAACTGTTGGGTCAATGATTCACCCTTGATGTTACAAAAGGTTTCATACTGCTGAGTCAAAATTTCCCTATTATTTTAATAACTTCTTCCGTTCCCCCAAACTGTTCCTTTAATGCATCCCATAGCTCTTTGGCACTGTTACAATGAAATAGTCCAGCATAGATTTCATTGGGTAATGCAGATGCAATGATGCTAAATGCTTTGGCACCGAGTTCGAACTTTTAGAAATCAGTTTCAGTATAATTTTCAGGTTTTTTTGGTTCGAACTTCTTTGAATCCTCAGCACTTGGCACCATGGGAACATGTGGTCCAAAAACAACAGATCTCCAACATCCAGTATTCTGTTAAGCAAGGATGTGACCAATCCTTCTCTCCCAGATGTTGTATTCATTACGTTTAAGCATGGGTGGTTTGAAA
Source organism: Helianthus annuus (assembly GCF_002127325.2). NCBI lineage: Eukaryota > Viridiplantae > Streptophyta > Magnoliopsida > Asterales > Asteraceae > Helianthus > Helianthus annuus. The sequence continues at coordinate 117,203,075 of NC_035440.2, forward strand.
AGAGAGCCAATGTTATTCTTATCATCTTGTGATTGTGACGTCATCCTGGTTGTTTTACAGGCACTGATTAATCAACATTAATAGTGATTAAACCTTACTCTGTTTTTCAACAAAACGAACAAACTATCAGTATCAACAATTACGAGTTGAACTATTTATGTCACAATGATTGTTAAATCAAATTTGGCTATCCGAGCTCTGATACCAATTGTTAGGATCTGAGTTTGGATTGATTGTGTTTTACGTTTGAATTAAGAAGAAGATGAATGATAAATGCAGCGGAATATGAATGATAACAAACTTTGCACACAATCAAACAGGAGAAATACTTTCAACATACATTTTCATCAAAGAACCGAATGTTTAAATTTATTTCAAACACTGATTACAATTGCATGTATGCTTACAAACTCCCCCTCAGCCTGAGCTCACATTGGTTTGTTCGTGTAGGAGAAAGATGGTGAAGAGCAAATAGAACAGTATAGAGCACTGTTCTATTTATAGGCACGAGACAAACCACTGAGCATCTTTGCTGACATCACCATGAAAGTGACATCTAACATCCTAACAAACTCTAACATCTGACCTATACAAACTCTGCTATGCTAACAACTGTTATTACAATAAAATTCATAAAGTAAACTAAACTACTGTTGCATCCTTCCACTGATGTGAACCCAGCAGCACTTTACATATCCAGCAGAGCTTGACTCATAGCAGTAGATTGAACAGCAGAGCTTTAGTCTTCCATCAGTCTTTAACTTGGGCAGCAATTGTTGGTCAGCAGTTTGTAAAGATCAGTAGATTGGAGGTCAGCAGATGTTGAAACCACTTTCAAGGGGAGAGATTTGAAGCATAACATCTGCTTATTCTGGATCCACTGCCCTGATCCAGTTTTAGCTTTAATTATGTGTTCCTCTGATAGGGTTCAATCCCAACACTTTGATTTTTGTTAGTGCATTCATCTGTCGACTTCGTCCTGTATCGAGTCTTAGATTGAATTGTATAGATTAGGGAACATTTTACGAGAAAATAGGAGAATGTATGAGTATTAGATCCTGATTTCGCTCATAGGGTCATTTCAGGTGATTTCGCCCGAAACCCTTAGTTGCTGATTTCGCTCCTGTGGTCCCTGTGTTGTTTGGAGCGAAATATGAATGCTATATATATGTGTCTCATGGGCGAAATCAGTAACTATTGCCTTGTATTCCACGCCGAGGTGCTGCCAGTGTGAAGACTGCTTGTAATTGTGTTCAGATCAATACAATCAGTAGTTTAAGTGAAGAATCAGCTATTTCTAGTTTTTTTGTTGTTATTCCGCACCTGAAATAGAGTAGAACCCCTCTGAACGACTCATTCGGGTCAGATCACGATCCTACAATTTTGCATTGAACTTTATTTTAAACATGTTACAGGTTGAGGATGATGATGCTATGAAACGAAGTAGCAATGATGCCTAGATACACATTTAGACGATTTAGGTTTAAAGTGTTGTATCAATTTTGTTTGTTATGTTATGAAAATGTTGTTATTTGAATTTTCCTTGCAATGTTTGACAATTTGATTATGAAATGAAAATGGTTGTTTTAAATATTGTCACAAATAGTGTTATGAAGTCTCTTGCAATCTCGAACTAGTCCCACTCCGATGATTCCGCCATTGGTTGGGGTTTGACAGATTGGTATCAGAGCCATAACTATAGAGAATTAGGTAGAATTGCCATGTTCGACCTTGTCTATAGTAGGAACCATATTTTTGACCATTCTTGATTCATGCTTAAAATTTTATTCTTCCTACTTTCCTTCTTTCTCTTCTTTTTGGTCTTAATATTTACATAATGTCTTTCCTAAGACATTTTACATAATACACTTGAAGATTTGAAGACATTCTTTGTACAAAAGAGACGAGTTTACCAAAATAGGCGTGAAACCCACAATTTGCTGAACGACTCTCATTCCGCTTATTCTTATTTTGCACGAAATTTCGCCATTAAGCTAGGAGTGAAATCCACATCTTAATGGTAAATTTCCAATTCAAACTCTAGTGGACCCTCGTCAAAGTGTTGAAATTATATTTTGACCCGACGAGTACTAACCACGTTAGGGTACGAAATCGTTAAGTTAGGGGTGAAACCCGCACCTTGTCGATTAAGTCCCACCCCTCGATTTTTAATCTCGCCAAAGATTCGATTGTTTCGATCGATTAGAGACGTGTATTAACTGGAAGGGTAAGATACCATTAATCGCTTCTCGACGAGAGTATCTTACCTATAGGCCAAAGCACGTTTCTCTAATTTGAAAGGACTTTCGATTCACTTTGGAATAGTCGACGTTTCTCTACCCGAAACAATCCTATGTTTTGTGAGCCTCTCTTTTGTGTGATTCAATTTATATGTGATTTTATACTTGTTACCTCATTCATTTCAAAACCGTTACACAATTTGCACGTTTCGTGCAGTCAAAAACAATAATAATTCTCGTGAACAAATTAAATTTATACTCTTTTACGCATTCATACGTGTTTATACTTGTTGAATTCATGCTAATTATGTGAACCATACGTGTTACATCATGCTTACATGTTTAAACTTGCAAACTTATTTTGAATTTATGATCACGGCTCATCCTTTTCCTTCTCTTTCGATCCTTAGATGTTGTTCAACTCCGCGCCGAAGAGAACCAAGTCGAAGAAAGGTTCAACCTCCAACGCCAAATCCGACTCCATGTCAAAAAGGGATTGTATGAAATTCATGGCTAAGCAAATGGCTAAGGTCATACCCGATATTGTCAGCAGGGTTCAGCCAAACACCGATTCACCGCATGGCTCTATCGATTCGAAGGTAGAAAAACCCAAACTGACATTCCAATTCAAGCAATTTATGGCTTGTAAACCTCTGGAGTTAACAGACAAAGATGGCGCCACCGCCATGATGAATTGGTTCGACGCGATCGAGCTTACCTACCTGTAGAGTGGGTGCCCTGATGACCTACGAACCTTAAATGCAACTGGAGTTTTCCGTTCAAGGGCACTCGAATGGTGGACCACCGAACGAAACAAGAAGGGAAACGATGTTGCACATGCTTTACCTTGGGATGAGCTTAAGAAGCTTATGAAGGACCACTTCTGTCCTCCCCACGAACTCCAAAAATTGGAGAACGAATTTTGGAACCTAACGCAGAAGGGGAGCGACACGGATGGTCTGATTACGCGCTTCAAACAGCTTAGTGTCCCTTGCCCTGGATAGGTCGACTCCGTCCCCAAAACCATAGCCAAGTTCATTCGCTGTCTTGCACCTTCCTTGGATAACCATGTTGCCTCTGCTTACCCCAAAACTATAGAGGATGCCTTTAGCATAGCCACTGAACTTAACAACAATTACGTTCTTCATGGAACCTATGACAAGGTTGCAACGAAGAGTGCGCACCAAGCCACAACCGACACCGCCGCTGTTGAACCCTCACCTCCTCAACCATCCAAGAAAAACCGAAGCAAGAAGCAGAAGGCTTCAAGCCAAAATTGTGCGGTCATCACTCTGCCAAACCCTCAACCCTCACAACAGTAGCCGTCGTTACCCCCCGATAACACCGAACTACCAAAACGAGCCTACACTGGATCTCATCCACAGTGTACTACCTGTTTGTACCATCATCCTACCAATGTACCATGCCGCAAATGCGCCAACTGTCATAGGTTTGGGCATTTTGGGGACCGATGCCGCAACATCTCTCAACCCCAAAACAACCAACCTCAAGCTATTGTTGCCAACCCTGCTCCTAACCAGGTTCAACCCAAGTTGCTCCTGTGCGAGCATGCTTCAAGTGTGGCGATCTTAATCATCTCGCCAACGTGTGCCCTCAGCGCAATCAACCACAACAGCAGCAACAACAACCACAACAGCAACCTCAACAGCAAGCTCGAGGCTGAGCATTTTTCATCAGTGCCGCCCAGGCTCAAAATGCAAATGACGTCATCATTGGTACGTTTCTTGTGAACCATGTTTATGCTTCATCTTTATTTGATACTGGCGCCGATAAAAGTTTTGTGTCGTTAGAATTCGAACCTTTGCTTAAGTGTAAACGCTCTAAGTTGCCAAGATCTTTCGCTATCGAAGTCGCTAATGGTAAATCCGTCGCTGTCGATTCCGTTCTCTCTAAGTGTTCCTTGATTCTCAATGATCATACATTCTCGATCAATCGTATACCTATGCAAATGGGTAGCTTTGACATCATAGTAGGCATGGACTGGCTTAGGTGAGTTCGTGCTGAAGTTGTTTCTTCTGAAAAGTCTATCCGCCTTCCCCTCCCAAACGGTGATTCTCTACACGTGTATGGCGAGAAACCTTCTCAAGGTCTCAAGCTTATGTCGTGTATCCAAGCGAACAAATGTTTACGCAAGGGAACCTTCGCCTTTCTCGCCCACATTGTGGAAAAGAAGGACAAAGGCCCAAGCATAAGCGACGTTCCCGTCTTATGTGATTTTCCCGATGTGTTTCCCGATGATCTTCCTGGTCCGCCTCCTGCTCGTTCTGTTGACTTTCGCATCGATTTAGTGCTTGGCGCTACGCCTGTCGCTAAGTCTCCCTACCGTTTAGCACCCTCTAAGATGCAAGAGCTCTCGAGCCAACTTCAAGAGCTTCTTGATAAAGGCTTTATACGCCCTAGTACTTCTCCTTGGGGCGCTCCCGTTTTGTTCGTCAAAAAGAAAGATGGGTCATTCCGTATGTATATTGACTATCGTGAGCTCAACAAGCTTACTGTCAAGAACCGATACCCTCTTCCTCGCATCGATGATCTCTTCGATCAACTGCAAGGCGCGACCTGCTTTTCAAAGATCGATCTTCGTTCTGGGTATCATCAACTTCGAGTCCTCGAAGAAGATACACCTAAGACCGTCTTTCAAACACGTTATGGTCACTACGAGTTTGTGGTCATGCCCTTTGGCTTGACTAACGCACCTGCTGTCTTCATGGATTTGATGAACCGCGTGTGCAAAGCATACTTGGACCGTTTCGTGATCATCTTCATCGACGATATTCTTATCTACTCCAAGACTCAAGGAGAGCATGAGCGACACTTGCGTCTTATCCTTCAACTTCTTTGTACTGAACGTCTATACGCCAATCTTCCAAGTGCGAATTTTGGTTAAAAGAGGTTCAATTCCTTGGTCATACTGTCAACGAAGTTGGTATTCACGTTGACCACGCTAAAATCGAAGCTGTAATGAATTGGATTGCACCAAAGTCTCCGTCCGAAATTCGTTCTTTCCTAGGTCTTGCTGGTTATTATCATCGTTTTATCTCTAACTTTTCGAAAATCGCAGTTCCTTTGACCTCCTTGACTCAAAAAGAGAAACCTTTTGTTTGGGGTCCCGAACAAGAGGAATCTTTTCAAACTCTCAAGGACATGCTTTGTAATGCTCCTATCCTCGCACTTCCTGATGGAAACGACGACTTCCTCGTATATTGCGATACCTCAAACCTTGGCCTTGGTTTTGTCCTTATGCAACGCGACAAGGTTATCGCTTACACATGAGGCAACTCAAAATACATGAGAAAAACTACACTACTCACGACCTTGAACTTGGCGCAGTTGTTTTTGCCTTGAAGATTTGGCGACACTACCTTTATGGTACTAAGTGTGTGGTCTTCAACGACCATAAGAGCCTTCAACATATCTTCAACCAAAAAGAACTGAACATGCGTCAACGCCGTTGGGTGGAGTTATTAAACGACTATGACTGCGAAATTCTCTACCATCCTGGTAAGGCGAATGTAGTGGCCGACACTCTTAGTCGTAAAACTCATGTGAAGAGTATTCGTTGTCTCCAACTCATTAACGATCTTCAATACTGCATTCGTGAAGCCCAATATGCCTCTATTAACGAGGGTAGCCTCACTTTCGAGTTACGAGGTGGTGTTGAAAAAGATCTGGTGTCTAAATCTAATGGTATTCTGTACTATTGCAATCGTATCTGGATTCCTAATCGTGAAAACCTTCGAGACTTTCTAATGAATGAGGCACATAAATCGAAATATTCCATTCATCCTGGCGCTGACAAGATGTACCAAGATATGCGTATGTCCTACTGGTGGCCTGGAATGAAGAGGGATATCGCCTCTTACATTGCGAAATGTCTTACTTGTTCAAAGGTAAAAGCCGAACATCAACGTCCCTCTAGCTTACTCAAACAACCAGAGATTCCTGTCTGGAAATGGGAGAGCATTGCTATGGATTTCATCACCAAACTCCCTTGTACTTCTTCTGGTCATGACAGTATTTGAGTGATCGTTGATTGATTGACCAAATCAGCTCATTTTCTCCCCATTTGTGAAGATTTCAAAGTCGAGAAATTGGCTAGAATCTATACTGATGAGATCATTTGTCATCATGGTACCCCCATTGACATCATCTTCGATCGTGATGCTCGTTTTACGTCTCGCCTTTGGCAAACCTTTCAATCTGCTATGTGTACTACTCTTAACCTTAGCACCGCTTTCCATCCTCAGTCAGACGGTCAAACCGAGCGTACTATCCAAAACTTAGAGGATACGCTTCGTTCATGCAGAAAAGATTTTGGTGGCAACTGGGATTCACACTTGCCTTTGGTCGAATTCTCGTACAACAACAGTTATCATGTGAGTATTCAAATGGCACCTTTCGAAGCATTGTATGGTTGCAAGTGCCGTTCGGCCATTTGTTGGCACGAGATTGGTGAATCTCAATTCACTGGTCCCGAGCTTATACAAGAGACAACGGACAAGATTTTACAGGTTCGAGACAACTTACTGAAAGCCAAGAGCCGACAAAAGAGTTACACCGACAAGCGTCGCAAGCCCTTGGAATTCGAGATAGGTGACTTCGTACTTCTCAAGGTATCCCCTTGGAAGGGTGTGGTTCGATTTGGTAAGAAAGGGAAACTCACGCCTCGCTACGTAGGTCCTTTCAAGATTCTCGAAAGGATTGGCAAGGTTGCGTATCGATTGGACCTACCTGAAGAACTCAACAACATTCATCTTGTCTTTAACGTTTCAAACTTAAAGAAGTGTCTAGCTGAAGAAGGACTTCATATTCCACTCGAAGATCTTCAAATCAATGAAACTCTACACTTCGTGGATAAACCTGTCGAGATCATGGACCGAGGTGTCAAGCAATTGAGGCGCAGTCAAATTCCTATCGTCAAGGTTCGATGGAAAGAAAACGCGGCGCTGAGTTTACTTGGGAACTCGAAAGTGATATGAAAACTAAGTATCCGCATCTGTTCGTTGCATTTTCCTAAATTTCAGGGCGAAATTTCCTAAAGGAGGGGAGACTGTAACACCCTGCTTTTTCATACTTTCCATTTTTAGAAAAATTGTATCGTATTTCTATTTTCGAAAACTCGTTTCCTTTGTAATTGTATTTCGTTTTGTAATCGTATTTCGTTTCGTATCATTGTAATCCGAGACTTCAATCGTAATAAAACTAATTATTGCATACGAATTATACTTAATTTGTTTTTACATGCTTAAACATTTAATCATTTTATACATTTGATACGTACTCGTACCCTTGTAAACACATGCGTAACTTACAACCAATACGTGATTCTAGATATCCTATACGTGCAAACACTCGGTTCTACGTTCACAATACGCAACCTACACTTTCATTTTAAGCAAACTTATTACTTAACTTCATATATCATTCCAAATTCACACTTTAGTCTAGTAGTTATCATATATTAATATTTCATTTATTATTATACTACATATTAATGCCAAAGAAAAAGACTAAAATCGCAACATGTGGCTGATGTTAGAGGATTGTTTTAATTAATTCTAAGTTCGCAATTCACAATATATAACAACATCACACAATGTTACGTCAATTAATTGTCAATAAAACAAAAGATAGGTAGACAGTAGCTTCGGTCAAAAGCCTTATGGCTGTTTTAGTTTTCTTCTTTTTAATTAATAACTACCAATCAATTTGTATTTAATGTCATATTGATTTACTGGTTAGCATGTGATAATTTAGAATGTCATGACATATTCAATTACCATAACATAAGTTAACACAAAAAAAAAATTAAATAAATAAATAAAAGAAGTATGTGGGAAACAACCTTCCGATCGCAAGATTGGAGGCTGGTTTTAATTATTTTTTTTTATTCGTTTAACCCCCAACTAATCATATTAAATGCCAACCAACCCAACCCTAATCCATCCCCTAGATAACCCAAGCTTCCTGCAAACATTTTTCATATTCTTTACACTCTCTAGACCCTCTCAAGCACACACAAATTGCAGCTGAGTTCCAGATTCGAGCAGATTCATACCTTCACACAAAAGTGAGCATAAGTCACTCATTTCTTATCCGATTCACTTGATTCTTCTTCCTACATGCTTGGATTAACCTTAGGAACGTTTCTAATGGTTTTTCATGGAAAACCAGGCCCTCAAACGTCACCAAAAAGGCTCCAAAGTTGACTGATTTTTCTGTTCTTGTTTCATACTTTAATAAACTTGATTAAACTTGAGGAAACTCATCTCAAACCTATGTCCTTATGCTTATAACCATATCTATGGTTAGTTAGGCTTAAAAACAAGGTTGAGACATGTAAAATAAGAGGTTAAAACCTCACAAACTTTCTGTTTTGATTAAGGGTTTAACCCACAAGTAGTTTCAAGCTTGAAGCTTGATGTTGTATGATTAAAGGATAAGCTTGGGCTTTCCTACTTGAAAATCCACACACTATTTGAAGTTTTCCCATAGATTAGTTGTTCATTTTTCGTTCTTACTTGTAAGTTCATGACCCTCCTTGTTGTTTATGACAACAAGTGTAGTGGTGAACAAGGAGGTACCTAAATGGAAGACATGTTCTTCCTACCTCATGCATGATTTCTATGATACAATAGAGGTTCCTAAGTGGAGGATTCATCCTCTAACCTCATGCTTCACATATATGATATTCTTGCTATTATATTATCCACTATATAATGGATATAATATACTAGTAACCAAGCTTTGATGATGACCTAGTGGTTATTTGTCAAATGTTAAAGTTACATCATGTACAACATTATGCGTTAAAGATGATTGCTTTCATATGTTTATATTCATAAGTTTTAAACTCCGAATCTTTATTCCACCGTTATCCTCCAATACTCATACGCCTTTGTTTCTTCGTGTAGAAGGACTTGGTGTTCCAACCTCCCATAACAACAACTCTCTCGCGGATTCACAAGTGGAAAGCTTGCAAAACCGTGAGTATACTCGAAACCCCCTTTTTATGTTTACCACTTTTGAGGTGTAACATGTTAAATTACAAAACTACACTTAAACTTCAATCTTTACGCATGCACGAAGCAATCCAAATACATGAATGCTATGTTGTTATACTTGATGCTTATACTTGGGTGATTATAATGTGATACAATAATCATTAGCTTTATATGAGCCTCCATTTAACATGTATAGCGCTATAGGAGTAACGCACCGCCCATGAATGAGAGGTCACGTTGAATTGTATCATTTTGCGTAAACAGAGGGTTGACTAGAAATATTGCATACCTTGTATGATGATCTTGTATAAACTAAGTTGCCATGTGGATTCGTTTTAAACTTTTAAACTTATACTTATACTTATTCTTAAACTTGTATACTCACCTTTGCTTTTGCATTGAACTTTATTTTAAACATGTTACAGGCTGAGAATTATGATGCTATGAAACGAAGTAGCAATGATGCCTAGATACACATTTAGACGATTTAGGTTTAAAGTGTTGTATCAATTTTGTTTGTTATGTTATGGACATGTTGTTATTTGAATTTTCCTTGTAATGTTTGACAATTTGATTATGAAATGAAAATGGTTGTTTTAAATATTGTCACAAATAGTGTTATGAAGTCTCTTGCAATCTCGAACTAGTCCCACTCCTATGATTCCGCCATTGGTTGGGGTGTGACAATTAAATACTGTAACGAACCGATACTGAATTTATGCCGCAACGCGAGGAGCAATTTCACTAGTTAAGACTTTTAAAGATAACTTAGCCATTATTCCTTTATATCAAACTAGTTTAAGATCCCATGTATTACACAGGCTGTATAAAGAAAATACTTCTTATAAAGAAAATACATCTAATAAATCTATTGATTTAATAATTTACACATAAATGTAGATGCTACTATACTAGCAATCGGTTCCTGTGTCAAGATTATTAACATATTTTAACACCCCATACTCTTTAACACGACATTACTTCTCATTAACAAATAAATACAAAAATCACAGGTCGTTTATATAATATAAGGTAAATTACTTTTTGAGTCCCTGTGTTTTAGTGGTTTTAACCACTTGAGTCCAAAATCAAAATGTTTAACGCCCTAAGTCCCTATAGCCACTTTTCTTAACTATTTGAGTCCAATTTTTTAATACTGTTAGGATATTCTGTTAGTTTTTCTTGAAAAGACTAAAATACTCCTAACATTTAAAAAACATAAAAATAAAATACATAATATATACCTGCATATACTTTCTCTCACTAATCAAACACACACACTTCCTCTTATTCTTTCTGCAGAAAACAACCTCCATCATCACTATACATGACCACCACCATCATAAACCACAGCCACGAGACCACCACTGCAAATACCACGACTAGCCAACACAATCGCCGCCATCACCAACCACCACACCACACCACCCCATCACCATAAACCACCAATCATTTGCAAGTTCGTCAGAGTATTCCACCACCGGCCACCGTTCGAATCCTGAGTTCACTTTGCAACCCGTAAGCTTGCTTTACACATTTGTGCTCAGTTTTATTCAAGGAACAATACCCCTAATATAATTTTTGCTAAATATCGTATGTATTCCTTGAATTGGTGTATTTAAAAGTTAGGGTTTATAAGCAAATGATTTGGGAATAGGGATGAATAAATAAAATTCGAAGCCAAGTTTTTTTTTTAAATCCTGCCCTCTCTCTCTCAACCAGCGGCGGTGGTGTGGTTGTTTTCCGGCAAGCGGATGTGGTGGTCGGCTTTGGATGATGATGAATGGATGGTGGCGGATGTGGTCGTCATATTTGAATGATGGTGGGTGGGATGGTGAAGGGTGTGGCGGTGGTGATGAGATCTGGTGGATGATGGTGACGGTCTGAGGCAGTTTCAGGTTTAGTGATGGTGGCCAGTTGTACTTGGTTTTTGAAAAAATGGTGGTGGCAACGAGATAATGTGTGTTTGCACTCTATGCTTTTATATTGCCTAAATTTACATGAATAGCTTATCTGGTGTGAGTCCTGGCTAAATTTGGTGGTGGGTTTGGTATGAAAAAGAAGAGAATAAGATTGTTGTTAAATGAAGGTGTTTGTAGCTATTTTTGGGTGTTTGGGTGAAGATGTTCATAGAGTGTTGTTTAGAAACCTGCAATTGTTTGAAGAGATTTAATGAAGATGAAGGGGATCTGAAGATAAGATGGTTAATAATAATAATAATAATAATAATAATAATAATAATAATAATAATAATAATAATAATAATAATAATAATAATACAATACAGGGGCATTTTAGTCTTTTAATAAAAAGCTAACAAAAAATTTAAACAGAGTTAGAAATTTGGACTCGAATGGTTAAGGAAAGTGGCTATAGGGACTCAACACGTTAAACATTTTGATTTTGTACTCAAGTGGTTAAAACCCCTAAAACACAGGGACTCAAAAAGTAATTTACCCTATAATATATTTTACTTTATATAATATATAATATAAGTCATTTTATAAAAAAAAACGAAATGATTCATTAAATATGGGGAAAAGTTAAATTACAATATAAAAGTTCTTATGTTCTTTATTATTTATGTTATATGTGGGATTTGAAGTCTTGAATCTAAGACCTTCAAATCTAAGCGTACCTAAAGGCTTTTGCCTTATTCAATGGGTCACCAACCTCATTGATAAGTAACAAACATATAAGCAATCTATAAATCCCTAATATTTCTTTGTACACCACATTTGTCATCTTTTTTGTAACATGTTTCATCTTTGTCTAATATTAGTAACTTGACTTTGTGTCTTCCTTTTATTCTTAATAGTGTCACATACAATTGTCATTAGCAAAAACCGATTCTTTTAAGTACAATCCAACCTTTGATAGTGATTATCTTTAACTTTTATTAATAATCATTTGCTAAACATCAAATTGTCGTTTATTTATAAGATATGCAAACATTTTAAATATGGAAATGATGTTTAGTTATCATTCAAGATTTCATTAACAAAATAATAATAACAATGTACAAAAGGTAATAATTATTATATTAATTTATTTAAATAATAAAGGCAATTTAAACTATATTGATTGCGTAAAATATATATTATAATTATTACAATTTTTACAAGTCAGTTTATATTAGTTACAATTATAGATTATATTTTAAAATGATATTGTATTTATTAAGATTTGTGATTTGCAATCACTTTCAAAAGGAAATGATCTGCACAAAAAGGAAAGTCTAATTACTTTAAAATTTGTAAGAAAAGAAAAACAACAAAAGTCTTGTGTTTTCCCTCCTAAAACAAAACAATAAGGAGTATAATAATGACACGTGATAATTAATGGCTTAAGAGAAAACCATGTGGCCTAAGATGGTTTTCATTTATTATAATTTTTAGATGATATCTCAATAAAGTGTAAGACATAGATCAACATCAACCTCTAATATGTGTATTATCATACTCGATTATCAATCTTGACAAACTAACAAACATGATTAGTTTTATAAATTCATTAGAGCTTGACCACATGTTTTAAACACCTTTTACTTTGAGAGGCAAGGGGCACCCAAAGTGATATCCTTGCCCCAACCAATCATAGCCCATCATGTCAAACTCCTTACAAACTATCCTTACACCATAAAACATTAGTGACGCCCTACCCTTGCATTAAAAAGTACCTTTAATTTTTTTTAAATTAAACAAATTCAACAACCAAGTTTAATTAAAATTTAAATTTCATTAAACGACAATCATATATAACTAGTGGTTAACCCTCGCGTTGCGGGGGCGTGAGTCGTAAAACCTTGCACAATATTATGCAAATTAATGGCGACTAAAACCAAAAAAAATCTAATAAATCTCGAGTTTGTAAACGTAACGTAAAACGTAAGCAAAGACAAACACGAACATATACCGCGAGGAAAACATGTGATTATAATTTTCAGATTCAGATAATATCTCAATAAAATGTAAGACATAGATCAACATCAACCTCTAATATGTGTATTATCATACTCGATTATCAATCTTGACAAACTAACAAACATGATTAGTTTTATAAATCCGTTAGAGCTTGACCACATGTTTTAAAAACCTTTTACTTTGAGAGGCAAGGGGCACTCAAAGTGATATCCTTGCCCCAACCAATCATAGCCCATCATGTCAAACTCCTTACAAACTACCCTTACACCATAAAACATTAGCGACACCCTACCCTTGCATTACAAAGTACCCTTAATTTTTTTTTAAATTAAACAAATTCAACAACCAAGTTTAATTAAAATTTAAATTTAATTAAACGAAAATTATATATAACTAGTGGTTAACCCCGCGTTGCGGGGGCGTGAGTCGTAAAACCTTGCACAATATTATGCAAATTAACGTCGACAAAAACCAAAAAAAAATCTAATAAATCGCGAGTTTGTAAACGTAACGTAAAACGTAAGCAAAGACAAACACGAAGATATACCGCGAGGAAAGAATCTTTTTTCTAAGATGTCTTTTGACGCGGAATGTATGAGTATTTGCAAAGCGGCTACAATAATATATATACATAAAACTTAATTCTGATACATAGTTTCAAGTCTTTTAACATAACTGTAAGCAAAGCTTTACAGTAGTAATTACTTCATGGTGCACTATTGAAGATTGAAGCAATCTTTTGATCCTGAGCTAAATATAAGCACAAAAAAAAAGACAAGTGATGATGTAGAACCATAACCCTAAATAGAAAAAAATGTCACAATTTTTTAAAACAATTTTGCGTACCTTTTGTTGCACATAGAGCAAGGTCGCCACCTTTGGTCTACCTAAGGCGCCATCGCCTCGCTTGCTCACCAAATGTGCGCCTAGTGGCTTTGACTATGGAGCCTATATATGGTCTACACCTTACTTTGTTGTATCATGGTGAAGTTGTACAAGACCTTTGCAAATTGTCTGCACCTTTCACATTAAGTCACTTTTTAAATCATATTACTTAAATATATTTTCTTACTTGTCACATTATTGTAATGAACAATGAGTGTTCACCAATTCTAACTAACAAATATATGGAAGTATTATAGCAGAAAAAGCTTGCGCTTTTTTTTTGTATATGGTGTGCACTTTTTGCGCCTTAAGAGCGCCTTCCGACTTTAACAGCTATGAATGAAGGTACATACTCAGCAAATGTTGCAATGAATAAACTGCATAAACACAAGAGGGCAAAAAATTATCCGAGTAGGCATAAAAATTAATTAATTATCTGAAATATACAATCTCTTAGATATCAAGCCTAGAATATATTCACTAAAATGGGCATAGCCAATGGTCGTCACAGTTCAATGAGAAGAAAAGTGAACTAAAACAAATAGACAAGAAGATATGGATCCATAATAGCAGAGAAGTAGAAAATACTAATAAGAAAAAATACAGACATTTTTTATTGTCTTGATAGTGTTATCATAAAAGAAGAACACTAAGTCATATTATGTGATCGTTTGCATTGGCATCTAGAACAACATTACATTCATTTCAAAAAATACGTGAAAAGTTATATTTAAAAATAATCTGCAAAATCAATATAATTCAAACGATATCCCCCTCTTATATACGTAATGTAACTACTGCAGTAGTAAAAAAAGAAGCGCTGCATCTTTCCGGCTGACTAAGGTCCAACATCGTTCTTTTCTCCTCATTCAGTCTAAATATCACTGATACGTGGTCGAATAACGGTGCTCGTTTATGTTTAAGTCTGAGTTTTTACTTAACTTTTAATCTTGAAAAGCCTACTTTTAATTAGATTTATGTTTTGCAGGTCTAGAGAAGTTTAAGGTGCTTTTTGAGAGCGTTATGAACTACCGGGATGAAAAACGGACAACCAGGACGCATTATAGGTCACACGGGAACTCAAGAAGCGAAAAACAGAAAACGGGAGTTGGGGAGGTCGTCGGCGACGCCCCTAGGGTCGTCGGCGACGCCCCTAGGGTCGTCGGCGACGCCCCTAGGGTCGTCGGCGACGCCCCTTTATGAAGCCCGTCGGCCAGAATGTGCGTAACCAGGAATTTAAGGCGTCGGAGGGAAGCCGGAAAACGGGAGGCCGTCGCCGACGGGTCCCCAGGCGTCGGCGACGGGCCTTAGTTTTCTCAAACGCGAATTTTGGTTTGTTGGGTGTTAAGAATGATTTCTATTGGCTCTTGGGGCATTGAAGACGGGAGTTATACATTACTTTGTGTTTGAAAGTGATCTTGGAGCCATTATTCATCATCTTCTTCACTACCAATCCATCCATTACATTGATCATCATCCATTATCAACCCGAATCAGAAACCAATCTCACATTCATCACAATTCCCCAACCCTAATCATCCATTCCATCCTCTCACCACCATCATTTACCAAAACCCTAACTATCATCATTCACCATTCCACAAGCCTCAAGATGATCCAATTCGAGTTCCAAACAACCGGTGATCACATTCGTTCCATCATGAGCAGCTAAATTCTCGGAGGTTTCACCCTGGTGTAGACTTTTGTAAGGATTAGGGTTTATTATTTGTTTGATACTTGGTTTGTGACTAATTGAATTGCATTTGAATCATTAGATAATTGTCATATGTTTGTATTGTATTTGCAAATTGTCGAATGAACGATTAAATTTGACTTTGTGACATGAATATGCGTATTTATGCCTTGTCTTTTGATAGGATTTACTTGTCCAAAGTAACAAAGTGCATCGTGGTCCGTTGTCTATAACGTCGATAGCGATTGGCACCTAAGCTTTGTGATTGTCAAACCGTTAATGAACTAATTCGATTAAACCAAGTTGAAATGTGTAATAACCCTAGGTCTTGCATTTGTTGAACCGGGTGTGAACCTTGTTTTCTCTATCTTGTTTAAACTCTTAATTACATTCTTATAATTGTTAATCATTAGTAGTTATCAAACCAATTGTTTTAGTAATTTTATTCAACATCTCTTTACAAACAAAAACCACAAAAACAACTTAGCAAGCTTCATAAAAGTGACAACTTCAACAATTCATTCAAAGTCCATTCGCAAACCACATACTCTTCGTGGTTCAACCCCTTGCTACCACTAGCTATCGTTAAGGGTAATTAGGGCTTATAAATCTTATCTTTGACCGGAGTGCGACATTCCGATCAAATTTTGGTGCCGTTGCCGGGGAGTGCGTGCGCTTTGTGTTTGGATTATTGTTTGAATTTTCGTGATTAACTGTTTAATTTGTTTAGTTTCTTTTTGTACTTTGTCTTTTTCCTTGTTACGCGGGTTGTGTTACTTGTGCAGATTACAGGTAGTGCATGCATACAAGGAATTCCGGGAGGACTTTCCCATTGGTCTACGAACCGAAAATTGAAAGAGTTGCAAAAAGGAACCTAGCAAGCCGGTTAGAAGCAACCCTTGTTTCTAACCAAGCCACCCAAACACCACAATTTACACCACCCATTGAAACCGATTCAATGGCAAACCAAAATTCTAACCAAAACCTCAACCAAAACCAAAATCCTAATCAATTCCAATACTGAAGCAATCTCCGTCTAGCTCCAAATGTCCAACCTATACCTCAAGATCAACCGGGTAGTGGTAACAACTCAAGACTACCCACACCACCTTTCCGAAACCAAAATCCCAATAACAACCAAAGAACACCCCAACAACAAAACCTTCACCGACATAACTCCTTACCCACTCAACTTGATGACCGGAATGTTAATTCCGGTCGTAGAGGCAATCGAGATCGTGGCAATCCCGAGAATGACGATCCACTCTTTAACTTAGATGATTTGAGAAATGCTATCCCCGATGATGAGCCGTTTAGTGTTCCCGGTTACCAATCACCGGAGCATGTGAGTATTCATTCGGAATACTCGGATGATGGGGGTAACTATGACGATCGAAGGGATAATCGAAGACCAGTCGATCAAGAAGTTAACGGCCCACGCCGTCGTCAACAACCTCCAAGGGGCGTTAATGACCGTTTTAGGCCGGTAGTAACTGACAATGACTCACCGATAGTTTGCGAAAGAAGAATGTTCGATTGCAAGCCCCATTACATCAATATTCTTTCCCACTTCAATGGGAGGTCTAACGATGAACCTATACTCATTTGGCGGAATTTTCGGCCATATATAGCACTTTTGGGGGGCATGATTTTGCATTGGAAGAGGTCAAACTCCGGTTATTTCAGTTTTCGCTAAAAGATAAGGCGAAACAATGGTTCCTTACACTTCCGACGAATAGTATTCGTACATAGGCCGAGATGCAACAAGTTTTCCTTGACGAATATTATTCGATGGCAAAGACTGATGATGCTCGAGATGAAATTAGGTCTTTCCGCCAACTTTCAAGTGAACCATTACATGAAGCATTCACTCAGTACAAGGAATTGATTCGGAAGTGCCCACATCACCAAATAGAAAAGTGGGAATTGGTTAAATATTTTGTGAGAGGGTTGGATGACGAGACATGGAATCACCTCGAGTCAACGAGCAACGGAACTTTATTGAGCAACCATGAAGATGATGATTGGGAATTTCTTGAGCGGATGAGCAAGCAGTTAAAGTCAAACGAGTCGGCCAATAGGGCTAAAAAACATCCCGTTTCCCAGTCACTTCCCGATCTTGAATCTAAGGATCGGATTTCTACTCTAGAACGGGAGATAACGCGGTACAATTTTTGGTTTATGAAGATTGTGGGGAGATTGGTCATCGGACCGATCAATGTCAAACGGGACCGGGTGATTACACCGAGGAGGTAAATCAAGTGTATGGGTATCGAAAGCAATATGATATGAACCCCAACACTTACCATCCGGGTTTGAGAAATCACCCAAATTTCCGATATGGTAATGCCTCGAATCAAATGAACCCGAACTTTCAATCGGGAAATCAAGGTGGGCAAGGTGGTTCTTCTTATCATAATCAGCAAGGTGGTAACCAAGGGGGTTATCAAAGGAACTACAATCAAGGGGGTAGCCAAGGATACCAAAACCGTGAAAACAATTACCAACGTGGCTACAACCAAGGTGGAAATGGGGGTGGTGCTTCAAACTCTCAAACGGGCGGTGATGACTCGATAAATTCTAGGTTTGATGCACTTATGAATGCTATGAATGCCCTCACTACTTCAAATCAGGAGATCAAATCTGAAATGAAGAAAGAATTTGAAGTAAGAGATAAATCGCATGGAGCATTGGCAAAGCAAGTGGGCCAACTCGCGGAGGAAATGGCTCAAATGAGGGGGAGCATGGGAAAGCTTCCAAGTGATACCACGGTGAACCCTAAGCATCAAAGGTCAAGCTCAAAGAACACACGTGAGGTACCCATTAATAAAATAACTTTACGTAGTGGTCGAGTCGTAGATAATGGTGTCTAAACACCATCACCCCAGTTTGTTGAAGGGGTGGTGGAAGATGCTAGTGATGAAGAGTGTGAGGATGGTCAAACGGGTCAAAACAAAAATAATTTAAAAATTAATAATAAAACACCCGTTGTGACTACCCCTGTCCCTAAGGCTAAGGAAACGGGGGTGAAAGTTAATACCACCCCTTATCCCGAAGCATTGAAGGGACCCGTGAAGAAGGTTGTAAACAAAAGAGGTCCATAACAAGAAGAGTTGTTGGAAGTTTTTAAACAAGTAAAAATTAGTTTACCTCTTTTGGATGCAATCAAACAAGTACCGTCTTATGCTAAGTACTTGAAAGAATTGTGTACCCAAAAACGAACTCACAAATTTCCTAAAAAAACTAGATTTAACCAAAAATGTGAGTTCGATTCTTTCGGGTGCACTTCGACCTAAGCTCCAAGATCTGGGTACGCCTATCATTTCAATTCAAGTAGGCGATTTTAAAATTAACCGGGCACTTTTAGATCTTGGTGCTAGTGTGAGCATTCTACCGGGTAGTTTATATGACCAATACGAGTTTGGTCCACTTCAATCGTCAAACACCACCGTGGTGTTAGCTGATTTGACACGTAAACTACCCCGTGGAATTGTCTCGGATGTGATAGTAAAAATCGGGGATTTTTACTATCCGGTGGACTTTTTAGTACTTGATTATGTGGCCAAGGACCCAACCAAGCAACCTACGGTGACTTTGGGTCGCCCGTTCCTAGCAACCTCAAATTCTCAAATTGATTGCAAAACGGGAATGGTTGACATGACATATGGAAACCGAAGGTTGAGGTTACATGTTTTTTCGGGATTGACGACTCCTTCAGTCGATGACGAATGCTATATGGCAGACATTGTTGGTCGGTGTACACATCTCTGCGACACTGTTGTAGATGAGGAAAACACCATGGAGGATTGTTCTATGTTTGACAGGTCATAGGTGGAGATGAATCGGAGCATGGACGAGGAAGTGAATAGTTTGGAGGTGCTTGCGGTTAAAGAGGGAAAACCGATATGGACGCACCAAGTGGAGAGCTTACCGGAAACCATTGACACGATGTTGAAACCGTCATTGGTGGAGCCGCCGGAAGTGGAGTTGAAGGTGTTGCCAAAGCATCTAAAGTATGCTTATGTTGGTGAAGGCAACACGCTCCCGGTCATTATTGCATCAAATTTGACCGAGGAGCAAGAAGAAAGATTAATGAAGGTATTGGTCACCAATAGGGCGGCTATTGGGTGGACCATAGCGGATTTGAAGGGTATTAGTCCATCAATAGTGATGCACAAGATCATCACCGATGACACCATAACACCCGCCCGCGATGCACAAAGAAGGTTGAACCCGAACATGTGGGAAGTTGTCAAAAAGGAAGTGTTAAAATGGCTTGATGCGGGTATTGTTTACCCTATCTCTGATGGCTAATGGGTGAGTCCGACACAAACCGTCCCAAAGAAAGCAGGTATACAAGTCGTCAAAAATGACGCAGGTGAGGAGGTAACTACCCGGTCGGTAACCGGGTGGCGTATTTGCATTGATTATAGGAAGTTGAATACCACAACTTCCAAAGATCATTTCCCTTACCGTTCATTGACCAAATAGTGGAAAAACTAGCCGGACAAAAATTTTATTGTTTCTTGGATGGATATTCTGGATACAATCAAATTGCTATTCATCCGGAAGATCAACAAAAGACCACTTTTACGTGTCCTTATGGCACCTTCGCATTTAGGCGAATGCCATTTGGATTATGTAATGCCCCCGCCACCTTTCAAAGGTGTATGATGAGTATCTTTTTGGATATGGTGGGGGAGTCTTTGGAAATCTTCATGGATGATTTTTCCATTTTCGGGTCATCATTTGAAACTTGCTTAAACCAATTAGAAAAAGTGTTGAAACGATGTGTTGAAACTAATTTTGTCTTGAGTTGGGAGAAGACCCATTTTATGGTTCAAGAAGGGGTAGTGTTGGGACATGTGGTGTTGAGTCATGGGATAGAGGTAGATCATGCAAAAATTAAAGTAATTTCTACACTACCATATGCCACGAGTGTCAAAGGTATTAGGTCATTCTTGGGACATGCGGGTTTTTATAGAAGGTTTATTAAAGGGTTTAGTGATATTTCGATACCAATGTGTAACCTTTTGATAAAAGACATTCCGTTTGTTTTTGATAAAAATTGTAAGAATGCCTTTGATGTTTTGAAACAAAAGTTGGTTGAGGCCCCAATCTTGCAATCACCGAATTGGTCGTTACCATTCGAAATTATGTGTGATGCAAGTGATTATGCGGTTGGGGCCGTATTCGGTCAACGGGTAGACAAGATACCGGTTGCCATATATTACGCAAGTAAGAATCTCTCGGATGCACAATTAAATTACACAACTACCGAGAAAGAGCTACTTGCGGTGGTATATGCATTGGATAAATTTTGTGCTTATATATGGGGTACTAAGGTCATCGTATATTCTAACCATTATGTAGTTAGGTATCTCATGGTCAAGAAAGATGCAAAGCCAAGATTAATTCGATGGGGTCTCTTGCTACAGGAATTTGACCTGGAGATTCGAGATAAGAAGGGAAGAGAGAATGTGGTTGCGGATCATTTGTCTCGATTGATAGCGGAGGAGGATTCTTCTCGTGTGGAAATTAATTAGAATTTCCCAGATGAGCAAATTCTGAAAGTTTCAATATTACCATGGTATGCTAATATTGTTAATTATTTGGTTACAGGTGACATGCCAGCTCATTGGGATATAAGGAAGAGGTTGTACTTCCTTTCTCAAATCAATTACTACACATTGGAAGAACCAGACTTATTCAAGATATGTCCGGATCAAATCGTTCGAAGATGCATACCCGACGAGGAGATTCCTAGTGTCTTGATGCACTTGCATTCATTTTCTTGTGGGGGCCATTTCAGTGGTCACAAAACCAGGCACAAAGTTTTCATTAGCGGTCTTTATTGGCCGACTATTTTTAAGGACGCATTTAATTTCGCTAAAACTACAAAGTTAGGAGGTATTTCCAAAAGGGATGAGATGCCCATGCAATTGATCCTCATTGTAGATATTTTTTATGTGTGGGGGATCGATTTCATGGGCCCATTCCCTAATTCGCATGGAAACTTATACATCTTGGTGGCGGTCGATTATGTATCCAAGGGGGTCGAAGCGATTGCCACCAAGACGAATGACCATACCGTCGTTTGTAATTTTGTGCAAACCAATATTATTTCTCGATTTGGAATCCCTTGAGTGATCATTAGTGATGGGGGATCTCATTTTAAGAACTTTAACTTTGATAAGCTATTGAACCGGTATGGCGTTTACCATCGAATTGCTACCCCCTATCACCCACAAACCAGTGGTCAAGTGGAAGTTTCCAATAGGCAAATAAAATAAATTTTGCAAAAGACCGTTCGACCGGACCGAAAGGATTGGTCAACAAAGTTGAATGATGCTTTATGGGCTTATAGAACGGCTCATAAAACACCAATTGGGACTACACCATATTGCTTGGTTTATGGGAGAAATTGTCATTTACCTGTTGAGCTTGTACATCATGCTTGGTGGGCCATTAAAGAGGTTAATATGAAATACGATGATGCAGGAAAGGAGCGAAAGTTAAAGCTTTGCGAGTTGGAGGAGCTTCAGGAAGAAGCATATGAGTGCGCTTCAAAATATAAGGATGAAATGAAGAGAGCACATGACGCGAAGTTGAAGCCGAATGAGTTTGAAGGGGGTCGAAAGGTTTGGCTCTACAATTCAAGGCTTAAATACTTTCCCGGAAAGCTCAAGAGCAAATAGATGGGCCCATATGTGATTACACGGGTCGGGAAGCTTGGAGATGTTACAATCAAGGACCCGAAGGATGGGTCGAAGAAAACGGTTAACGGACATCGCCTAAAACCGTTTCTTGATGGTAACGAAGGAAAAATGGATGAGAATGTGGAGTTGGTAAACTTCGTGGTAAGTGTGCCAACTTATGAGGTCAACTGAAAGGACCGGTAATGAGTTTTGTAGAGTTTTGTATAATTTATTTAACTGTGTGAGTGTTTTTGTTATAATTGTCTTCGTTCGTTCTAACCTCCGTTGATTGTGGGAAGTCCAAACATTACAAACGGGTCATGAAGACAAAAGGTATGTTTTTTAGACTTTTTTTGTGTATTAGGGACAATACACGATTTTTCGGGGGGTGGTAGAACCGTAAACGGGTTGTTTGTTTTTAAATTTTAACTTATAAAAAATCATAAAAATATTTTTATTATTTTTTCAGAATTTTATTTGTACATATTCCTTTTATAAAAAGTTTATAATTTTCCTCATATTTTCCTATAAAAAATAAAATAAAATTTTGAAAAAAATAAAAAAGTTGAGAAGGGAAGCCCGTCGGCGACGGGGATAGTCGCGTCGGGGACACGTCCGGAAACGTGCGTCGGCCAAAAAGGCCCGTAGACAGGAGATTATGGCGTCTGCGGGGGGAGGTGATTTTGAGTGCCCGTCGGCGACGGGGTGGTTCACGTTGGCGATGCGCAACAGAACCGAAGTCGGGCTGAATCGTTTTTTAAGCCTTTTTCTCGAATAAAAACACCTTTACACCACATTAAACCTAACCTAAACGTTATTGTTACCACATATTCGCCCCATATCAATATCATTCACCTAAAAACTTCCACAACCCTTGCTCTCTCTCCACTACTCACCTCTTCAACTTCATCTTCTCCATTAAACCTTCAAGAACCCTAACCTTCAATCTCTCACAACTCCTTCGATTTTCAACCAAATCAAGCGATTCTTGAGTCCATTGTGTGTAGATTCTCGAGAGCAACAAAACCACTAACACGGTTTTCACTAATTCTTGCTCGTTTGCAAGAGTGTTGAACTTAAAATTTTGGGTTTTTTGGGAAGGGTGTTCTTCAAAGTGTTGATTTGCATCTTTTAGTTAGTTCTTGACATTCTACATCATAAAGGTATGAACTTTACTTAATTTTTAGCTTTATTCTCCTATGGTATGTTGAAATCTTCCGAAATTTTTGAACTTTTGTTTGAAGAATAGGTTGTTTAGCATAATGTAGGATGTTATGGTTGAAAATTTTATGTAAACTCTTGATTTGGTTAGATTTTTTTTTTCCACACGGAAAAGGGCAATTACAAAGCAATGGCAGGTAGTCGGGCAACAAGTTGCGCCGCCACCCCCTTTTGAATAGAAAAACCGATTCTACTAAATACAAAGTTTGAAACCTTTAGCGACGAAGAATTACTATTAACGACTTTTTGAACCCGATTCAAAAGTCGCACAGCGTCAGGAGCGAGACCACCAAAGGTATCAAACGCAAACGTCAGGTTAGATTGAGCATGTAATAACCATAGTGAAGTAATTACACTTGTTATTTGCATGATTGAACATGAATATGATGTTGGAACCTTGTTGAAATCATAAGAAATTGTGAATAACAAGAAAAATTGATATGTAGATGACAAAATAGGCGACTTTGGAAGTTTAAAAAGGCGATTTTGCACTTACTTGTTAATTAAAAATCCAACATCATATAGCATGTTCAAAGTTTGAGATTATTGTGAAAATTTGGGTTTATATTGATGGTTCTTTTGTTTTGTAATTGTAGTTATGGCCGGAGGTAGGAAGAAGGCAAAACTATGGGTCAAGGATCATCATTAGGAGTTGGATCTTCCTCTGGATTACTACCGAGGAAGTGGGAGCAAGTAAGCTCTATAGAAGAAGGTGATGCGAGGTTATATATTCAGGATTGGGCATGGGAGAAGTTCCGAGATAGTCGAAGCGCTAGGGTCTGGGATGAAGACAAAAACAAAGCTCTCTCGACATTCCAAGGTAAGAAGTTGGAAATTAAGTTGTGGAAGTGTAAAATGGTTAATGGTGTGTCTACTGTGGTACCGGATAGGGTTGTGTGTGAGGGGGCGGTTAATGTTGAGGAGTTTAGAAAATTTGGCATTGTTCAAATGTTTGAGCGTCTTGGCTAGGAAAGAGTCTTAGATTGGTGTGAAGACAACACCTCTCGGGTTTACTTATAAGAGGTATGTGAGTGGTTGGCGTCCTTTAGGTTTAGAAACAAGGATGGTCCCTCGGACCAGTGGAGATTGGTTGGTACTACAAGCATGGGAGAGATGACAATGTCTTTTGAAACAATCAATTGCATTGCATGATTCGATTCCCTTGGGGTGCAAACGTATGATTATCCAACCATCGAACATTTCTTGGATAACCATGCAAACGACCATGATCCTGATGGTATGACTGAGGCTATATTACCATACAATGACGGGGGAGTGGCCGCAAGGAGCCACCTGACGGTTGGAGGGAAGATTCTTCAAGGAATTTCCCTAGAAAATGCTATGGTTCGGTTTGGAGATAGGGGGAGTGAGAGCGTGTGATTGTAGAGTTTTTCATGCCTTGTTGTATGGGACACCGACGTAGTCATGGAGGCACATTATTATGATGAACACATGGATCACTCGGGAGTTATTCCACAGGAGGATGATTCCATATGTGCGCCTCATCAGTGCCATGATCCTCCAACAAAACTGTCTTCCCCCAGAATCACTTTGGGTGTCTAAGCCTGTGGAAGAGTTCAACTTAGCAACAATACAAAAAATTGGAAGATCCAAGTGAAAGTTTCTGGAAGCAAGTATTCGGTGACCGAAGAATTGGGTCACAAGTTTGAATTCGTTGACCCAGATGCATAACATGGGGCTGAGGAAGATGTGGAGATGGTTGATGAGGAATATGAAACTGAGCCTGCTGGTCCACGGGGACCAAAGCAGAGGTACATGCGGCCACGCCGAGAATTGAATGCAGATGTGGGAAGTTTTGTGAATTTTAGACGGGTACCCTCGTACCGGGACTTCAACCGGGGTCAACAGGCGGTGTTCGATAACATCTCCGCGGGCATAGGAGAGGGTAGAGAGTATGATAAGAGAAGGAAGAACTGGGAGGAAGCACATGAAGCCCAGATGCAGGAACAGTGGGCCCTCCAAGTGGCCCATATGGAAAGGATGGACAAGTATATGGAAGAGTGGAAAATGTTCCAAGCTCTACAAAGATCACAGATGGAACATTTGGTACAAATGCAGGATGAAGAGACGGCCCGAAGACGGGCATGGGCGGAAAATGAGGAGAAACAACGAAACGAGCAAAATACATTGGAAGCTCACTAATGGAGTGCTTTATACGTCTCTACTGAAACGACTATTAACAACACCAAGGTCCTCCATGATCAGGAGCGACACCAGAGAGATTATGAAGCAGGCCTCCCCTATGTAGAACATGCGGGGTGGACCGACTACTCCAACCTCCGTGTTCCACAAGTCCCATCTGATCCGTCACCTCATTGGCCCGAGGCAGTAGGGTCTAGTTTAATCCCGCTACCATACCAGTCGCCAGCATAAGGAGAGCCGGGTCCCTTCGACAACTACGGGGAGATGTTCGAGGCTCTCACTGGTTACTCACACCACCCGAACCCGCCACTTGACCTAACGAGAGATACCAGTGGTGACGGCGAGGTATGTATTTTGTTGTTGTTGTATATCTTGGTTTTCTTTATTTTTATTTCGTTAGTACTTCATTTTCCTAGTTAAATGAACGTTGTGGGCGTGTTCCCTATATAACCCTCACGAGACCTACTCGTCCTCCCAAGCTATTGGGGGGTTTAAAAGGGCTTGTTGCATAAGCTAAATGCACCCATGATTCATACGAAAGTGAGTTAGGATTGTTGTTGTTGTAAATTAATTTTCCACATAAATCAAGGTAAATTAACGCATGACTTGGTAACACTTTCTTAAAAATGGTAGAACTAAGTAGCTAACAAATTTCAGTGGTTGTGAGAAGCATGCTTCTACACAAGGGATAAGATTTGTAGGTACATTGTGTTCGAGGGACGACCATTTTTGTGAAGAGAAGAAGAAGACGTGAGCATCTAGCGAGAAAAATCAGGTGCATGCGTTTCCTTTTTACCTTGATTCTTAGTTAGTAATAAGTGGATTGTAATTGTAGTTTTAGTTTTCGGGGTGGAATTTTTGGGAATTAGCCATGTCACATCCCTTGTGCGTTTTAAAACTCTAGTTCTTAGACATTGAGGACAATGTTTACCTCAAGTGTGGGGATGGGGGAGTAGTAAAAGTTTTTTCGATTTTGACTCGTTCATTTAAATAATACACATTGAGGACAATGTTTACCTCAAGTGTGGGGATGGGGGAAAATTTCAAATTTTTTTCAAAAATGTCTTATTTCGAAAGCGATCTTAAAGCACAAGTAACTAAGTCAACGAGGGATGGCACAACCCATTTGGTCTTTTGTCATAGTTAAGTTCAAATTAATAGCAAAACGGGTATTTAGCGGGTGGTTATTTGAGAATAGTCCGCCTAAGATACTAGCACATTATGCATGTCACATACCATACCCTTTATATATGTGAGGTTTTGAGCCACTTTTATATCATGGAATTACATTTTATGTTTCTTTGTTTGAGTGGACCATTAGTCATGTATTGTAGAACTTGCAACTTTTGATACGTTTGAGACCATAGACCGAATACAAGCGCAAGAATGATTAAAGCATTAGGTAAACCTTTTTCATTTTACACCATTTTTCTATCCTTACCCAAAAATTTATCCCTTAGTAGCCAAGTTTGAGCCTAACCCTTTCGTTTGATAACCCATTTAGCCCATGACTTTAAACCTTTTATTTTAAACCTCTGTGATGAAAATTCGATTATAAGAATTAAGTTTGTATAGTTGTGAATTGTTTGTTTGCATAAAAAAGGAAATGTTGCGAAAAAGAATAGAAAATCATTGAGAAAAGAACAAAAATATGTGTTTCTAGTTGTTGAATAAAAGGCGAAAATCATTGCCTCGTAGTTGATGTTTATAGTTTACTCGTGTTTAGAATAGTTGTTTTGTAATAAAAATCGAATTTTCATCACCTTAGCCACTTTAAATATCATATTTCCTACCCTTAGCCTATCCCCGTTACAACCCTTACAAAGACCTTATGACTTGTGCTTAGTATTCGTGTTCGGTGGTGGAGAATGATTGAGTTGCAAGCCTATGCGGGTACGTGTTCTAATCGGTTTTGAGTGATTACTTTTTGAAAGTGCTAATACATTATGAAAATTAGCCAATTTATAAAACAAGTGGAGAGAACATTGTGAGGGATATGCATGATTTGTTGGTTTCACGGGTGGGTTAATCTTGGATAACAACTTTTTACATAATTAAGCAATTATTGCTAAATATGTTGAAAATTGTAAAAATTTGAACTTGGTTATAACAATTGACCTTAACCTTCGTCTCTGGAATGGGGAGTGTATTCTTTATTCGACCCACGTGAAAGTGAAAAACAAATTTGCTTGAGAGCAAGCAAAAGACAAGTGTGGGGATGTGATACGTGGTCGAATAACGGTGCTCGTTTATGTTTAAGTCTGAGTTTTTACTTAACTTTTAATCTTGAAAAGCCTACTTTTGATTAGATTTATGTTTTGCAGGTCTAGAGAAGTTTAAGGTGCTTTTTGATAGCTTTATGAGCTACCAGGATGAAAAACGGACAACCGGGACACGTTACGGATCACACGGGAACTCAAGGAGCGAAAAACAGAAAACAGGAGTTGGGGAGGTCGTCGGCGACGCCCCTTTATGAAGCCCGTCGGCCAGAATGTGCGTAACCAGGAATTTAAGGCGTCGGAGGGAAGCCAGCAAATGGGAGGCCGTCGCCGACGGGTCCCCAGGCGTCGGCGACGGGCCTTAGTTTTCTCAAACACAAGCTTTGGTTTGTTGGGTGTTAAGAACGATTTCTATTGGCTCTTGGGGCATTGAAGACGGGAGTTACACATTACTTTGAGTTTGAAAGTGATCTTGGGGCCATTATTCATCATCTTCTTCACTACCAATCCATCCATTACATTGATCATCATCCATTATCAACCCAAATCAGAAACCAATCTCACATTCATCACAATTCCCCAACCCTAATAATCCATTCCACCATCATTTACCAAAACCCTAACTATCATCATTCACCATTCCACATGCCTCAAGATGATCCAATTCGAGTTCCAAACAACCGGTGATCGCATTCGTTCCATCATTTAGATAATTGTCATACGTTTGTATTGTATTTGTGAATTGTCGAATGAACGATTAAATTTGACTTTGTGAAATGAATATGCGTATTTATGCCTTGTCTTTTGATAGGATTTACTTGTCCAAAGTAACGAAGTGTATCGTGGTCCGTTGTCTATAACGTTGATAGCGATTGGCACCTAAGCTTTGTGATTATCAAACCGTTAATGAACTAATTCGATTAAACCAAGTTGAAACGTGTAATAACCCTAGGTCTTGCATTTGTTGAACCGGGTGTGAACCTTGTTTAAACTCTTAATTACATTCTTATAATTGTTAATCATTAGTAGTTATCGAACCAATCATTTTAGTAATTTTTTTCAACATCTCTTTACA
The DNA here is from genome assembly GCF_002127325.2 of Helianthus annuus. Lineage (NCBI taxonomy): Eukaryota > Viridiplantae > Streptophyta > Magnoliopsida > Asterales > Asteraceae > Helianthus > Helianthus annuus. The sequence continues at coordinate 117,232,214 of NC_035440.2, forward strand.
AACAAAAACCACAACAACAACTTAGCAAGCTTCATAAAAGTGACAACTTCTACTCTTCGTGGTTCGACCCCTTGCTACCACTAGCTATCGTTAAGGGTAGTTAGGCCTTATAAATCTTATCTTTGACCGGAGTGTGACATTCCGATCAATCACCCCTTGCTAAACCAACTTCTTAGCCCCTAACCTTCTTTATATGACATAAATCAAACCTAAAATCACCATAAACACAAATATAACATAGCAAAACAGTCACATCTAATAGTATCAAACCGTTGAAACTTTAAAACCAAAGAAACGTATAAAAGCATTTCTTCGAACACCTTACCTGCATAGTTTACCCGACCACCAGTGGGTCAAAACCTATAAGAAAAGGTGTCATCAAGCAGCAGCTCAAGATCTAAGCATCAGTTGTCGGAAAAACGAAGCAATAGAGTCGGAAGTTACCATAGTGGTACCTCGGTGTTTGTCGATGTACACCAAAATGGGACATGCATGAAAGATCTTATTCACCGGAGTTCTCTTGGAACACCTTAATTGCTGACCTCTATGACCTTAGTGTCTCCTTCGGTTTGAGTCCATCATCGACATAACCTCTGCTATCAACCACACCTGTCACCGCTGAACAGGGGCATAAGCCATAGACGGTCACCGAAACAGGGTGGCCGGCCGTAGGCTTTGGCCGGATCCCCTTCCATTCACGCTTTCTCTCTCTATTGCTTCGATTCTCTTTCTTCTTCTCCCTTTAGCCGATTCTCTGGTCTCTCTAATGGACAAAAAAGGAATCTATGGCCGTACCATAAATAAGATGCAAATTTTGGTCAATTGGTATACTGTTCACAAGCATCAACGATAATTGTTATATATATATAGAGTAATATAAAAGAAGAGAATATGAATAGTGACATTTTTCAACCTTTAATCTATTTCGTCATTTAGTGTAAACTTTTATTTTCAACCCTTGCAGTTTAGTCATTGTATTCTTTTTTACTTTTCTTTATCCAAATTATTTTTCTACCCCTAAATTGTTTTTTAACGAATACGTTAATACCATTTTAGACATGTTTTTTAACTTTTCTTTTTCTTTGCTAGAACGAGTGTGGCGAAGGGTTTTTTTTTAGTTCAGTTTTTTTAACGAACACATCGATACTCTTTTGAACATAGGTTTTTAACTTTTCTTTTTCTTTGTTATAACGAGGGAACTGAAAACGACCGAATTTCTATCATCTTCTTTTACGTTTACCTTTTTTTTTACCTTTGTTATTTACCATATTGTTTTACTTTTTCTTATTATTTTGATGTTCAAAGCCGAATTATGACGCAAATAGCATAACATATTTAGATATTATTTTATTTAATTTTACGAATTTATTTATCGGTTATCATGGTGTGTTATACGTTTTGAATTCCAAGTTCTTTATTGTGCAACGCGCGGGTAACTACGGTCCTAGTTTAAATTAAACAAACTAATAAAATTATATAAAAAGATAATTAAAATAAATTTAGAAAAAAACATAGATATAAATTGAAACTATTCCTTGTCTTCCTCTTCGATGTATGGTAGATCCTGAGCTGCAAAATGGACATCAAAATCTTTTTTATTTTATAATGTGTATCTAGATCCATCAACTCGCAAATAACCTCATTGTTAAAAAAAGGGTTCGATGACAGGATCCCAGATGTGGACAGGTGAGAATGTTGTCCCGTCTTCTTTTAATATGATACACGTATACGCAACGCTAATAATCGTGTCTACAATCATAGCACGAATGGGTTTCCTAAGTATGCCTCGTTTTTCTTTTTAGCATAACAAAAGCACGTTTCACATCTTTTCTTAACCCTTCTAGCAATTTCTTAAACTTCTTTTCATTCGGATCGGCAGGATATGGAAACGTTTCACAAATGTTGAGAAAGTTCGGTAGATCCCGACTTTTAGATAGTATCCACATTTGTATATATGTCCTTTCACTTGAAATGGACACTTAGATACGGTTCCATTCCATTCAACAAGATATATTGGAGATTGTTGGAGAACATTGATGTCATTGAGTAAACCAGGTGGACCACAATACACATGCCTAAACCATAAATCTGGTGACGCAACCCCTTCAACCATGATCGTTGGGTATTCGTGATCACCTGTCATATATTAGCCTCGTAACACTTTGGGACACATCCTCCAAACATGATGGATACAATCGATGCTACCAAACATCTATGGAATGTGGTGTTTTCTTCGTGATTTTGGTACAAAATCGCTACGTCGTTGCTTGTCAGCCTACGCAAGAACTCATCACTGTACAATTGATTCACGGTGTTACAAAAAAATTCTAGGCATTCCTGCAAAGTCCTTTCGGACATCTATAAATACTTGTTTTTCTCGTTGGGAGTATTCCGCTCACGAGTTGTTTAACGATAAATGTAATTTTTTGTATTTCCGTAAAACTCTTTTTCAACTTCTCATCATATACCTCTTGAAACCAAGAATATTGTGCTTCCATATCACTAACAATTTTTAAGAACAACCGTTTTGGCATACGAAACCAGTAGTAGAATGTTTCATGATCATACTTTGGTTCATCAACAGAATAATGATTCATAAGATTTTTGTTACCTTGTACGCGGTCACGTTTGATGATTTTTTTTAAATGCCCGACGACGTTGCCGTGTCTTCTGCCTCTGTTCCTTAAGCATTTCATTGAAAAAATTAAGCTACTATCGCTTGACAAATAATCGCCTTTGAAATCATCGGGCGGTAAAAATACCCAAGTCTTCGTATAAGAAATTAGCCATTGACAATTGAGACTGAATAGGTGATGGTTTGAATGATAATCGTGAAGATTAGAGTGTGAATAATATAAGACTGGAGTAAAATAAATAATAGTGTGGTTATATACAGAGTATAAATAAACAATGTTGTAGAAGGCGCTAGGCGCTAGTCGGGCGGTGAGGTACAGCCTAGGGATTAATCGGGATTAATCGGAATGGGATTTTTGTATGTATTTTTTCAAAATTATATATATATACCCAATAATATAAAAATAATACTTCAAAATTCACATAAATACTTCAAGTTTCAGATAGTATGGTTCGATTTTGACCGATTTTGACCAATTTTGACCGCCTAGGACCGATTTTGACCAATTTTGACCGACTAATATTGTCCGATTAATCCGATTTTTGACCGCCTAGGACCGATTTTGACCGATTTTTGACCATGACCGATTAATTGACCGCCTAGCTCAAAATTAGGCAGTAAGTGACCGCCTAGCGCCTAGGCGCCGATTAATCGGCCGCCTAGGTCGATTTCTGCAACAATGTAAATAAATAATAAAAATATTTTTAATACCCCTCAACAGTCACAAAAATCATCCATCTACACAACCACCTCGCTGGTTCCTCTACTTGGACACATCACCCACCAAGCCAACCTGTGAGGGTAGCGGCATTGTGCTAGCTCGGGTTGGAAGCCACATGTTTTACCCGTGAGGGTGCCCGTCCCCCCTTGAAGATTTCTCTTTTTTACCTAAAATATGAGCAAATCACATCTTGAATACTTACATCTCATAGTATGTCTCCCACTAAATATAAAATTTTTTTATAGCTACCTAGTCAAGGAGTAACATTTTTTATGGCAAGAATCAATGTTACTCTTTCTTAGAACCATACGTATCTTAGGTTAAAAGATGATTTATATAGGCTTGTTAAGATGGGATTTTAACTATTATTCATGAACTGGTATAAGTTTATGACTTATCAAGTATTTGTTAAGGCCTAGTTGTGTCTCCATGTTATATTCGTCTCCTTGAATGACTACCAAATCGTCATAGAAAATTTAGTTATCAAATTTAGAAGTGAGGGCCCCGACTATACGTCGTATGCCACAGTTCTTATTAAATCAATAAAAAAACAAGTACAATGAGCTGAAGTAGACCGTGTTCTAAGTGTTACAACTGTTTGCAAGTGGGGGAAGTGTCATTCCTATCAATCCACTATCGCTTAAATACCAAAAAAGTATCAACTAACTAACTATCCAGGATTTTTCGGGATTAACTCGGTTTTCTCGACCGTTGTGGACTTGTTCGATACTCTTTCCCAGATGCTCTTTAACTATAGATATAGATAATCATGCCATGACTTGGTCATATGATCGTTCCTGCAAGTATCAAACAGAAATGAAGCAAAGTTAAGTTAGTAAATACATCACAAATAGACTCAAGATACTAAATCTATTTAGGAACCAAGATCCCTAACTACAACTTGGGATATCGGACTAAAAATTTCACCCACAACAATTGTCCCCAAAAAATAGAACACGTGGGAGTTCTGTCTCCTGCAACAATTCTATTTTATCAAATCATTATGAGTTGCTATAATAACAACTCCATGAGATAAGATGCGGTGCAAGTTTCTAGGAACCCAATACGATACCGTTTGGGTAGCTAGTAGTAACCCCTATATTTACTCATTTCTTTTCTCTATTTTATAAAGAATTCACTCCATTTCTTTGAAGACCACAATGTAACTTCTTCATTTCTCCCTGGTCTTTATGTCTCTTACAATAGCAATCATGGAAAAAAAACCTACTAGATCTGCTTCATCTAATGCCGAAAGTCATGTTCAGTAATTTTCCGAGCAAAACATACTCAAAAACCTAGCCGAAGAGAAATGCAGCTTTTCCAATCATGATATCTCCCAACTCTGGCCAAATCAAGCCTTTCCTAATTAGGCTAACTTTCGTCCTTATAACAAAGATAGCTACTCTGACTTAGCTTATAATGTCTGGGTTTGTTTCTTGGCCTACGCGTTCACACTTGGTCTCTCGTAGGCCCTTGATAACAATGTTTTTCAAATTACTAGCTTTAGTTACACTCAAGTGATGCCAATGATGTGGATAACTCTATAGTTGATTTTGATAACTTGAAACTCAGTATCCCTAATCATGCCTCTATTTACACTCTTAGGAGTCATGGTTATAGTTGCTATGTTTTCCAAATTATCCCTATCAGTTCACTTGGTCTTTACAACTACCCAAAATGATAGTAACCGAAAGGAAATTTTTTTTTTTTTTTTTTTTTTTGTAAAAACAGATTCTATCCCTGATGGCAAAAAACTTCACTTGAAATGGATTCCAAAGGGTAGGGATCAGGATCCTCAAGCTCATTTCATTTCTTTTTATTAAACTAAGTTCCCTTTGTTCTTTATGTCATGCCTAAATTTGTGGATATTGCTCCTCCTACACCTGAGTCATACGAAAGGGTTTCAGTAGTTCCAGAGATAAAGAAAACCCTTGCCTTGAAGCTCCTACCTTAGCCTCAACCAGTCATGTCTCAGAAAAGATGTCTGGTAAAATCCTTAGTGAATGACTACATGTTAGTTTCGTACCAAAAATAATATTGAATGTGAACATGTCACACGATTCCTAAAATCTAGCCCAAACTTCAGTCTTGAAGATATTGAGAGCCTGCTAAGCAAAGATTTATCTGTTAAGAAGGAAAAGGTACTCCTGATATCCCCAAGTCCTCCGTTCTAGTATCCCAAGCCAAACCCACCTCTGCTAAGAAAAGGAAGACTAGCGAGTCTTCTAAGGTGGTCATGTATTAGAATACTATATTCAACGACGTGAACTCTAAACTCCAAAGCCTCATTCAACAGGTAGTCGCATTTGATATCCTTGATTATCCCTAACTGTTTCTAACACACCTGTTTGTTGCATGGTCTTGAACATATTGTCCAATCACATGAGGCCCTACAAAAGGAGTTTAATAAAGTCAAAGAGAAGTTGATTGACACCTAGAAAATCTTTGCTGCAAAGGACCACATAATGAGGAAGGATGCATAGGATCTAGCCCATGTCAAAAAAAGTTGTCAATGCTAAAAGCCAAATACGCTCAGGATATGGAGGATCTATTTTATTTGTTAAAACGCCCTGCTACTATCCCGTTGCCATTTCAAGATTAAGATGGCCAAAGAAGCGATGGACGAGAGTTTTGACAAGACCTCCTCGGATGTGGAAGGTTGGCATAAACGGGTCAAATAGATAGCTGCGGAGGTGATCAGGGATCCTAACCAGGATATGGGTGAAAGCAATGAGGCCAAGAAGAAAGGTGACAAGATAGAGGCTAAGGGTAAGGGCAAGCTCGAGCATGTGGATGAGGTTGATCTGAGCAATGAGGATGACAAAGACATAGTCTGAGCTCCGGTGTGTGGTGATTTTTAGTGGTTGTGGTTTTAAAACACTTTTATTTTTACGTTTAAACTAAGCTTGATAGGTGGAGTGGAGGGATCCTGAGTTTTAGGACGAATGTCTAGCCTTCGTTAACTTTATGCTTTTGAAAACATGTGGTACTTATGGCAGATGGGTCCCAGTTTGGGATGAAACCATAATGGCCATAGTCTGGTTAATACAACTTTAACTTTTGGCTTATATTTGTTGTGTTCATTTTATACTTGCCTTATATTATATTTGAAAACTAATTTAAGATATTCCATTGGGATCCTGAAATATTCAGGGATCCCTACTATAAAATTATGATTTCTGATATAAAGATCTTTGAAAAAAATTTGACTTAAAAAATTTAGGCAAATAAAAACTAAGTTATTAAAAATTGTAAATGTTTTCAAGAATGACACCGAACTTAAAAGTTATTTTTAAAATATCAAAACATAATGGATAAAAAAGTGTTATTAATAAACAGGCATACCGGGTAATAAGAAACAATTGAAATAGCTTTTAAATCACCTTGATTTTCCCCTGATTAATGTAGTAGAAATGCATAAGTGTTCTTATCTTCACATAAACATTTAAGCTTCAAAATCCCTAGGGTTGTCCCTAATTCAATTTAACACCCCGCAACTTCAAAGTCAAAGTACAAGTCAAAGTCAAAGTCAAAGGAAGAAAAGATTGCTAATTGCGATCTGTCATTCCTTGCTTAATTACTGCTTTGAGCTTCTTGACTTGTAATTGAATTCTATTATTTGCTTGCTTTAGTTGTATTATGTGGAGTATAAATTAATAATTGTCACACCCCGACCACGTAAAACAACAAATCGTGGCGGAAATGTCGGGGAGTGTTGTAACAGAATCATTGTTTCACAACCATGGATCAAATAGTTTTGTTTTATTTAATTTATTGAACTCAATGTTTTGGTACAATTCAGATAAATACAAATAATTGTTTCTCAGTTTTAAAGTCGCTAAGGCACAAGTCCATCCTATGTGTAGCATGCATCAACAATCATCACAAAGCAGTACCTGAAACATATATGAAAATAGGTACGTCAGCATAAAAATGCCTGTGAGTAACATAGGATTTTATGAATTAGATTCATGGCTTTGGATAAAGGAGGAAAAGGTTTTATGTTTTCAAAATAGCCATGAATCCAATGTAAAAAGTTTTGTTTCTGAAAACGTGTCGTTTTGTAAAAGGGTTTATAGTATATATAAAATATATGTTGGTTTTGGAAAGTTTGTATAAATAGTATAACAAAGTATACTTTAGTTTTGAAATAGTTAATAGGTAGTATATCGAAATATACTTTAGTAATTAAAATATTAGATTTGGTAGTATATCTCAAGTATACTTTAGTTTTAGGATAAAAGTATTGGTAGTATATCAAATTATACTTCGGTTTGAAAATAGCATATCAAATATGCTTTGGTTTAAAAATAGCATATCAGTTATGCTTTGGTAGTATATCAAATTATACTTTAGTTTATGAAATAACAAAGTGGGTAGTATATCAAACTATACTTTGGTAAACAGTAGCATATCAAACTATGCTTTGGGAAATAACAAAGTAGTATGTTAAAACATATGTTGGATTTTGTACTTAGTATATCAAAATATACTTTGGTAGATCACATTTGAGAGCACATCAAACTGTACTTTTGTAGTATATCAACATATACAAAGAAAGTGTGATTTGGTATTCAATCAAGCCTTAGTGTATCAAACTACACTTTGGAGACTATAGAAACACCACAAAGGCAATTTCTATTTGGTTAAAATTTGGTTTCTGACATTCCATACAACAGGAATGGGGTGTCTAGTCCTATAGCGCTATATCATACTACCAATCGGCTGGGTGAATGTATAAAAATGGTACAATCCAACAATTTGTTTATTAAGTTTTGGAAAATCAGTGTTTAAACCATAGGTAATTGTTTAATTTGTCAAAAGAATATGTATTAAGCATGTGTAATCATATAGTTTAAAATCAGGAAAATAACAGATAGGCATATATGTTTCACCCCAAAACAATTGAAAACAGTAAAAGAGGGGACTATGTACTCACTTGAGATTGCAAGTATCCTTGATTAAGTGTCCTAACAAAGCTCGGGAAATCAAGGAATCAAGTGGCACCTAGTATGGATCACTATGTTAAACAATCGGATCCTAAATCGGAAGATAGGATAGAATGAAGTTCTATAAATCAAATGAGTATTGCAACTCATATGGCATGATTTAATAGACCTAACATTCTGATTTGGAAGTTTACCTAAGTGCTTTTGACCCGTTTCGACCCATTATGGTAGTATAAGCCACTATAATGCGTCGTTTGCGTAAAACTTATGTTCGGATGGTTAACTATGTGCTATGTCAAGTCTTACATGCCCAATTATCCCTAAACATGTTACTAATTCAGATTATATGTCAAAAATATGTTTACATAATCAAAATATGGATTTTAGCTTCAAAAGGGCATTTTGGTCATTTCCTATGGGCATACAAGCTAACTAGCATACGACTAACCAATCCTATGTGATCATAAGGTATAACCTCAGTGGTTATTCCCTATGCAACTATGATCACTAACTAAGCTTGGTCGGATCTTAAAGATCGACCAAATGGGTCGGGTTCGAAAGGCTAAGCGGTTGTTTAGACCGCTTACCTTACGACCCTAAACAAGCACTAATCTAATAGTGTCGAGTTAAACATGTCAAAACATGTCTAACCTACTGATTTGGTATCAAAACAAAGCGTTTTGATACCCTAAAGTAGTTTCGTTGCAAAATGCGTGCTAAAACGCATTTTGACCGAACCTTTTACTCGACACTACAACTAGTTAATGTGGTAATCAGCGGGTATAATCACGAAGGATTATAACTATCGTGATTACAATCACGTTTCAAAGTTCAATTGAACTTTGATTTGACCAATTGATGGTCAAAACCGAAAGTCAAACTGTCGGCCAAACATTTGACTTTCTGCACAAATTAAGGAAAAAGCCAATAAAAGAATGAAAGAATCTCACTTAGGGTCCTTGCTATCTTTTCAACAAAGAAGACAAAGTCTCAATTCAGCTTAGGAGAGCTCCCAAGCAGATGTAGAGAGGAGAGAATGAGAATGAGCAAGGAATGAAGGAGTTAGGATGGCTATTTATAGTTGTGGTGAGTTAATAGGATCATCACAAGTGTTTTGATTAGCCATTAAGCAAAGAAATCTGGCCATACAAGTGTAATTGACAGCTATACTTTGCTTGGAGAGGTGCTAACTTGGTCACCACACAAAGGAATTGCAAGAAAGGTCCCTGAATTATCAAACTGATGCTGAAAACAATGTTTCTGCCCAGATGTGATGGTCGCGTAGCGCGACCATAAAGCCTTATGGTCGTCGCGCTACGCGACGGTGTAGGCTGAACTTTCAAAGTTTGGCAGAAATGGTCCCTGCACGTTTTTAAAGCCTTTTTCGATGCGTTTAAACCCCTTTAACCTCATTTTAAGGCTCTAAAATGAAGTTAAAGTATAGGGGACTCAAAACATGCTCGAAAACATCTCGGATGTCGGTTTGTTTGGTCGTACGATCGCGTTGTTCGGTTAATTACGACGGAACTCAAACGGATGCGAAAACGAACCAAATTAAGCGACGAATGGAATTTTTTTTGCATGCCGATCACTAAAATAAAAATATTTTAGTGTGTACAAAAATTTTGGATGTCCAGATGTGTCCAGAACGTAAGATATGCGCGAAAATGCAAACTTATGCCATTATTGACACTTTTAGTCCCTGTAAGATCATATAAGCATGTTTTCGCACACCGAACCTATCAAAGCTTATTTCTAAGCTATGTTTAGGTTATATATGGTATCTTTAGCTTAAGATCAAGTTCCGGACTATTCGTTACCATACGAATCGGTATAGTTTCGCAGTTTGACGCAATTAGTCCCTACGATCGAATAAACTTGTTTTTGCCATACCAAACCTTCCAAAACTTATTTCTAATTTATGTAAAGGTCATTTAAAGTATGTTAAGCCTATTGCACTATTCCGGAGTGTTTGTTGCGCTAAAACTGATTACGTCTACGCACCAGTGCGCATATAACTTTCCAGAAAGCGATTTAAAGCTCGGAATTGAACAAGAATTGATATATGCAAAGGATACACATATTTATACAAATCCCAGGTATGAAACACAATGTTTCATAGGTTTGGCATTTGTTTGGTGTTCGTGGTGACACAGGTGTCACAATAATCGAGGTTCAATCGCATGTTTATCGCTAATCTATTTATCGCCAATCGCATTCGCAACTTCATTTATAGGTTCTGTATATTGTTTTACGTGTGTGTGCTATTTATGTGTTACTTGTGCATGTTTATATTATGTTTGAGGTGATTATTTGAAAACGCAATCGCAACACTATCGCAACGCAACCAAATCGCAAATGCTAAACACAAGTTACTTATGATGATTGTATGTTAGATATAGTATTTGTGTAACTATTATTAACTTATCGCATCGCTTAATCAACACTCGCTTAAACGCATCGCAACGCTCAACATGCAAAATGAAACGCCGAAACCTAACTCGCCGAACCACTTCGATCGAATGACCATTCGATCGAACCATCCGATCGGATGGCCATCCGATCGATGTGCCATCTGATCCGACACCTGTGCCCCCTTTCTTCTTTTGGCAACCTATAAATACCCCCTGTCACATCACCAACAGTGATATGACAGCTCTCTCGTTCGACCAGCACGCTCAAGCCCTCTTTTCTCTCAATTTCTCGCGATTCTTGTAAGTTTCCAACCCAAATCTTGTACTTCTATGATCTATACACACTTCTTCATCATTTTAGCCTTTGAATCTTCACTTTTAACTGTGAAATCAACGGATTTGAGGTGTTCTAGGATGATGTCATCATGGAGTTCTTATGAACTTCAAGTTTTGGCCTCATTCCACCAAGAACAACTCATATCTAAAGGATTTCAACATGTTCAAAAATTGATTTCGCATAAATCTAAACTTTTTTCAAAGTTAAAAGAATTGAAAGATGATTTCTTAACATTTCTTTCAACTCTTTTACACTCAATGCACTCAAAACCGATAGAATCGGAGCTCGTTCAGGCCTTCTACTCGTTTTCCAGTGAAGTGTCGGTCCAAGATCTGATTTTTGTCAAGGAGACAACCGATTTCGGGTTGAACATGAACCACCGTCAAGAACAGTTAAACTGATCGGATTTGGGTGATTCCTATTTGATCAGATGACTTGGGCCTGATGGAGTTCTCGTTGTTTAACACGTAGCCATACCGTCTCGATCAAACCACAAACTTTCAAACTTAGCAAAATATCCAAGTTCTCAGAACGATCAGGTTGTGGAACAGATTACCCTCCGAACGGATTGCCATCCGATCGAACGACAATCCGATCGGGTTGCAACTTGGTCTTCAATACTTAAAATTTTCACAAATAATCAAACACACTAGTTCCAGCGGATTGCCATCCGATAGGAAGACCATCCAATCGAATGACAATCCTGCTGTGAACTTGTTTTCCAAGAAATGCCTTGTTGGACGGATCACCATCCGATCGAACGACCGCTCGACCGGGCGGCCTGAAAGGTAGAGACACTTCTCTGTTTTCAAATTGCTACAACGAAAACTTCAAAGCCATCATACACAAACACATCCATCCTAAAGAATGTCAATCCGACCGAATGGTCATCCGACCGGATGACCATCCGCACGAATTGACATTCGATCGAATGACCATCCGTTCGGATTGTCATCCGAACGGATGACCATTCGTCACTTGTCTCACTTGCACCATTTTACGCGCCGTTCTTTGCTTATGCTGTCGTTAACTGTTCAGGCTAATCTCTCAGCGCTCCCTTCAATCCAAGAGAGTGTTTATTTGTTAAACACGATCTGTGAGTATACTCGATCCCTTTTCGCTTTACGCACTTTTGGGTGTTACATACGTTACTTATATCAAATCACTTCGATCACACAACGCAAACACATTTAATACGCTAACCGCTCTGCATGTTATACGTGTTATTCGATGAATGCTTGTATGTTTTGTTTACACGGTGATTATTGCCTGACGCCTTAGCAACGATAGTACTATAGTTTGGACTCAGCACCTGTCGAGGACATGGGTTGTTAAGGTTATTTCTTCACGTGTAATAGTGGTGATATGTGTTGCGCATTCTACAACTTGCAGTCATGTCAGTGCATATTTCATTGTCGATAACCTACTAGCTTCGCATTATTACGTGTTACATGCTGGTTATGCGTAAATGAATTTTCGCTATCTATTATGCTATTAAACTTGTATGCTCACCTTTACACTATGTGTATTGACTTTATTTTAACGTATGTGGCAGGTGTATAAGATGCTAGGATTGCTGTGCTTTGGTGAATCAAGCTAGGGGTCTAGTTATGTCACGCTAAATCTGAGTTGTCGGAAGAGTGTTTGTTTTTGAGACAATTATTTGTAATAACTGTTTTATTTGGATATGTTATGGTATGGTATGGGACATGACGTTTAAATATCTGGTAATTAATAGTTGTTATGGATTCTCATGGACAATCTGTTTCGCTCAGTGCCATGCCCCGATGTTTCCGCCATCGGTTGGGGTGTGACATTCAACATATCCATAAGTCTCATAAAAAATACATGGGTATACTATTCTTGAAAATACTTGGATAATGTCATATTTTAAAAGTCACTTGGGCTAAGCCAACTTTGATATCACTTGAGTCACACCAGATTACATGGGAATACCAGTTAAAATATGTGGGTTCTTCTAATCTTTAGATAAATTCTTGGGATACCCCGGTATCCCGAAATTTTAAGTATAACATAACAATGTTAAATGCTTGGGTCCTGCCCGGTGTATAACATGCCCATGTTATTCCGTTGATTATATTCGGTACGTCCAACATATAACCAACAATAGTGAAATTTTCAGCCACCATTAAAAGAACCGGTCCCACTATCTTGAACTATACTTTGATATCTTGCACCAAGCGATCTTGAACTATACTTGGATATCTTGCTCCAAGCGGAGTGTCAAAACCCAATCTCATTAGAAAGGTGAAAACCTTTAAACCTTTGAAGGGATTAATTAAGTAAATAAGGATAGAAAATGCACCATGCTAAGTTAAAACAAAACTTTAACTTACATAAAATATGTTTTGAGATGGATTGCATTCTAGGATCTTGGTAAGACATCTCCTTCCATTGTGTCTAGCCAGTATGCTCCTTTGCTAGCTTCAGAATCAATCAAATATGGGCCTTCTCATATTGGTGCTAACTTGCCATCACTAGGGTTGGTAGTATTCTGAAAAATCATTCTTAATACCAAATCTCCCACTTGAAACCACCTGGTCCTAATGTTTTTGTTATAGGATCTTGCTATTCTCTGTTGGTATGGTCCAATTTTGAGCTGTAAAAAAAATCCATGATCACATCCATAGTGTCGAGATCCTACGAAAGGGCTTCATTGTTCGTTTCTGAAATTTTTAAGATGGATCTTTCGGTAGGGATAACCATTTTCGTGGGGATCACAGCTTCTGTTCCAAACACCAAAGAAAATGGGTAGTTTGGCAACTATATCCATTTGCCCATTTCATGAAGGGCCAAAGGGAAATAATTGGATAAATTGGTTCAACCATTTGATGACGGATATTGTTGTGTCTCTAGTAAGCATCACATTTCTAAGCATAATTCATGGCATCTCTCCTCATAGTTGGCCAGTAGTATCTAACGTGGTGGAGCGTGAGTATAATTTTTAATATATTTTTTTGCACTTTTACTCGTTTATCAAGCTTTAAGTTTATAAAACACAATATAACACTATTAATCTCTACAACACGTTAGGGAAAATGCACCCATCGTTGGCGTAGTATAGTGATGGTACGATACCGAGGTCGTCCAAGGACACAAGAGCTTTTAACAACGGAATGTCGTCAACGTCTAATCTAACCAAATGTTTGAGAAAAGATGTTTAGTAAATAAAGATTAAAAAGAAAAAAATAAGTATATAAAAAAGAAACAATAGACAAGATAGAATCAGTTGGTTCTGACTCTTCTTTTACATATCCTTCGATGATTTCCGGACTTTGGGTTTTTTTTAACCAAATGTCCCTCTTTTGGAAGCAACACTACCCTCAGTCATATTGGTATGAGTCAACATGGATATAGTCCCGCAAGGCCAGAATATTGAAAGATAATTAAGTAAGTTATTAATGCAAAATGTGGCATGTCCCTCTTTTGGAGGCAACGCTACCCTCGGCCATATTGGTCTGAGTCAGTAGAGATACAGTCCCGCAACGCCGGTTTAAAGTTTTAATAGTAGCTTGTTTATAAGGGATTCAAACCATTCTTACCTCCCCAGATTTGATGCTATCTACCTCAAAGGAAGTCCTAATAAGCTTAAATCAAGTCCTCGCAAGATCTATACATTGAACGAGGCAAGAACTTTACCCAAACCACCCTTCTAACCTTCTTTAAGCCAGTTATCACGCTTTATATAGATCGTAAAGACACGAATGTGTGGATCAACAAAACATGAAGAGATAATAGAATAAAGTTCACTTTAAATATAAAAAACTGGTTGTTAAAGTCATTAATACATACCCAATTAACAAGTTTACCAAAGCTTGGAAATCAAAAGTAATACATAAATGATTTGTCTTTACCAAGTGATGTAAGAGATTAGCCAAGCATGGCCTTTGTTTGACAAAAACTCTTATAATCAATCTTGGATACCGAGAATACTACACACACTCTAAAGATGGATGATGGATGAATGTGGTAGATGATGGTGGTATTGTGGTGGTGGAGTGGTTGCAGGTGTGAGAGAAGTGGTTTACCAAGGGATGAGTTGCAAGTGAACCAAGCACCTCTATTTATAGTTGAAAACAGAAGGTTTACACGGCCCTATGCCTGATAGGCACAGCCCCGTGCCCTTCTCCTTCTCTGTCTTCATTTAATGAGCTTGTCAGTCCAGATGCTCACACGGCCCCATGGCCATTGTACTTGTTCCACAATCCAAGGTTTGCGAATGTAAGGGTTGACCACAGCCCGTGTCCCTTGTCTGCTTCTGTTTGTCTTCTTCTTCCTGGAATCTTGGGTGGGGCACGACCCCATGCCCGGCAGGCACGACCGTGTTTACCTTCTGATTTGTTGTTCTTTGTCACACCCCGATCTCCACGTGTCACCGGTGGGCCCGGTGTGGGGTATGGTGACGTAGTTGGCATCATCATAGACAAACAACACAATATAATAATGCACAGCGGAAGCAGAAATAGATTCATTTCAACTTTAAATAAATGTAATATTTAATATCACAAGTAGTTGAAACGGATCCACAGGCGGATCAAATAAAATAAGATAATTGTTCAACAGTTTTATTGTCGTCCGAGCTTGCGAGACTATTGTGGACGCTCTAGGAGACAGTCAGCCTAGTACGTGTAGTACCTGCACTTAACCTTTTGGGAAAAATACGTCAGTTTACACTGTTAATACAAATTAACTGACTAATTTTGAAAATGATTGAAAATTGATTTAAATGCACATGGCATAAAAATATCTTTATAACTTGGGATAATTATGCAATATAATCTTGTGAACGAATTACATGTTACTTGTGCGTTCAGTAGCCCGGGATCTTGTCCGGGTTAAAGATTAATAGACACACCACAATATAGAGTTATACACTGACGGGTGTACGCCTACACCCCATGCTCTGGTCGTGGCCATCTCGTAAGATAATGCCAAGGATATCCGGGACATGGTCATTAACCCCCCAAAGGCTTTAAGTAAAACAAGACTGTTTAAACGAGTCGATCAAAATTATTCAATTGAACACCCAAGGGTGCAAGATTTTGTATGCTCGATCAAGCGGTATTCTATATACCGTAACCCAAGCCCGTATAGGGAAAATAAGTTAAAAAGTATTTACCTGAGTAAGTATGAATCACAATTGGCAAGTGGGGGTAGCTTTTACTGGGCCTCCTATTCTGGAACAAAGGTTTATAATAACCTATTAGATTCCTAACGGGTCTTTTATTTAAGCCTAAGCTTGACCGGTTAGTTTTAAGGACGATACGGTTCAAGCGCACGATTAAGCGAAGACCGGATAGAATGTGATTTAGACCCGACAAGTTTGAATACTTGTATAATATGGGTATACTAAATACATTCTGGATTTTGAGACAAAAATGATAACGTTTGACCCGTTTCGGTCAATTTATGCAAACTAGTTACATAAACCGAACCGAGCGCTAAAAGAGCGTTACGGGTAGCCAAAAGAGTCATATGCAAGTTCCTTGAGATAATATGCTTTAAATATGATATAATATCAGCAAGTTATGCTCCATTATGCCCCGAATGAATTTAAACTCAATTTATGCCTTATAAGGGCATTTTGGTCATTTAAAAGATTATGAAAGAGTTAAATTGAAGATCTGAGTTACAGGTCTGATTTATACAGTAAATATGTTTAATTTGACATATTATAACAGTAGGGTATGACCCATATACCAAACTTGTCATTTAAAATCAAACTATGCACCGTAGGGGTATTTTAGTAATTTCACAAGGGCTAAAAATGTTAAAACTGGAAATCTGAGTTCAAAATCTTATACTTACTGTTATTATATGAAAATATGCTAAATACATCAGTAGGTATGAATCTTATGTGTTTAATATGGGTATAACGCATACTATGCGTTAAAAACGCTTAGAAAGCGATTTAGAGCCGTTTCCGGGTTTTCAAAAGAAAGCTGAGATTTTTATATTTCCAGAATGCTCAAAATAATTTATTTAACAAATAAAATCAGTAGAAAAAGGTTTGGGGTCAAAAGGATTTATAAAACTCATTTTATGGCTAAAACGGTCAAAACCGGCATTACCCGAATCAACTTAGCGACCTATGATACGATCAGCCAAAAATTAAATAAAAATCATCAAAAATCCCAAAATATTATATAACATCAGTGGGTAAAAATTTTTATATCAAAAAGTGGCCTTAAATAGGTTATACGCTAAATGCGCCGTTTATTTAACATAAAGCTATAGTTTTACGATATCGGCCATAACTCAAAATCTGGACCTCCAACTGATCTCAAATTTTCGGTGCAAGTTTATAAATCAGTAATAAAGATTTCTACTCTTTCACTTTTCCAAAAATCACGTTTTATATCAAAAAGGGCAAAATAGTCAACTTTTAAGCATAATCGGAAACATGCATATGAATCGGTTAAGCATAGACTCAAGTTGTAAAAATTCCAGAGAGTTAAACTTAAATAAAGATGGTCAAAAATAAGCTCTAATACAGATCTCAAACATGCATGCATGGATCCGAATCGAGAGTCAACGAAAAAGTCGTTTTATAAGACTTTCGGTTCCGATCCGAGTTTATACTAAAGATTGTCGAGCTAATCATGATAAAACATATTCTTGCATTTATTATAAAGTCATTTTGATGATCAAACTGATTGCATGTCATCTACATTACCATTTATGCTATATTTCGCAAAAACACTTCCTGTTGACTTTTTAAGAACAACTTTGACTCGACAAATAGCATGCTTAGAGTGGGAATCAGAGGATACCCTTTTGAGGGTTTGTTTCCCACATAAATACCAACTTATAAGTGGTTTCAATTTGAGAAATGACAGAGCCAAATTCATTTAATCGAAAAGTCAAACTATATATACTACGGATTGACTTTTGGCTAATAATCAAAGCTAGAACGAATTAGAGGAAGTTATGGATGCTTACAAGAGTCCTAATGAAGCTTAGATAGCACTAGGAAGTGGCCTTGTCGATCAGAATGATCCTGGAGATGCCTTGTGAATTTTTGAATGTGTGTGTGTTCTTGGTTACTACACAAGTGCCTCAAAGATGATGAATTTGATCTGATTATAAGGGAATTCAGGTGTTGTAAGAAGTCCCCAGGTGTCCATACTTGCATGTAAGATGATTGGTGAGTTTTAGAGGTGATGCTAGCTGTTAAACACTCAAAATTCGGACCCAAATAGCAGCTGATCGCGAAAACTGGAGCTGGGCGCTGGGTCGCGGCCCGTGTAAGGCCTCAGGCGGGCGCCTGGGGTCTGCAGCTCCAAACTTTGTTCATTTGTTGCAGTTTTGGTCCCTGTACTTTGGTTACGATGATTTGGCCATTTATCTTGACTCGTAAACCCTCAAGCTAGGTTTTTAAGAACCTTGGGACATTTACCAACATGGTAATGTCCTCGGTTAACTTTGCGCTCACCCGAAAAGTCATGAAATTCGACGTTGACGCTTTTAACCCCTCAAGTACGGTTTTGACCATAACTTTCTCATACGATAACGAAACTTCCTGAAATTTTTACCACATATTCTAGTGAGTATATTTTAGCATTACAAAGCTCCGGGTCTGCCAAAAGATCACTTAGAGGTATAAATTCAACATGTTGACACTTTTGGCCCCTGTAGTTTGTAATTCCTCACCTTCGTGAAAATTCCGCTTCGTATGATCCATGATCCATCCGTTTAAGGTTATAAACATTATGTAGGGTTATCGTAGAGTCCATTTATCCATTGTTGACACTTTGGACCCTTACGTTCCATAGTCTTCACTGTTTGTCAACTTTAGTCCCTCTAAAGTATGTTTTCGCATATGCAAAGTCTATGACACGTGTCAATGCATTATTGGACGAAATTTTTGAGGTGTTACATCCTCACCCCCTTAAAAGAAATCTCGACCTCGAGATTTACTGGAACAAATGAGGATATTTTTCCTTCATCGTGGATTCCACTTCCCACGTATATTCGGGACCTCTACGGGCATCCCATTTGACCTTGACAATAGGTATATACTTCCTTCGAAGCTACTTCACCTGTCGATCCTCGATCGACAATGGTTTTTCCACGAACTTCAAACTCTCATCTATGTGTATATCTGTATGCGGTATAACCAGTGATTCATCAGCGAAACACTTCTTCAAATTACAGATGTGGAACACATTATGAATAGCGCTAAGTTCTTCAGGCAAGTTTAACTTATAAGCAACTGACCCGACACGTTCGACAATCTCGAAGGGTCCTATATATCTCGGGCTTAGCTTGCCTTTCTTACCAAATCGCATCACCCCTTTCCAGGGCGATACTTTAAGCAACACCTTATCACCTACATCGAAGGGAAATCTTTGCGCTTAGGATCCGCATAACTCTTCTGCCTATCCCTGGCAGCTTTCAGACGATCGCGAATCTGAACGATCTTGTCCGTCGTCTCAAAAACGATATCTGGTCCTGACAGTTGGACATCTCCAACTTCTGCCCAACAGATGGGCGATCTACACTTTCTACCGTATAAGGCCTCAAAAGGCGCAGCTTTTATGCTGGAATGGTAGCTATTGTTGTAGGAGAATTCAATTAGTGGTAGGTTCTTATCCCAATTACCACCCAAGTCGATCGCACATGCACGCAGCATGTCTTCCAAAGTTTGAATAGTACGCTCACTCTGACCATCGGTCTGAGGATGATAAGCCGTACTAAAATTCAAACGAGTGCCCAATGATTGTTGGAAACTCTTCCAAAAATGTGACGTATACCTAGTATCTCTATCGGAGATAATAGATACAGGTATACCATGTAGCACTACAATCTTATCAACGTATAACTGAGCTAACATATCGGAGCTATACGTCTCCTTGATGGGTAGAAAATGAGCTGACTTTGTCAGTCTATCTACTATGACCCATATGGTATCATTTCCTTTTCTCGTCCTTGGTAACTTGGTGATGAAATCCATTGTCACCATTTCCCACTTCCACTTGGGAATTTCAGGTTGTTGAAGTAAACCTGACGGCTTCTGATGCTCAGCTTTGACTTGCGCACAAGTCAAACATTTAGCTACATGCTCTGCTACGGACTTTTTCAAACCAATCCACCAGTAGTTTGCTTTTAGATCCTGGTACATCTTATCAGCTCCAGGATGAACGGAATATTTAGAGCTGTGGGCTTCCTGGAGGATAACATCCCGAAGTCCTCCATAAACTGGAACCCATATTCGTCCGTTTAGTCTTAGCATTCCATCTTTGTCGTAGGATAACTGCTCCTCAGTTACTCCTAACTTCTCTTCAGGATAGTTAGCTTCCAACACAGCTTCCTTCTGTGCAGCTAACACCCTTTCGTTCAAATTATTCCTTATTTCAATGCGCTTGGCATTGATTCTGATTGGTTTCACTCTTTCTTTTCTGCTTAAGGCGTCGACAACTACATTTGCCTTGCCTGGATGGTATCTTATCTCACAGTCGTAATCATTTAAAGTTTCCATCCATCGCCTTTGTCGCATGTTCAATTCTTTCTGATTGAACAAGCGTTGAAGACTCTTGTGATCCGAATAAATCAAGCACTTGGTTCCGTACAAGTAGTGTCTCCACAGTTTCAATGCAAATACAACTGCACCCAATTCCAAATCGTGGGTGGTGTAGTTCTTCTCGTGCACCTTTAATTGTCGAGAAGCGTAGGCAATGACCTTGCCTCTCTGCATGAGTACACAACCCATACCAGTGTGCGACGCATCGCAATATACCACGGATTCTTCTATACCATCAGGCAATGTTAACACTGGGGCATTGCTCAACTTCTTCTTCAAAATGTCAAAGGATTCCTGCTGCTTAGGGCCCCAATCAAACTTGATCTTCTTACGAGTCAACGAAGTTAGGGGCACAGCAATCCTTGAAAAGTTTTCAATGAATCGCCTATAGTATCCTGCCAATCCTAGGAAACTGCGAATCTCGGTAGGAGTCTTTGGCTCTCGCCAATTCATAACTGCTTCTACCTTAGCGGGATCTACTTGGATACCACGCTCACTTACCACATGTCCAAGGAACTGGACTTCTCGAAGCCAAAATTCACACTTCGAAAATTTGGCATAAAGTTTCTCACGGTGTAGGAGTTTGAGAATACAACGAAGGTGTTTCTCATGGTCAGCTTGGTTCTTTGAGTAGATAAGGTTGTCGTCAATAAAGACGATAACGAATTTATCCAAATAAGGCTTGCAGACGCGATTCATGAGATCCATGAATGCGGCTGGTGCGTTAGTGAGCCCAAAAGGCATCACTAGGAACTCATAATGTCCGTAACGAGTCCTAAACGCTGTCTTGTGTACATCTTCCTCCTTAACCTTCAACTGATGATAGCCTGACCTCAAATCGATCTTTGAAAAGTAGCTTGCTCCTTGCAACTGATCGAACAAATCGTCGATCCTGGGCAACGGATACCTATTCTTGATAGTGACCTTGTTAAGCTCACGGTAATCGATGCACAGACGCATCGATCCATCCTTCTTTTTAACGAACAAAATTGGCGCTCCCCAAGGAGACGAGCTAGGTCTAATAAAACCCTTAGCCAACAGATCATTTAACTGCGTCCTCAACTCCTTCATCTCCGTTGGTGCCAACCTATATGGTGCTCTTGCTACAGGTGCCGCACCTGGAATGATGTCTATTCGAAACTCCACTTGCCCATCCGGTGGTAAACCGGGGAGTTCTTTAGGGAATACTTCAGGGTATTCTGAGATAACAGGGATATCTTCAATCTTCGGCTTTGGCTCATCGATAGTGACTTGTGCCATATAAATGACACAACCCTTCTGCAGACATCTGGATGCCTTGAGCATGGACACTTGCTCAGGCAATCCATGCTGAGTATCTCCTTGGATAGTGAGTGACTCACCAGACGGAGTCTTAACTACCACTTGCTTTCTGTTGCATACAATCTGGGCTTGGTTACGCGATAACCAATCCATGCCTATCACTATATCGAATCCAGCTAGCTTAAAGGGAAGCAAGGATAACGGGAAAGAATGATTCCTAATGGATATAACACATCCATCTAGAATAGTCGAGGCGGTTTCTATGGTTCCATCGGCTAATTCCACCTCATACTTCACACTTAAGGTTTTAACAGGTAGGTTTAACAACTTACAGAACTTATCATCTACAAATGATTTATCTGCTCCTGAATCAAATAGAACTCTAGCAAAAACATCATTTACAAGAAAAGTACCTGTAATGATGTTGTCGTCCTGAACTGCTTCCTTCGCGTCCATTTTGAAGACTCTTGCATTGGTCTTCTTTCCATCATCGGCTTTCTTAGCATTCTTTGGGCAATTAGGTCGGATGTGCCCTTTCTCATTGCAACCATAACAAGTTGCATCCTTGAGTTTCTTACAATCTAATGCCTTATGATCCGGGGACTTACAAATCCCACATAATTTCTGCTGAGATTGAGATCTAGACTCCTGCCTGCATCTCCCAAAATGATGCTTCCTACAAACCTTGCACCTGGGTTTCTCACCCGACTGATTATCTCCCTTCTTGAATCCCGACCCTTTCCTGTGGTCGTTGTTCCCTCGGTGTCTTTTCTCCGATCTTCGTGAGGTGTCGTCCTCACGTTTCCTCTTGTTTTCCTCCGAGCTCTTAAGAGCTCTCAACCTGACTACATCCTGGGTGAGTGAGAGAGATAGATCAGCTACTGATCTGAACGTCATAGGCCTCGATGCCTTAACGCTCGCCTTGATCTCTGGTGCCAAACCCCCAATAAAACGGGCGATCCTTCTTGGCTCTGGGGTTACCAGGTATGGCACTAATCGAGATAGAGTGTTGAAGGTGGTAAGGTATGCCTGGCAGTCGAGGTTCTTCATTACCAGGGATACGAAGTCTGACTCAATCCTTTCGACTTCGTGTTGTGGACAGAAATTTTCCTTGATCAGGGCTACAAACTGATCCCATGTCATGTTGTAAAGAGTGGCCTTACCGGCAGCTTGTAGAAGAGATTTCCACCATGCTAGTGCATCTCCTTTGAACGACTGGGACACGTACTTTACTACGTCCCGATCAGCACACCCGCTGATATCAACAACCGTATCCATCTCATCTAACCATGTCATACAGTCTACTGCTCCCTTCTCCCCAGTGAAATCTCTGGGTTTGCATGAAACGAAATATTTATACGTACAGACTTGCTGTGCGTTTCATGCTTCTGCTTGATCTCCTGTTTCGGGATACTGCTGTGGTTAGAGGAGTGGTTATCCTCATCATCCTTCTTCGGCTCGTCTTTCTTTGATACATCATTTTTAGAGGGCGGCTTGCTATGAGCCTCTGAATGATTCTTGGATTTGGAACGTGGTACAGTTCGGGTCCTACTTCGGGTCCCGCTCGATCCCCTGAATTGCCTATCAATCGCTCTGGCAACAGCATTTTCTACCAGTGCTTGTAGCTCCGCACCAGTTACATGAATCTTGGTGTTATCAGGGTGTTCCTCAGAACGACTGTTTGTTTCTTCCGATTTTGCCATGTAGCTTTAAGAGCTACAATAAAGTAAGGACAAGGTCTATTTAGAAACCTAACAGTATTATCGTTCTTGACGATTTATTAACCATGGTAATAAAAGCCATATTAGTTAATTTATTTAATTTCATTCAACACTTTTATCAGCATTTATCATAGAATGAAATATATATATATTGGCACAATAGGCCTAGTCACTTGGACAAACTTCTAAATTTTAAATTTAGATTTTTATAGGATTAAAATTTGTATAATTAAACAAATAATCCTTTGCTTGGCAGGGAGTTTATAAACCACGGCTGCCTTTTTGTTTTATATGACATTAGTCATAACCCGTAGGCATCAAGTCATAATCAGACATGTATACAATATAATTTTTGGATAATTTATTGAAAGGGTGGCTTGTGTGATTTTACAGATCACGCTTAGCCAAGAATGCTAACATGTTTATAGATGTTAACAGAGATTTGAATCTTTTTAACCAGGTTTTACCATATTGGCCAGGCCTTTTAATAAGACATTCAAGCTAGGTTTTACCTTTTTAAGATTCTTATTAAAATGGTAAATTAAAATAATGATTGATATTTTTTCATTTATTTGCATATTATGTTCATGCATGTAGATAAACTGAAAAAAAAAAACTTAAATTAACCATTTTTAAATAAAAGTAGACTAGTACAACTTTGCCCTAAACGGGACTTTTACTCAAATAACATGCCCACGCAGGGGCTAAATCAAATAACAAAACAAACAAACAAACAAACAAAACAAACCCACGCAGGGGTTAAACAGAAACAACATACCCACGCAGGGGTAGAACAAGAGAAATATACCCACGCAGGGGTAGAATACAGGAACAAATGTCCTCGCAGGGACATGAGTAAATGAGCTAACAAACAAAGGATTTAATAATCCTTCTTACCCTTACCCTTGATCAGGTCAACCATCTTCTTAAACATTCCGCGGTTGTATCGGCGATCTTCCCACACTTCCTGTCGCAATTCCCGTCGCACGTCGTTTATCCCTTGCATGATTTCTTGGACTTGCGGTGGCGACATCATCGGTGCCGGCGGCGGTGGCTGATACTGCGGTGGTTGAGGAGGCTGCTGGTACCCATGCGATGGGTATCCAAAAGCTGATTGTCCCGTAGCCCAGGGACCTCCAAAAGCACTCTCCTGATTGAGAGGGTTGTAGCCTGAAGCTATCCAGTAGGGATCCCCTGTATAGTCATAACCTGGGGGAAAAGTCGGCTCGAAAGGGTTGAACTGTGCTGCGCTAGCATACGCGGGGATTGGATTCCCAAAATCCTGTGGTGGCAGTGGCGCAATAGGCGCAGAAGTCACCTCTGAGACGGGATGCGAAGATTCTCCCATCTCTGGCTCCTCGTGAAGAGGCGAATATCGGCTGCTACCAGAATGCGGAGGGGTGCCGATGCGTATCCCTCCTCGTGTGGACATATGTGCGTTCCTCCTTCGCCTTGGAGGCGGAGGAGGCAAAACGGGAGGTGGTGGCGGCGGCGGAGTGACCACGTCGCGCAAGAATCCCTGAGAAGGATCTTGCTGCTGAGGCTGCTGTTGAAGCTGCTGCTGGGAGTGATGCTGTGAGTGCACAGGAGAGCTGTGGTAGGACTGGTGCATGGGAGAGTTATGGTAGCTAGGGGTAAAAACCCAGTCGTGCTGCTTGAATCTCTCCTCGTAGCTGTCAAGACCATTGTAGGGTGATCCCCTGAACGGTGACCCATCAGAAATCTCAATGGGGTGGTTCGGTGTACCGGACGGTGGCATGGAAGGATCGGTATCCTCATCGACCTCCATCTCGTTGCCACCTGGGAAGTGGTCTTCAGGTCCAAGTGGGTTATGACCCACTGGTTCTCCCAAGTAATCATCCGTGTTGTACAGGCCCTGATAGACAGGTGCTGGGTAATCAAAAGGTGACTGGTGAAGAGGAATGTAGGATTGGTGGGAGTTGTGGCGCTCATTTTCAGAATGAGGCCCAAAAGAATGTGGTAGGGAATGTGTGGTACTCAGTGATGCTGAGTGCCTGGCGGGTTCAGCGAACGATCTCCAAAGATCTCGGGCATCAATGTTATGGGATGCTGATGGGGTTCGCCTATGCGAAGGCCCTGCCTCATGGTCATGAGAGGTGGCGAATGCTCCTCGTCCCCTTCCTCGTACACGTGGCGGCATCTTGAACCTGTCAAAAAAAATCAAACAAGTGGCACAACAAAATATATAAGACAAAGTTAGAAAAAAAAATGAAATAAAAGGAATTTGAACATTTCCTAAGTTCTTTGTCTAGACTCGAAAATCGAGGAATGTGCAATTGTGTAACTGAGATTAAACACAAAAGACTAGTGTTTAATTCCCTCAGCGTTGGCTCTGATACCAACCTGTCACACCCCGATCTCCACGTGTCACCGGTGGGCCCGGTGTGGGGTATGGTGACGTAGTTGGCATCATCATAGACAAACAACACAATATAATAATGCACAGCGGAAGCAGAAATAGATTCATTTCAACTTTAAATAAATGTAATATTTAATATCACAAGTAGTTGAAACGGATCCACAGGCGGATCAAATAAAATAAGATAATTGTTCAACAGTTTTATTGTCGTCCGAGCTTGCGAGACTATTGTGGACGCTCTAGGAGACAGCCAGCCTAGTACGTGTAGTACCTGCACTTAACCTTTTGGGAAAAATACGTCAGTTTACACTGGTAAATACAAATTAACTGACTCATTTTGAAAATGATTGAAAATTGATTTAAATGCACATGGCATAAAAATATCTTTATAACTTGGGATAATTATGCAATATAATCTTGTGAACGAATTACATGTTACTTGTGCGTTCAGTAGCCCGGGATCTTGTCCGGGTTAAAGATTAATAGACACACCACAATATAGAGTTATACACTGACGGGTGTACGCCTACACCCCATGCTCTGGTCGTGGCCATCTCGTAAGATAATGCCAAGGATATCCGGGACATGGTCATTAACCCCCCAAAGGCTTTAAGTAAAACAAGACTGTTTAAACGAGCCGATCAAAATTATTCAATTGAACACCCAAGGGTGCAAGATTTTGTACGCTCGATCAAGCGGTATTCTATATACCGTAACCCAAGCCCGTATAGGGAAAATAAGTTAAAAAGTATTTACCTAAGTAAGTATGAATCACAATTGGCAAGTGAGGGTAGCTTTTACTGGGCCTCCTATTCTGGAACAAAGGTTTATAATAACCTATTAGATTCCTAACGGGTCTTTTATTTAAGCCTAAGCTTGACCGGTTAGTTTTAAGGACGATACGGTTCAAGCGCACGATTAAGCGAAGACCGGATAGAATGTGATTTAGACCCGACAAGTTTGAATACTTGTATAATATGGGTATACTAAATACATTCTGGATTTTGAGACAAAAATGATAACGTTTGACCCGTTTCGGTCAATTTATGCAAACTAGTTACATAAACCGAACCGAGCGCTAAAAGAGCGTTACGGGTAGCCAAAAGAGTCATATGCAAGTTCCTTGAGATAATATGCTTTAAATATGATATAATATCAGCAAGTTATGCTCCATTATGCCCCGAATGAATTTAAACTCAATTTATGCCTTATAAGGGCATTTTGGTCATTTAAAAGATTATGAAAGAGTTAAATTGAAGATCTGAGTTACAGGTCTGATTTATACAGTAAATATGTTTAATTTGACATATTATAACAGTAGGGTATGACCCATATACCAAACTTGTCATTTAAAATC
Source organism: Helianthus annuus (assembly GCF_002127325.2). Taxonomy (NCBI): domain Eukaryota; kingdom Viridiplantae; phylum Streptophyta; class Magnoliopsida; order Asterales; family Asteraceae; genus Helianthus; species Helianthus annuus. Next base: position 117,259,553 of record NC_035440.2, read on the forward strand.
AAACTATGCACCGTAGGGGTATTTTAGTAATTTCACAAGGGCTAAAAATGTTAAAACTGGAAATCTGAGTTCAAAATCTTATACTTACTGTTATTATATGAAAATATGCTAAATACATCAGTAGGTATGAATCTTATGTGTTTAATATGGGTATAACGCATACTATGCGTTAAAAACGCTTAGAAAGCGATTTAGAGCCGTTTCCGGGTTTTCAAAAGAAAGCTGAGATTTTTATATTTCCAGAATGCTCAAAATAATTTATTTAACAAATAAAATCAGTAGAAAAAGGTTTGGGGTCAAAAGGATTTATAAAACTCATTTTATGGCTAAAACGGTCAAAACCGGCATTACCCGAATCAACTTAGCGACCCATGATACGATCAGCCAAAAATTAAATAAAAATCTTCAAAAATCCCAAAATATTATATAACATCAGTGGGTAAAAAGTTTTATATCAAAAAGTGGCCTTAAATAGGTTATACGCTAAATGCGCCGTTTATTTAACATAAAGCTATAGTTTTACGATATCGGCCATAACTCAAAATCTGGACCTCCAACTGATCTCAAATTTTTGGTGCAAGTTTATAAATCAGTAATAAAGATTTCTACTCTTTCACTTTTCCAAAAATCATGTTTTATATCAAAAAGGGCAAAATAGTCAACTTTTAAGCATAATCGGAAACATGCATATGAATCGGTTAAGCATAGACTCAAGTTGTAAAAATTCCAGAGAGTTAAACTTAAATAAAGATGGTCAAAAATAAGCTCTAATACAGATCTCAAACATGCATGCATGGATCCGAATCGAGAGTCAACGAAAAAGTCGTTTTATAAGACTTTCGGTTCCGATCCGAGTTTATACTAAAGATTGTCGAGCTAATCATGATAAAACATATTCTTGCATTTATTATAAAGTCATTTTGATGATCAAACTGATTGCATGTCATCTACATTACCATTTATGCTATATTTCGCAAAAACACTTCCTGTTGACTTTTTAAGAACAACTTTGACTCGACAATTAGCATGCTTAGAGTGGGAATCAGAGGATACCCTTTTGAGGGTTTGTTTCCCACATAAATACCAACTTATAAGTGGTTTCAATTTGAGAAATGACAGAGCCAAATTCGTTTAATCGAAAAGTCAAACTATATATACTACGGATTGACTTTTGGCTAATAATCAAAGCTAGAACGAATTAGAGGAAGTTATGGATGTTTACAAGAGTCCTAATGAAGCTTAGATAGCACTAGGAAGTGGCCTTGTCGATCAGAATGCTCCTGGAGATGCCTTGTGAATTTTTGAATGTGTGTGTGTTCTTGGTTACTACACAAGTGCCTCAAAGATGATGAATTTGATCTGATTATAAGGGAATTCAGGTGTTGTAAGAAGTCCCCAGGTGTCCATACATGCATGTAAGATGATTGGTGAGTTTTAGAGGTGATGCTAGCTGTTAAACACTCAAAATTCGGACCCAAATAGCAGCTGATCGCGAAAACTGGAGCTGGGCGCTGGGTCGCGGCCCGCGTAAGGCCTCAGGCGGGCGCCTGGGGTCTGCAGCTCCAAACTTTGTTCATTTGTTGCAGTTTTGGTCCCTGTACTTTGGTTACGATGATTTGGCCATTTATCTTGACTCGTAAACCCTCAAGCTAGGTTTTTAAGAACCTTGGGACATTTACCAACATGGTAATGTCCTCGGTTAACTTTGCGCTCACCCGAAAAGTCATGAAATTCGACGTTGACGCTTTTAACCCCTCAAGTACGGTTTTGGCCATAACTTTCTCATACGATAACGAAACTTCCTGAAATTTTTACCACATATTCTAGTGAGTATATTTTAGCATTACAAAGCTTCGGGTCTGCCAAAAGATCACTCAGAGGTATAAATTCAACATGTTGACACTTTTGGCCCCTGTAGTTTGTAATTCCTCACCTTCGTGAAATTTCCGCTTCGTATGATCCATGATCCATCCGTTTAAGGTTATAAACATTATGTAGGGTTATCGTAGAGTCCATTTATCCATTGTTGACACTTTGGACCCTTACGTTCCATAGTTTTCACTGTTTCTCAACTTTAGTCCCTCTAAAGTATGTTTTCGCATATGCAAAGTCTATGACACGTGTCAATGCATTATTGGACGAAATTTTCGAGGTGTTACATTCTTGGTCTTCGGGTGAAGCTCGGAGGGTTGGTATATTGTATCAACTTCCCTTCCTTTGTATTCATGCTGGTTCTTGCCGGTAATTTGTTCCTTTTGTACATTTAAGCTCCTTTAATCCTGAAAACTAAAAGGTTAGAAAGAAACACATTTTTTCCAACATTAGTACTAAAAATAGTAGTTTTTATACCTTATTTGATATAATTTATATATTGCATATCAAATACCCCCACACTTAAATCTTTGCTTCTCCTCAAGCAAAACTCTTTAATATTGCTTGCACACCGAAATGGAATAGGTAAAAGAGAAGTTTTCGGGTCTTGTTTGTACACTGTCGATAATCCAAGTTTTTTTTCTTGTTTTTATTTTATTTACAATCTTATTTGACATGATCTATTTAGAAATTTTTAAGAACAGTAAATATTTTTTTGGAAATAACATGTCTTTTAAAATTTTATTTAGCTATATATAAATTCACATACCTCACAAGTTATCACTCAACACTTGACAGAAGATGTATAAATGAAACGCTCGGTCTCGGTATGGAACTTTACTCCTACCATATGCTTGACAGGTAATCAAACCTCCTCCTTTTAACTTAATCTTTGTAAATATTAATAGGACTTTGAAAGGGTAGGTTTTTGGTAAAGGGTAGGGTAGATTTATTTGAAAAGTGGCTAAAGACGTAAAATGTCGGGTTTCTTTTGACAATTTATTTGTGGCTTGGATACCAACTACATGCTTATAAGCAATAAGTTTGCTTATTTTATTTCAATCAACTAGAGATTTTTTTGATAGAATAAAGCCAAGTCACATGTTTTTGCGTTTTTCAAAAGAATCGAATTTTACTAAAATAAAAGGGGTGTAAAAGTAAAAGATGGTTTTTTTGGGTGATGGTGTTTTGCGGGTTTTGAAATGAAAGGTTTAGCCTCAAAGGGGTTGACTAAGGGAAGTTTTGTTTGTGGGGAGATAAAATAGAAAATCAAGTTGAATAAGAAAAAGGGTTTATGGTCTTAATGCCTCAATCATATAGTTACCTAGATTAGTCGGTAACGACCGGGAATGTGTCGTCTTGTTGTAACAACCCTCAAAAAGGTTCCACAACAATTCGTAATCGAAACCCCAAACACGCACGACGAGAACCAACACAAAAAACCAAAAAGAAAATATTTTTATGTTTCTCGCGGGTCGCGATAAACCTTTAAGGGTCCTCCGTAGGGCGCGAGAGGTATGAAATTCGCCAGAGACACGTGTAGGCCATGTGTCACCCATGTGTCAAGCCTACCCCATGAGTCATGCCACCTAAGCCCTAGTATGACCCTCTCGCAAGCTGTGAGTGAGTAGCCTCGACCTGTCGCGGGGCGCGAGAAACCCGAAATTCAGCTATAAAAGGGACGTGCATTGTACATTCACAGTTGCTCAGTTTCTTTTCTTTCTCTCTCGATGTACTGGTGTAATACTGCTATTATACCCGAAGTTCTAAACCTCTGCCCATAATCAGTGTGCTAACTCGAATCACTGGTACGCTACCCTGTCCGATCGATCTAAAACCAAAGCAACAGATGCTTAGGTGCTGCTTGAATAAGGCTATACTTTGCCATCACGTTGTGGGTTTGGATCTCGTGATTATCGTTAAAGTTGAATTGAGTTAATACACTAATACGTGTGCATTGTGTGCTTAATTAGGAAACCAAGACTTAAACCAGAAGGCTAGTACTGAAACCCTAAATCTGTAATATGAGTCATTCTTTTTTCTTATCAAATGCTTTCAAAACCCTAAATATTTTCTAGTCGTATTTACAGTGATTAAGTCTTTGTATTCTTACTAAGAAATTACTGCCAGTATGTGGGGTTTTGCATACACTACTTTATAAGCTTCACTAGTTGAGAGAATGATCAACAGTGATATGACCACAGTCATAGGAATTGTCGAGTGACAAATACTTTTGAGTAATTGTAAGATATAAACAAATGTAAAAACTCTTAAGGCTTTTAATTAAAATATTGTGCCTTTTATAAATTTGAATGAACTCACCAGTATTTCCGTTGTTCAAATGTTTTTAAAACGCGTGTCAGGTGATTTACTGTGAAGAGAAGAAAAAGCGCTATGAAGCACTCAAGCTTAAATAAGTGGTTATGTAAAACTGAATAAAACATGTTTTGTAATTAAGGGTTTATCCCATGGAAAATATTTTATGTAAATACGGGTTTTATCCCACAACTTATGAAATGAAAATCTTGTGTTTTGAAAACTCTGATATTTTTCCTGAAACCCATTCCTGATAAGTTTTCAGTTGTGATAATTTTAATAAACACCAGTACCACTCGTATCTGCTCACAACTCTCGTCCAGGGTAGGGTCGGGGATTGTGACAAAAGGTGGTATCAGAGCCAATGGTTTAAGCGAATTAAGTATTGGGAAAATAATTAAAATTAGTAGTCAGGAAATAAATGAAATAACTTCTGTGAATACTGTAATACAAATTAAATGTTATATATTTGATTTTCAGAATTCGTTGTTTCTAATGTTTTCTACTAACAGTAGGAGCGCTAGAAAGCTATCCTATGCCTTTCAAAACATATATGTTAACCATATAGATAGGGATACTACCGAAAATCAGACTGGTATACAAACCGGCTATGAAGCGGATATAGCTGAACCAATGGTATTCCAGGCCCAACCATTACAAAAAGCACCTTCTAAAAAGAGAAAGAGAGTATTAGATTGGAAGGTAAAAAGGAAGAAGAAAATTCCAACAGCAACAAAAACCAAACGAATTGGAGAAACAAGTGGAAAAACATCTATAGGCGAAAATTCAAATCCAACCGCCATGCCGTTATCATGGGAGGAATTAGACCAACGACTAGAAAATTGTGAGATGTTCAGGCCAATACCTGTAGAAATTAATCAGAATATGCCCTCTTACCCCTCTATGCCAATAAACCTAGAACCTATAAACCCTGCACCAGTAATACCACAACAACCACTCCTAAATCCGGTGGAAGAATGGTGGACAAGCGATTGGGAAATTCAAATCTCATGAATAATCCTTTACCATTCTATCCAAATTTCTAACCGAAACCCCCTGCATGTCCCCTGATGAACCCAGAAAATGTGGCAGATGTTCGCCACTATGGAGAGGAACTGATAGATGCAGGAAGTCGAATCTGGAATATAGGAGAAAATCTCGTCTGGAAGTACGACGAGAGGGAGCATCACTTTTGAATAGGAAACTAACCTATAAAATATGCATGTATAATGTATTTTCTGTATTTTATGAAAAAAAAACTAATATGTGTGTATATATATAGTATATGTAAAATATATGAAGCATATTATATAAGAAAAATATAAGTCGCAATGATCGACGGTTTTGACAAGATGCTCTGATTTATTTGTGTTTACGATCTTTTGATTATTTTGTTACTTATTCTATGATATTAACATTTGGAATATGTTTGCAATTCATATGCCAAACAAAGTTAATCATTCGATCCTGAACAATCATGAAAACTCATTGGACAAAAGTGCCATAGAAAATATAATAGCCCAGGGAATAGCTGATGTTATACCTTTAATTATCGAAGCTGTTAGAAACCCTGTGCCTATAGAAAATATTAAAGTTGTGAGTAACAAACGTACTCATAGTAACGATAATTAGCCACAGTGTCAATGGAGGTAATGATGATATTATCAAAGCTTCATTTCCTAAGAAAATAAAGGCGATGACTTTTGGATGTACTTACAAAGATTTTCTAGCTTGCAAGCCAACTGAGTTCGCATGCTATGAAGGGGCTATGGCTGCTCTGCGATGGTTGGAAAAGACGGAAGTTGTTCTTAAGATCAGTAAATGTGCCGAAGAAGATAAAGCAATATAGGCTTCTAATCTCTTTAGAGATTGTGCATTAGAATGGTGGAACACGATTCTTCAGGAAAAAGGAAGTGACAGAGCCTATGCCATGAATTGGAGAGACTTTAAGAAAATGACAGAAAGGAAATTATGTCCCCCTCATGAAAAGGAATAAATGGCTAAAAAGTTCCTAAATCACAAAATCGTTGATGTGAATTATCGTGAGTATACGACAAAATTCTTCGAATATGCAAGAATGGTACCAACTCTGGCCTCGCCAGAATCCGTACTAATTTCTCATTATATTTGGGGATTAATTAGTGAAATCATTGATATAGTTAAGGCTGCTAGACCTCAGATTATTGTAAACAGTCGAACTAGCCAATGCTTTGACTAACAGATTAATCCGCACAAGAGAAGAAAACAAGAAAAAAGAATTAGCCCATAAAATTACCCAAGAATTTCGCTCGGGTAATACCTACAAAAGGAGAGGAGTCGGGCAGTGTTCTACACCACCTTTCTGTCGGAACACCATACTGTAACTTCTGCAAGACGACCAAGCATGCAGAGGAAGAATGTAGAAAGAAAACTAGTACCTGCTTCAATTGCGAAGAAACAAGTCACATTAAGCCATATTGCCCGAAATTGACAAAAGCACCTGACAACAAGGCAAAAGGAGTAGACGGAGCCAAGAAGAACGCACAAGCATTTACACTTACAACGCAAGAGGCAGCAATGATTTCAGACGTAACTGCCGGTGCGTTTCTTGTCCATGACATCTACGCTAAAGTATTATTTGACTCTGGTGCAAACCAAAGTTTTATAAATACTTCGTTCTGTCAAGGGCTTAATCAACCGTTAACTAATCTTAGTCAAGCTTGTACAGTAGAAACGGCAGAAGGAAACTCCACCAGCATACAAGAAATACTTCAAGAAGGGAAGATAGAATTATTAGGGCATAAGTAAACGGCAAATCTGCTGCCGATGAATCTAGCTGGATTCGATGTAGTATTAGGAATGGATTGGTTAGTAGCCAATCATGCTCAATCCTATGTGATTAAAATTCTGTTGAGATTCGTACGCCAATAGGAGAGATGATCATGATACGAGGAGACAAGCCGACCAAGTCAACAAAATTTATCTCTGTGATGAAAGCTGCAAGTTATGCACGGAAGCAAGGCATAGTGTACATGGTCTCAGTGGTCATTAACACTAGAGGCATGGAACTGAAGAAAATTCCGGTAATATCAGAATACCCCGACGTTTTCCCAGAAGACCTACCTAGACTACCGCCTGACTGAGAAGTAGAATTCAAATTTCATCTGATACCTGGAACTGCACCAATTGCTAAAGCACCTTATCGATTAGCACCAACGGAGATGCTGGAATTAAAGAAGCAATTAGATGAATTTCTAGAGAAAGGATTCATACAACCAAGCTCATCCCCTTGGGGAGCACCTGTGTTGTTTGTTATGAAGAAAGATGGTTCAATGCGTTTGTGTATCGATTATATGGAATTGAATAAGGTCACAATTAAAAATCGATACCCATTATCTAGGATTGATGATCTATTTGATCACCTTCAAGGAGCTCGATATTTCTCTAAGATTGATTTACGCTCAGAAAATCATCAACTGAAAGTACAGGAAGAGGACATTCTTAAATCTGCTTTCAGAACTAGATATGTTCATTACAAGTTTACAGTCATGCCATTCGGTTTAATAAATGCTCCGTCAACATTTATGGACATGATGAATAGGATATGTAAATCATACCTAGATAAATTTGTAATTTTCTTCAAAGACGATATACTTGTTTATTCTAAGAGCGAGGAAGAGCATACTAAGCATCTACATGTACTTCTAACACTTTTGAGAAAAAAAAAGCTTTATGCTAAATTTTCTATGTGTGAATTCTGGTTACAAGAAGAGCAATTTTTAGGACATCTGATTAATCATGAAGGAATTCATGTAGAGCCCACAAAGACCAAGGCAATTACTAATTGGAGAGTCCCTAAGTCATCTACAGAAGTCCGAAGTTTGCTTGGGTTAGTAGGATACTATTGACGCTTTCTTTAAGACTTTTCAAGGATAGCTGTTATGTTAACCAAGTTAACGTCTAAATCGGTTAAGTTTGAATGGGGACCCAAGCAGGAAGAAGCCTTTACAACCTTGAAGCAAAAGTTAACAAATGCACCGATACTTGCATTACTAGAAGGAATTGAGAATTTTGTAGTCTTTTCTGATTCCTCTGGATTAGGATCTGGATGCGTTTTGATGCAATGTGAGAAGGTGATTGCTTAGGCATCTAGGAAATTGAAAAAACACGAAGGAAATTATACAACTCATGATTTAGAGCTAGGAGTGATAATTTTTGCCCTTAAAATTTGGAGACATTATTTGTATGGTAGTAAGTTTACCATCTTTCCAAATCATAAAAGCTTAAGATATATTTTTGGGCAAAAGGAATTGAACATAAGGCAAGGACGATGGATGGAGAGTTTAGGTGACTACGATTGTGATATCCAATATCACGAAGGTAAAGCTAATGTAGTAGCTAATGCTTTAAGTCATAAGTATCATGAGAAGCCGAAATAGGTACGCGCTCTCAGATTAAATTTGCAGATAGATTTATGGAACAATTAAAAAGTACCCAAGAAACAGCAATCAAGGATGACGCTGAAGGATTAAAAGGAATAATGAAGGAATTAGAAAAAGGAACTGATGGAATTTGGAGATATCATAAGAAAAGAATTTAGGTACATATCACCTACGAGAAAGAATTTTAAAGGAAGCACATAAGTCTAGGTATACGATGCATCCCGGTAGTGACAAGATGTATCAAGATCTGAGGAATAATTTTTGTGGACAAGAATGAAAAAGGATATAGCTAGTTACGTTTATAAGTGTCTAACTTGTTCACAAATTAAAGCTGAACATCAGAAACCTTCAGGTTTACGTCAACAATTAGAAATGCTAGTATGGAAATGGGAATTAATAATAATGGATTTTGTTACTAAACTACCCAAAACAAGGAAATGTAACGATACAATCTGGGTGATTGTGGATCAACTAACCAAGTCAGCACATTTTCTACCAATGAAGGAAACCTTTAGTATGGAAAGATTAGCCAAGCTATATGTAGATGAGATAGTTTCATTACATGGATATTCGTTATCCATTGTGTCCGATAGAGATAGTCGTTTCACTTATCACTTTTGGAAAAGTTTCCAAAAAGCTATGGAAACATGACTAAATTTAAGTACAACTTATCACCCTCAAACATATGGAAAGAGTGAAAGAATAATCCAAACATTAGAAGATATGCTAAGGGCATGTGTAATAGATTTTGGATGAAGTTGGGACGATCACTTACCATTAATAGAATTCTCCTATAACAATAGTTATCATACAAGAATTAATGTTGCTCCATTTGAAGCACTTTATGGACAAAAGTGCCGAACTCCAGTATGTTGGGCAGAAATAGGAGAAAAGCAATTATCAGGTCTTGAGATTGTACAAGAAACAATAAAGCAAAGATTGAAAACAGCACGAGATCATCAATAGAGTTATGGAGATAATAGACGTAAGCCATTAGAATTTCAAGTTGGAGAAAAAGTGCTTTCAAAAGTTTCTCCTTGGAAAGGAGTAGTCTGATTCGGTAAGAAAGGAAAGTAAAACCCAAGGTATGTCGGATGATTTAAGGTTATCAAACGAATTAGACCAGTAGCTTATCAGCTACAGTTACCCAAAGAAATGGCGGGTGTACATGACGTATTTCATGTATGTAACCTAAAGAGATGTTTGGCTGATAAATCATTGATAGTACCTCTTCCAGACATAGAGGTAGATGAGAAACTGAAGTTTGCTGATAAGCCTCTACAAATTGAAGATAGAAAGATTAAGAATCTCAAGCACAAGAGGTTAGTTCTGGTTAAAGTGAAACGGGATTCGAAAAGAGGACCAGAATACACATGGGAGCTACAATCAGAAATGAAACGAAAGTATCCTTACTTATTTCAATGAATCTCGAGGACGAGATTTAAAACAAGGTGGGGAGGATGTAACAACCCTTAAAAAGGTCCCACAACAATTCGTAATCGAAACCCCAAACATGCACGATGAGAACCAGCACAAAAAATAAAAGAGAAAGATTTTTATGTTTCTCGCGGGCCACGACAGACCCTTTAGGGCCCTCCGCGGGGTGCGAGGGGTATGAAATTCTCCATAGACACGTGTAGGCCACGTGTCACCCACGTTCTCAAGCCTACCCCATGAGTCATGCCACCAACGCCCTAGTATGACCCTATTGCGGGCCGTGAGCGAGTAGCCTCGACCTATCGTAGGGTGCGAGAAACCCTAAATTCAGCTATAAAAGGGACGTGCAATGTACATTCACAGTTTCTCAGTTTCTTTTCTTTCTCTCTTGATATACTGGTGTGATACTTCTATTATACCCGAAGTTCTAAACCTCTGCCCATAATCAGCGTGCTAACTCGAATCACTGGTACGGTACCCTGTTCGATCGATCAAAAACCAAAATAACGAATGTTTAAGTACTGCCTGAATAAGGCTATACTTTGTCATCACGTTGTGGGTTTGGATCTTGTGATTATCGTTAAAGTTGAATTGAGTTAATACACTAATACGTGTGCATTGTGTGCTTAATTAGGAAACCAAGACTTAAACCAGAAGGCTACTACTGAAACCCTAAATCTGCAATATGAGTCATTCTTTTTTTTTAATCAAATTCTTTCAAAACCCTAAATATTTTCTAATTGTATTTACAGTGATTAAGTCTTTGTATTCTTACTAAGAAATTACTGCCAGTATGTGGGGTTTTGTATACACTACTTGATAAGCTTCACTAGTTGAGAGAACGATTAACAGTGATATGACCACAGTCACAGGAATTGCCGACTGACAAATACTTTTGAGTAATTGTAAGATATAAACAAATGTAAAATCTCTTAATGCTGTAAATTACAATACTATGTCTTTTATAAATTTGAATGAACTCACCAGTATTTACGCTAATCAAATGTTTTTAAAACGTATTTCAGGTGATTTACTATGAAGAGAAGAAAAAGTGCTATGAAGCACTCAAGCTTAAATAAGTGGCTATGTAGACCTGAATAAAACGTGTTTTGTAATTAAGGGTTTATCCCATGGAAAATCCTCTATGTAAATAAAAGTTTTATCCCACAACTTATGAAATGAAAATTTGATGTTTTGAAAACTCTGATATTTTTCCTGACACTCGGTCCTGATAAGTTTTCCGATGCGATAATTTCAATAAACACCAGTACCACTCGTATCTGCTCACGATTCTCATCCAGGGTAGGGTCGGGGGTTTTGACACTTGTCAAGTTCTAGATTCGTAAGAACCGTACGGGCTATTCACACAAGAAATGAAAAATGAAAATTTAGTAGGGATATGATATTTAATGCTCGGTAATGGCTCAGAACTCATATATTTGTTGAAAAATGTGAAAACTGTGAAAATATATATACAATCAATTTTTAAAAAATTGCCATGCCTTTGTATGAATTTTTCTTATATGGTTCTTTTTTTATCACAGCGCTATCGGTTGTAAATTTGTAAAAACTTGAACTTTCAGAACTTGGTTTTCTAACTTCAACTATAAACAAGACGAGACAAAACAAACTAAAAAATTTGTTTGAAAAAGATTTGGGGTGTTTTAGCGGTTCCAAGTAGAGTTTTGTGTAAGGCTTGTTTTAGGACAAACAAATTCAAGTCCCCATACACACATAAATTACACATTGTCCTCAATGTGTCAAACATTAGTTAGATTTGATTAAACGTGTAAATGTGGGTTCAAACAACAATTCTTTTCAGATATCACACACTGGACACGAGGGCGTGTTTGGGGGACACGACCCTGTGTCAAAAGTGCCAGTAATGAAATTATTCAGAAGATAAACACGTGGGCGTGCCTATGGGACACGGCCCCGTGTGAAGGTTCCAGAATCAACATTATTTTTGTAGACTTGAGGCACGGGAGCGTGCTTAGCTCACACGACCCCATGCTGCACTTACTGTTTTGAAGATTTTGCGTCGAGAGACATCTGTTTACGTGCATGGGGTGCTATTTCAACATCCTTTGGCCACTTTCATCCTCCTTTTGAGTGTACTTTATTCCTACCAAAACAAAACTTAAAAACAAAAACTTTAACTAAATGTTACACTAAGATTAAAACTACCTTATTGTTGGATAATCCATGGAATGCCTCCATGGTGCGCCACGTTTATAAGGGTCCTTGGCTAGACCCAAAGTCGGTCGAATATTACCCAAGCGGGATGACTCGCATCCTAAGTTGCATCGGCTGAGGGCGTAGTCTAGGCTCGAGTCTATTGCTTTGATGTAGTTGACTAGGTCCTCCTCCACTCGTTGTCCTACTTCAAACTTCATTTCCTTGTCTCCAACCCTCAGTGTCAACCTTCCGTTACTCATATCCACCATGATCCGTGCGGCGGTAAGGAATGGCCTTCCTAATATGAGTGGGATCTCGGTGTCTTCCTCCATATCTAGGATTACAAAGTCGCCCGGGAAAACAAATTCCCCAACCTTGACCAAGAGATTTTCCACGACACCTTGAGGGTATTTTACCGTCCTATACGCAAGTTGTATGCTCATCCTTGTAGGACGTGGCATTCCTAATCTGAGTCGGTTGAACATAGAGGCGGGCATTAGGTTAATGCTAGCCCCTAGGTCGGCAAGCGCGTTGCTTATTTGTGATCCTCCAATGGAGCAAGGAATGGTAAAGCTTCCGGGATCAATTTTCTTTTGGGGGAGTTTGTTGAGTAGTGCCGCCGAGCATTCTTCATATAAGTTGATTTGTGGATTCACTCAATCTTCCTTTTGTGAGTGAGAAAGTCTCTCATGAATTTGGAGTATTTTGGCATTTACATGAGGACTTATACGAAAGGGAGATTGATGTGAAGTTGTTTAAGTAAGCTTACAAACTTAGTGAATTTCTCGTCGATCTTTTGCCGTAGTAAACGACCGGGGTAAGGGACCGGTGGTGGTTTGGTTGGTTCATTATTTTGGGGTTGGGTATTTTCTCGGTTATTGGATATGTGTGTGTTTGTGGGTTGTGTAGTGGTTTGGGGTGATGTTGGTTCATTATCGGGTCCTACCTTCTAGTTTCTTAAATTGATAACGTTTACTTGGTCTTTTGGTTTTGGTTTGGTATTACTAGGCAAGGCTCCTTGTGGTCTTTCGGAGAAATTTTGGGCGAGTTGGCTAACTTGTTTTTCAATATTTTGCATGCTAGCCCGTTGCTTTCTAATTTCGGCCTCGGTTTGTAACCTTTCTGAATACCTTTTGTCGGATTCGGAGAAAAGAAGAGTGATGAGTTCCTCAAGTCTTTCTCTTCCTCCTTGTTGTGGTTGGAAATCTTGTTGCTCATTTCGGGGTTGTTGAGAGTTAGATCGTTGATTTTGATTTTGATTTTATTGGTTATTACCTCCCGATTCCCTCCACTCGAGGGTGAAAGAGTTAGTTGGGGCTCCTGGTGGTCGTGGATGGTTATTCAGGTAATTCACCACTTCCGTTTGATTTTCTATATATTTCATACAACTCCAGTTTTCATGTGGTCAGCCACATCCTTCACAAACCATAACCGAACCCGTTTTATTTGATTCAAGTTTATTTATTTTTGAAGTTAAGTCTTCGATTTGAGCTTGTAAAGAAGTGGTTTTGTCCACTTTAGGGGCGCCCTGGGCTATAGATTTTGAACCCTTAGGAGTGTGCCATTAAAAACTATTTTGTGAAATTTCTTCAATTTGGTTATAAGTTTCCTCAGGGCGTCAATTCCCCCGGAGTTAGAGTCAAGGATTTTCCTTGTGTGTGGTAAGAGTCCATTGTTGAAAATGGACACTTGTTGCCAACAAGACCATGATGCGGACATTTCCTTAATAACTCCTTGAACTTCTCCCATGTCTCGTACAAAGATTCCCCGTCATCTTGAGAGTAAGAATTAATCTCGGTCATGAGTCTGGCGGTTTTAGCGGGAAGGAAGTATTTGTAGAGAAAATTTTGGGCAAGTTCATCCTAAGTGTACACGGACCCACTTGGGAGGGTGTTTAGCCAAGCTTTTACTCAGTCTTTGAGGGAAAAGGAGAACATACAGAGCATGATAACATCGTTGGAGGCTCCGTTGATCTGAAAGGTGTCACATATTCCAAAAATTGGTAATATGTAAATAGGGATCTTCATCGGGTAGGCCATGAAAGGTGTGGTCAAAGCTCAAAGTTGTTGGCATCGACATTAGGAGGGTTAATAGCGGCTCCAAGATTACCGAACGTAGGCCGTAGGTAATCCATGAGAGTGAGTTGATCCGCCATAGAGAGGTTTTGGGTTAAGGCTTTCTGTCGGTTTTTAGCTTGAAGTATTTTTCTTAAAAAGCGCTCAGGTTCGTCGAGTGGCACTTTTATTTCTTTGTCGGAGGTGGAGGTCATGCACCAAGTCCTATTTCCTGTGAATTATACAGAGTTTAGTGACTTTCTACGAACAAAAACACAATAATGGTTGATCAGAAGGGTAGCACGCCCCCGTGTCTATGTAGGCACGACACTGTGCTGTCTAGAAAAAGTTTATTTTTTCAGGTTCCCAGATACTGGAGGCTCGACATGGCCCCGTGCTCCTTTAACACGGCCCCGTGTGGTTTTTCTAGTAACAAGAAAACAACTCTTCCCATATACTGTAGGTCTGATACGGCCCCATGTTGATCAAACACGGTCCCGTGTTATTCCTCCAGAAAGTAGAAAATAGGAGAAAAAGAATAAAAACATAAAAATAAAAATTAGAAAAGCATAAAAATGATTAGGCTGCCGTTTTAAACTTTCTTAAAATCCATGTGTCCCCGACAACGGCGCTAAAAACTTGACGTGATGTCGGAGTGCGTATGATTTTTATTGTATTTTTAAGTACTTTTCACTCTTTTATCAAGTTTTAAAATTCATGATAACACTATCACTCTCTACAACACGCTAGGGCTAGTGCACACATTGTTGGCATAGTAAGGTGATCGTAAAATACTGACGTCGTCCAAGGACACAAGAGCTTTTAATACCGAAATAACGTCGACGTCTAATCTAATCAAATTTTGAGTAAAGATTCTTAATAAGTAAAATAAAGAAACTAAATAAATAAAGAAATGAATACACAAGATAGAATCACTTGGTTCCGACCCATCCTTTATGTATCCTTTGATGATTTCCGCACTTTAAGTTTTTTAAGAGATTATCTTAGTTATAGTGGCATGTCCCCGATTTGATGCTATCTGCCTCAAAGAAGGTCCTAATAAAGCTTGAATCAAGTAATTGCAGGACCTATACACTGGACGAGGTAAGAACTTTACTCATACCACCCTTCTAACCCCCTTCTAGGTAGTTAACGTGCTTTATATAGACCGTAATGACACAAATGAGTGAATCAACAAAACATGAAGAGATGATAGAATAAAGTTCACTTTCAATATAAAAAACTAGTTATTAAAGTCATTAATACATACCCAATTAAAAAGTTTATCAAAGCTTGGAAATCAAAAGTAATACATAAATGATTTGTCTTCACCAAGTGATGTAACAGATTAGCCAAGCATGGCATTAGTTTGACAAAAACTCTTACGATCAATCTTGGATCATGAGACTACTACACACACTCTAAAGATGGATGATGAATGAATGTGGTCGATAATGGTGGTATTGTGTTGGTGGAGTGGTGGTAGGTGTGAGAGAAGTGGTTTACCAAGGGATGAGTTGCAAGTGAACCAAGCACCTCTATTTATAGCTGAACACAGAAGGTTTACACGGCCCCGTGCCCTTCTCCTCTCTGTCTTCAATTAGTGAGCATGTCAATCTAGATGCTCATACGGCCCCATGGCCATTGTACTTGTTGTACGATCCAAGATTTGTGAATTTGAGAGTTGACCACGGCCCGTGTCCACGAGACACGACCCCGTGTCCCCTGTATGCTTCTGTTTGTCTTCTTCTTCAAGGAATCTTTGGTGGGGCACGGTCCATGCTTAGCTTCTGATTTGTTGTTCTTGGTCTTGGGGTGAAGCTCGGAGGGTTGGTATATTGTATCAACCTCCCTTCCTTTGTATTCATGCTGGTTTTTGCCGTCAATTTGTTTCTTTTGTACATTTAAGCTCTTTTAATCCTGAAAATCAAAAGTATACAAAGAAATGCTTTTTTACAACATTAGTACTAAAAAGGGTTATTTTTATACCTTATTTGATATAATTTATATGTTGCATTTGGTGCATATCAGTAGGCATGGCATGTCATCTTCTCTTCTTTAGTATTTATGTTGGTTATTGCCGTTAATTTGTTCCTTTTGTACATTTAATCTCTTTTAATCCTGAAAATCTAAAATATACAAAGAAACACATTTTTTCCAACATTAGTACATAAAAGAGTTGATATTATATCTTATTTGATATAGTTTATATGTTACATTTTGCGCATAACAGTATCCTATTCTCAAGATATTTTAGAACAATGATTTGCCCCTAGTGTGATGCCTATAATCGCCTCCATGAATATCTTTCAATACTTCCACGGCTTCAGGATCTTCCAGACACATTAAATATGGACCTGCAATGAATTTTGTATATAAAGTATCATGTAAGATAATGAAACAAGAAACCTTCATCCGAAAAACTCTAGGTTTCTTTTTGTGTTTTGGAATCTCTCCATCTTGTAGATACTTCTTGATACACAGGATCCAGGAACCTTTATCCGGATCAAGATCTTGGATCTCAAGATCTTTAGTGGTTAAGACTTCTTTCTCTTTGTTTCCAGTGTATCAATCACTTGATTCAGAATATGTATGATCGGGATCTTGACACCTATAGGTATCCTGATAACCAATCCAAAATTTTCTAAGTCATTAGCCTCAACATTTTTCTCTTTGTGTACATCTTCAATAGTATATATATTTTGAAATCTTTTTCCAGATTTTTAACAATCTTCAGATATTGAGCTAATTTTTCACCTTTAGCTGCATAAGATCCATTAAAATGATTACTTAATAATAAGGAATCAAGAAAGACTTGAAGATACATGATCCTCATGTCTCTAGCTAATTATAAGCTTGATATTAAGACTTCATATTCGGCCTCATTATTGGTTGCCTAAAATTCAAACGTAATGTCTTGGGGTATTATTGATGTGCGTGAAGTGTGTTATATTTTAGATATATATTTAAGCCCTTTTTACACTTTTAGCCAAGTTTTAAATTTATAAAACACGATATTTACTAACAGTAAACACACATATGGGCAAGTGCACCCATCATGGACGTAGTATAGTGTTGGTAAGATACCGAGGTCGTCCAAGGACACAAGAGCTTTTAGTACCGGTTTATCCTCAACGTCTAACCAAATCAAAATGTTAGAAAAAGATTTTTAAACTAAGAAAATAAAAACTAACTAAATGCTGGAAAATAAAATAAAATAAAAAAAACAGATAGACAAGATGAATCACATGGATCCGACTCGTGTATTAGTATAACCTTTGATTATTTTCGCACTTTTGCACTTGTTTAAGAGATTATCTTAGTTATTGTAGTAGGCCCCTCTTTTGAAGGCGACGTTACCCTCAACCCAGTAGTTTGAGTCAACAAGGATACAATCCTAAAGGGTCGGATTATTGAAAGATAATGAATTAAGTTATTAATGTAAATTATGGTAGGCCCCGCTTTTGGCGGTGACGTTACCCTCGACTAAGTAGTCTGAGTCAGCAGGGATACAGTCCTAAATAGCCGGGTATAGTATTAATAGTAGTTAACTTATGAGGGGGTCAAAGAGTTTGGATCCCCGCCATCCAATACCTATGGGCATTGAAGGAGATCCTACTAAATTTGACCCAGGTCCCTTGCAGGACCTCTAAACGCTGAACAAGGGCAAGACCCTTACCAAACCTGTTGGATCTGAGTTTCCTTTTGATTGTATTTTTGTTTGTAAAATAAGATGGAAATGAACGAGTGTGCAGCGGAAATTAAGATGAACACAAACTTTGTATACAATCAAATGAGAGTAATACTTTTAATCAAACATCTTTACACAAAGAACCGAATGATTGAATTTATTTCAATTACCATTACAATGATGATGAATGAATGCAAACTCCCCCTCAGCCAGAGCTCAGCAGTTTGTTCGTGCAAAGAAGACGAATGATGTGAAGAGCTAATAGAACAGTACAAAGTACTGTACTATTTATAAGCACTTGCAAACTACTGAGCATCTTTAGCTGACGTCACCATGAAAGTGACATCTAACCTCCTAACAAACTCTAACCTCTGATCTATACAGACACTGCTTGTGTTAACTACTGCTATTACATTCTATTATATAACATACTATAGAACAACTGCTGCAACCTTCTACTGCTGTGAACCCAGCAGCACTTATCCGGATCAGCAGTGCTTGACTCAAGGCAGTAGATTGAATCAGCAGGACTTGAGTCTTCATCAGATCTTTAATTGAGCAGCAGTTATTGGTCAGCAGTTAGTAAGATCAGCAGATAGGAGGTCATCAGTTGTTGTAATCACTTTCAAGGGGAGAGATATGTATATCAGCATCTGCTTATTCTGAATCCACTGAGCTGATCCAGTTTTGGCTTTACATTATATGTTCCTCTGATAGGGTTCAATCCCAACAATCTCCCCCTGGAACAGATAATGCCAAAACTCTTCATTATTATGGATATTTTATTGCCTCATCAACAGTTCCCTTATTTGACCTTTAAATTGTAATTCAAAGTTTAGGGCATCTGTATCTTCATCATCCCTGCTAAGTGGAAGATCAAGGAGATCCTGCAAATCTTCAAGACTCGGGCCAAGAGCTTGTTCCCTTGATATAATCTTCACTTCTCCACCAGACCTGAGCAAAGTCAATACGCGGGTCTATTTGTCAGTTGCCCACTTTTGTATTTTTGAGCCTGGTGGGTTTCTTGGGAGATGCTTATTTGCAGAAGTATTTGGAGAGGCTGGCCGATTCATCACTGGCTGAGCAGTGGTAGCAGAATTTTCTTGTTCAAGTTATTCTTTTAACGTTCTTAACAGGCCTTCTTTTACAACAGCATTGCCAGTAAGAATTTCTTGAACTGTTTCAGCACCTAGCTGACTTTGACTCCTTCTTTTGTAAAAGGCAGTACCAGCTGGAGTAGTGGATCTCCTGATTTGCAGCTTTGATGATCCTTTTGAAACCGCTGCTTCAGGGTAGTCAGGTTTTTGAGGGATTTTAGGATCTTTCTTCCTTAATTCCTCCAACCTTTTGTAAGTTGACCTGACCACATCTTCTTTCCATCTAGCAACTTGTCTTTTGGTGCCAAATTCAGCAACAACCAATTCTTCTTTCATTCTTTTTAGTTCCAACTGCTTTTCAGGTGCATTCTTTTTGAACTTTGCCCAATCAGGAGGAGTGTGAGTGACTTTCCTTTTTATCATAACTTGAATTCTGGCTGATTCAGCTTCAAGCTCTGGGATAGTCCACTCTTTGTACATGTGTCTCTCTCCTTTGTATTTCTTGTAAAACATGATGCTTTCAATGTAGTCTTTCTTCAGAGTTTCAGCTGCTCTTTCAGAAATTTGTTGACTAACATTCTTTGCAAAACGTTCCAGGGAATTGACTTGTGTAAGCAGATATTGGTAGTATCTTGAAACTTCTTTGTCAGATTTCCCTTGTGAGTTTCTTTGTGAGATATCCTCTGCTTGTTTGGCCTTTATTTTCAAATATTCATCAATGTTTTTGGGCCATGGATATCCTTTGATTGAGGGCAAACTCCTTTTGGCAGGGTCATCCTCAGTATAGAAGGATTTTATCTCTTCTCTGACAGCTTCTAGTTCAAGAGGAAATTAAACACCTGCAGGAGGTAAAGGTTTGTGCATTGGAACAGAAGAAAGTGGAACTGGCTTTGGTATATTGACAAGAGCTAAAGGTTTTGAAGATGTTTGGGGTGGTGAAGTGACATCATCTTTAGGAGTTAGCCTCCTCCTCTTTATTTGAGGAGGGACTGATGATGTTTTGGATGGAAAGGTGGTTGTAGTGGCAGTGGTTTGTGATAGACTAACAGCTGTTGAAACAACTGGTGTTCCAACTACTGTTGTCTTTACAACAGATGTTTTAACATCTGCTGTCTTCTGCCTTTTGACAGGAGGTGATTGTGATTTTGGTGGTGATGGTGGTAAAGCAGTGGATGAAGTGTGTGTTGAGGTGAGGGCAGATGTTGAAACTACTGAGGTACCAACAGCAGTTGATACAACGGAGGTTACAACACCTGTTTTGGGAGGTGGTTTTTGAACAGACTTTGAACGCCTGACCGGAATGGTTTTGGGTAGCCTTACTTTTCTAGTAGGCTTCTTCTTTTCATCAAAAAGATTTTCATCATCTCTTGACCCTGAAGTACCCTGATCCGGATAATCCACCTTGGCTTTCCTTTTGGCCTCTCTATCCCTTTTTACACAAACAAGTGCTTCTGCAAGTGCAATTGTAGTCTCATCAATTTTCTTACTACCATCTGGCAAGGGGATCTGCTTGGTCATATTTGAATTTTCTGGTGCAAGGTAAAGACCATCAGTTATTCCCTTTCTTCTCCATTCTTGAATTTTCTCCCCCTTTTTGGCATTATCTTCAGGGAGGTGATCAATGAAAAATACTGGTGGAGGAGCAGTGCCAGTGGAGTGCAGGATCTGAGTTTTGAGAGCCTTTAGATCAGCCTGAGTGTCTTTGAACCTAGACTCCATAGCATTTCTCAGCTTTTGAACATGTTTTTCATGTTGCTGATCTGCCAGTTGTGCTTGATGATGGAGATAAGGTTGAAAGAGATTCCAGAGCTCATTTGTAGCAGGTGCTTGTTGTAGAGCAGGTGCTTGAGGTGGAACAGCAGTGGATTGTACCTTTTGTACCTGTAACAACTGCTGGAGCATAGTTTTGAGCTCTGCAACAGAGTTATCAAGTTTCTCAACACGATCCGTCAATTTCTGGTACTTTAAATCATCACCCAATTTAATGGGATCATCTAATTTCCCACTAACAGTGGTTTTATCAGTGGCAGATGTAGGGAATTTATTCCAAACACTAACCACTGATGCCCCTTTTTCTTGGTACTGGGGTCTTCTTCCTTCAACACTTGATAACCTTTTGATGATGCCAGTTGGATATATAAATCCACTGGTGGTTGACAGAGGTGCTATGTGACAACTCGAATTTCCAAGATTTCTATTTCGCATTTATTGCACGTTCTTGTATTGTTTAGTTGATTATTTGCACAATTAATTGCTATGGAATTATTTACGTTTTGATACAATGAAGTGTATTGTGTGATTGTGCATGGTTATGTGTTAATTGTGATAAACTTGTCAAATATGTAAACTTAGTGGTGAAACTGTGAAACTGTTTGAGATGGTGTGCTATTGTAAAATATAATAACTAAGGGTGTGTAGAGTTATTCGTGAAACTTATATGGTACTTAACCCTAATCCTTCACTAAACCACACACAAAAATCCAAGCACGTAGTTCACATTCTCTGGCAATCATCACCAAATCATTGGCAAGGCATTCACCACTTTGATTTCACATTTCCTCTAGAATCAATTCAAGGTAATCGTTTGTTTATTGATTTCCTGATTGTATCAATTCTTGGTGATTAGAATACTTGCAAACCCTAGCTTTGATTTGATGGTTCTGTACTTTAATTTGATTATGATTATTGTGATTATGATGATGTACTAATTGTATAATCGATCTCTTGATGATGTTGATGCATGATATGAAGAAATAATGATTGTTGTGTTGATTCTGCATTGAGAAAATATATAATTAGGGTTTTCATTCGTATGAAAAACAAGAAACGTAACTGATTTGATTCTTCTAATTCTGTTTTGGAATTCACGCATTTTGTTAGTCAGAGTATTGGATTTTGGATTGTTATATGTCTGAGTTTTACAACACTATGAATGGTCCGAAGTTTAAGTTAATGCTTGTCAGAGTTTTACATTGTGTGTTGTCTGAGTTTTGTAACAAACCCTAGTTCCGAATTTATGTATTAAGTAGCAAGGATCCGAGTTTTAAGCTTACACTCATGTCCGACCTTTATCAGCATATAAAGGTCCGAGTTTTATCAATATATGTAGGTCCGAACTTTATGTGAGTCCCATGGTCCGACCTTCTTGTTATATATGCGATGTTTGTATGTGGGTCACATGGTCCGAGTTTATTACAAGGATGGTGGGCCGATCTTTTGATACCCAAACAATATGGTCCGAGTTTTACATTGTTTATGGCTGTCCGACGTTTAAAACCCCTTCATGATGATGTCCGAATTTCTTCTCATCATGATTGTCCGAGTTTTTGTGAGGATCGCCAAGTGTCCGAGTTCTTTATGTATAGCATACTAAGTGTCCGAGTTTCACAACACAGGGACCGAGTTTTGGCCATTACCCCTGGTCCGACCTTGTGGGGACTTGGGGAGTCCGAGTTCTAGAGGGGGGCAGCCCCTCCCTCTTGTCCGACTATTATGTTTACCTGTTTGATTTTTTTTTTAAAGCATAGCGATGGCCTGATTTTTGTCTATGGTGCATGTTATCTATCTCCTTCTTTCTTTTAATATACATGTGCCAAACTATGATGATGATGATCAATATTGTTTAATGAATATTATATGTCATGGTGTGGTCCAATAGCCTTTGAGAATTGTTTGCAATTGTCGGCCATGTTTTTTTAATATTGTAGATGATTAACTCTCGTTAACTCCGTTAGTAGACTTTGTTAATTAATTAACGGTGTTACCCTATTATTCTTGTTATGTTTATAAACCATGATAGATTACATGTGAAATATTGCGAATTTGAACTGATTAATTATACGTACATACAATAGGACGTGATTGATTATTCGTGAACACGTAGACTAACATACCAAGCAAACCAAGGTGAGTTCACACCCTTACTAAGGCATGGGATTCCCAAGGGCTTGGGAATGGGATTAAAGGAAAGAGGTTGACTAGATTCATACATACACTGTTACTAGACTACCATACCATCGTCCTCGGTTGTGCAGGACACATACGTAAAACCTACGTATACTTATGCCACTCGCTATCCTCGGTTGTGAAGGATACTCATGTAAAACCTACGTGAACTTATACTCACTACTGCCTCGGTTGTGTCAGGCACTTACGTAAAACCTACGTAAACCCCCGCGTACTCCTATCCTCGGTTGTGAAGGATACTTACGTAAAACCTACGTAAACCCCATACGCGCTACTGTTCTCGGTTGTGAAGAACACTTATGGTTACGCATAGTCTAGTGGTTATACAACATGGGAAGCCCCCACCTATAGAACGTACTAACGGCCCAGTAGAGCCATCTGTTACAAACGAACTTACTATTACACATTTACTTTCTGTGAACTCGCTCAACTAGTTGTTGATCCTCTGTTACATGCCTTGCAGGTCGTTAGGTACATGGAGCTTGCACATGGATGAGCTGGTCGTTGTGGGATTGGATCGTGATTGTTTATTTGACACTCTATGACATTACATACTTATTTACATTGGGTTTTACTTATGCGCTTCCGCTAAACAATGATAACTTACTTATGTTTTGGAACACCTTTCATATGGATTTGGTTTGGGTTTAATGGCAATTACTTTTACTATATATATTGTTCTATATGATTGGTGGCTTGATCCTGGTCAGTCACGCTCCCAAGCGGTGATACTCCGCAGGTGGATTTTGGGGGTGTGACATGCTATGTAAGGAATTGCCTCCAAGGAAGTCTTATTAATGAAACCGCTGCCCAACTGTAAACCTGTAGGTTCAACAGTTGTAGTGGCTGCTTCACTTGGATTACCACAAAGAGTTACTTGTAACTCAATGGGTGTAACCTCCTCAGGTTTTGTTGGTGGGTTAGCAATGGATGATACAGCAGGCTCAGTCATTTGTTGAGGTATATTCTCATTGACAGGTGATTGAGAAGGACTGGATAGTGCCTGGTTCAAGTCAATTGCATCCAACAGTAGTTGTGTTTTTGGTGGAATTGAGGATGTGATGGTGGGTTTAGAAGGCGGAATTGCTCCGGGCATTGAGCTGTGGATGATGGAGACAAGTGTATCCAGAGCATCATGATGTGGTGGCCCTTTGTGTACAACCTGTCCTTTTTGTGAAGAAGCAGGAGGAGTTATGGTTATGGGTTGAGATATTTGTACCAACTGCTGTGAGGAAGAAGCAGCAGTGGTTTCTAGTGACATTTGTGTTGTTACAGGCATTAACTCTGGTATCTCTTCTGCCAGAGTTGCCTTTTGGATTGGTTTGGAGGGTTTTTGATTTTTCTTTGTGGATGGCCTTTTTGGTTTGGTAGGTGTGGGTTTCAAAACAGTTGTTCTGCTGCTTTGATCACCTAGAGCAGTAGGCTCAGCAGCAGATACCTGAGGAGCAGTGGTAGCTGCTAAAGTCTGCTCAAGTACCCCTGCTTGTGTTTTGCAAGGTGCTAACATTCGTAAAAGGTTTCAGATGTTAGACAGTTTATTGCAGTTATTTCACCTTGGTTTATTAGAGGCAAATCATCCTTACTAAATTTCTTTTGAAAATAATAGCTTAAAAACCTTGGAAACAGTAAAAATGATTTGCTTTCAACATTATTAACCAAATCTTTAAAGATTTCCCGAGAATAGTTATAATTTTCTTCTTGAAGAATCGCATATCCCAGATTTTGAATCTTTATAGGGATCTCATTGAAAGAAGTGGTTTTGTTTGAAGCACATACTAGGAGGGTATGAAATAAAAATCTTGGTGCAGGAGGAAAATAACCTTTTTCTAAAGTCAATTTCGTCATCATTGTGGCTTCATACCCTCTTTCAATGAAGTCAATGTGCAACTCGTTTTTGGTGAAGGAAGTTTTACCTGCCTGGTCATCGAGTTGAAAGACTTCGGAGATGGATTGTGGTGTAATGTGGACAGCTTTACCCTTTATGGAAGATTTGATTGCAGTGACAATGTCTCCTTGTTATTCAAGGGTTGCATTCTTCCAAAACTCCCTTTGGGTTGCCAAGTAGATGGGTGCGTCGGCGGTGAGCAAAGTTTTGTACTTTGATTTTGCCATGATGGTGATAATGGAATCGAAAACATCTGTGGTTCCTGGTTTTGTGAGAAGACCCAGGAGATTGTGAGATTTTTTGAATGGAATTTCAGTGGTGGTTGCCTTTTGAGAGGCTGTTTTTGAAGATGTTGACGTGGGTTTTGCAGATGACTTCGATTTTGTCATTTTTGAAACGATTGATCGAAGAAATTTTGTGAGAGATGGAAAGAAAAACTGCTTTGAGAAGAGAATTTTTATGAATTCAATTCGACAGTAAAACCCTGTTTGGATGGTGAGTGGGGAGTTTTATAGGAGAGAGAGTGAATGCTGACGTGGCAGCCGTTACAAAAAGTCTGACTGCTATGTACTGCCCACGTGACAACTACTGGTGAAAATGAAGGACAGTACTTTTGGTGAAAGCAACGGATGAAAACAGTGGAAAGGGGGCAGTGGATGATTTTTACTATCAGTGGATAGCATATCAGTGGATAAGACACTGCTTTTGAACAACAGTGGTTATCAAGGAATGAGAGAACAGAGGTTGCCTTTCAGCAATGGGCAGACTTTTTGAAGTAGAGCAGACTTTTGAACAATCAGTGGTTATGGCAGACTTTTAAGGATTTTAATGAAATTTTCATTTTTAAGCTATTTTTAAGGATGGATTTTTTATTTTCTGAAAACATTTTGTTGCTTTTATTCCTAGAAAAACAAGATGTTGCTTGTTATTCCATGTTCAGCATCCCAATCCTAGAGACCAGACTTTCAAAAGTGGCTGTATCAAGTGCTTTTGTGAGCACATCTGCCAGCTGGTCTTTAGTTGGGACATGATGCAGAGAAATCAAACCTTTTTCATAGCAATCCCTCACAAAGTGATGTCTGATGTCGATGTGTTTGGTGGTAGAATGGGAAACTGGATTTTTGATGATATTTTCTGCTGCCTGGCTATCCAGCATAAGTGGTGTCTTTAAGGCAGTGATACCAAAATCCAGTAACTGATTTTGAAGCCACAGGAGTTGGGCTGTACAGCTTGTAGCAGCAATGTATTCAGCCTCAGCAGTGGATGTTGAAACTGCTGCTTGCTTTTTGCTTTGCCAAGAAACTAAGCAATCACCTAGAAACTGGCACCCTCCTGAAGTGGACTTCCTTGTTGTGTGACAACCAGCAAAGTCACTATCTGAAAAACCTGAAAGCTTGATATTCCCATTAGCTGGATACCAGATACCAAGTGTGGGAGCACCTTTTATGTATCTGAGAATCCTTTTTACAGCAATGAGATTAGATTTTCTGGGAGCTGATTGACTTCTTGCACAGACACATGTTGCAAACATGATGTCTGGTCTGGATGCAGTTAGGTACAATAAAGACCCAATCATGCTCCTATAAAGTGTTTGGTCAATCAGCTCATCCTTTTCATCAGACATGACCAGCTTATTTGTGGCCATGGGTGTGCTGCATGGTTTACAATCATTCATATCAAATTTGGTTAAAAGTTCTTTAGCATATTTGCTTTGATGAATGAAAGTTCCATTTTGCATTTGTTGTACTTGGAGACCAAGAAAGCATTGCAGCTCACCCATTGCACTCATTTCAAACTCAGTTGTCATGAGTTCTCTAAACTCTTCACACATTTTGGTACATGTGCTTCCAAAAATAATGTCATCCACATAAATTTGGATGATCATTAAATCTTTCCCTCTCCATTTAAGAAACAGTGTTTTATCAATGGTACCTCTTTTGAAACCATTTGAGAGAAGAAAGTTGGAAAGAGTTTCATACCAGGCCCTTGGTGCTTGTTTCAGGCCATACAAGGCTTTGTTTAGCCTGTAGACATGATCAGGATAAAATGGATCCTCTTCTTGCAATGTACCATAGAGGAAAGCACTTTTGATATCCATCTGAAACACCTTCATGTTGTGGTTGACAGCAAAGGCCAGGAACAATCTGATAGCTTCCAATCTTGCAACAGGGGCGAATGTTTCATCATAATCAATCCCCTCTTCCTGTCTGTAACCTTGAACCACAAGCCTGGCTTTGTTCTTGACAATAATGCCCCTTTCATCTGTTTTGTTCTTGAAGACCCACTTTGTGCCAATGGGACTGACCTCTTTTGGCAGTGGTACAAGCTCCTATACTTGTTGTCTTTTGAACTGTTGGAGCTCCTCTTGCATGGCTTCTACCCAGCTGTTGTCTTTTAGTGCCTCTTGGTATTTGACTGGCTGATGGAGTGATAGAAAACCAGCCAAAAGACAAATGTTTTGGGTTTGGCTTCTTGTGAGCACCCCTTCATTGATGTTGCCAATGATTTGATCAGGTGGATGAGATCTCAAGAAGATTAAATCTCCTTGGTATGGTATGATGGCATTTGTTGGTGAAGGCTGCAAATGTGTATCATCTGAGCTAACCACTGCTGGTGACTTTGATGACCCAGCAGTGGCTTCAAAAGGTGGTGGAATGGGTGGTAATGGAGTGGACCACTGCTGACTTTTATCCACTGTTTGAGGACTTTTGTCAGCAGTAGTTGAGGATATGGAAGCAGTGGTGGATGGGCTACTTTGATCAACAACTGTTGATGTAGCAGTGGTTGAGCTTTCACAGATGTTTTGAATAACTGATGCTTTCCCTTTGGTGGCAGACCTTTGAGGGATGATGACTTCATACCCATAGTCTGGTGTTGTATCCTCTGATGGACCTACACTGTTAGTCTTGACAACAGTATTTTCAAAAGTGAATTTTTCAAGATCAAACAGTTCAGCAGGATTTGCTGGGATTTTCATTGATGAAAGTTCATTGAACTTTACATCCAAAGTCTCCTCCACTACCTTGGTCCGTGCATTGAACACTTTGTAGGCCTTGGCAGTGGTTGAGTATCCCAGAAAATAACCACAATCAATTTTGGCTGCAAATTTTGAAATGGAATCTTTTAAGTTCAAAATAAAGCATGGGCACCCAAATACCTTGAAGTATGAGATCAGTGGTTTGATTTTATACAGAATTTCATAGGCAGTCTTTTTGTGCCTGGGGTTGATTAAAACTCTGTTCTGAACATAGCAAGCAGTGTTTACTGCCTCTGCCCAGAAAGTTAATGGCAAACCTGAATCTGCAAGCATGGTTCTGGCAGCCTCAATCAAAGTTCTGTTCTTTCTTTCAACAACCCCATTTTGCTCTGGTGTTCTAGGGATGCTGTACTGCCTTACAATCCCTTTCTTCACACAGAAGGCATCCAACTCCCTATTTTTAAATTCTGTGCCATTGTCACTCCTAAAGCTTTTCACTGGAAGATCAAATTGCTTTTCAACCTGTGTCACAAAGTCTTGCAAAATGCCTGCAGTTTCATCTTTAGAGTGCAAAAAGAAAGTCCATGTAAACCTAGAAAAGTCATCAACTATAACTAAACAATATCTTTTCTTTTTGAGGCTCATGACTTGAACCGGGCCAAACAAATCCATGTGCAGCATTTGCAAGCACTGGGTTGTTTTGGACTCCTCAATGGACTTGTAGGAACTTTTATGTTGTTTTCCTTTTAAACAGGAAATGCAATGTTCAGGACATGAAAACAATTTTTGTGGAAGGCCTCTCACCAACCCATTTTTTGAAATTTCTGTTATTGTCTTAAGATTTGTGTGTCCCAGTCTTTTGTGCCAAAGTTCTGTCTCTTTGTTAGAGGCAGCTGAGAACAGACAGGCATCAGCTCTGGGACACTCTTTAGACATGTCAACAACATAAACATTGCCACTTCTTTGAGCAATAAGTTTTGTTTGACCATTTTTAATTATTGCTTCAATCATTTTGACCATTTCTGGTCCAACAATCCTTCAACAATCTTTTGTGAAGAATGACCCAAACCCGTTGTCACTCATTTGAAACACACTCAGAAGGTTGAATTTTAGATTGTCTATTAGATTGACATTTTCAAATTTTACATTGCCAGATTGCACTGTGCCAGACCCCAGAACTTTCCCTTTACTGTTATTTCCAAAGGATATATCACCCCCACCATGGATTTTAAAGTCTTTGAGGAGGGCTTTACATCCTGTCATGTGCCTGGAGCCTCCACTATCTACATACCATAGACTATCAAAGCATGCAGAAGCTCCCTGCACATGAAGTAAAAGGATTAGTTCATTAAGGACTCCAAAGCCAACAGGGCTTTGGATGGGGTCTCAACAGTGTCTGGTATGGATGCAGTGTGATGGGCAGTGGTTAAGTCAGGGGTTTGGACAGTTTTAGTACTGTTTCTTGCTAACCACTGTTGGGGGTCTTGCCCAATCAACTGCTGGTAACCGAAAGGATGCCTATTCACTCTGGGTTTAGAGGGCTTTTTGTAGACCTCATAAACGTGTGGAATCCTTTGGTAAGACTGTTTTTCCTTGCCATTTCTGAATTGATTGGCAGGAGGTGCATCAGTAACCTGAACATCTCTTTTGATAGATGTTTGGTTCAGCTGTTTTGTGACAGCTGTTTGAACTGGCACAAACAGTGGTTGTTTCTTTGTGAACTTGACAGATGGTGAAGATGCTGATGAACTCAAAGATGTTTTAGCCATGTATTCTGTAACACCCCCAAAATCCCACTAGCGGAAATCCCGTGAGGCGTGTTACGCATCAGAGTTCGAGCCACCAATCACATTGAACCAGTAGTAAATACTTAAATAAAATATAATATCAAATCCCAAAGTATTGTGTAGCGGAAGCATTCAATAAATCGTTTAGCAAGTGTTTCATAATACTTAAAACCAAAGTTTCCAATGTAAATAAATCCAAGAGCCTCGATCCATGACCACTCCAGCACTCCCAGATAGCAAGTCCATGTTCCAAGTGTTAATGACCTACAAGCATGCAACAAGTGTGTCAGACTACGCTGGTGAGTTCAAGGTGTTATTACGCGTTGTGTTACCAGATATATGTTAATACGATTCAATGATATGTTACGATGTTGCTCAAGTTAGATTACCCTAGGGACTACGCCCTTACGTAACCGAGGAGTGTGCCTCTAAGCAACCCACTATGTTGTTCGGTTAGTTACCCTAGGGAAACCGCCCTTACGTAACCGAGGAGTGTGCCTCTAAACAACCATAGTGAAACCCAGATAATTAGTACCTAATAGCGCTATCAACTAATTACCCACATTGCCCTCCAGGCAATAACCAAACCGATTAAGTTGTTTACCCAATGTTTCCCGTCCAAATGTTTACCAGTTGTCCCAAACCACCGGGACGCATGCTTGAGAAAATGCAATGAACTCACCTGGGATTTCTCGGTATGATTCACACAGTTCAATTAAGTTACAAAGTGATCAACCCCGTCCTACCAAAGTTATTATGCTAGTCAGATTCGTATACAAGTTGTACAAGTATTCGATATCATAATCCACGTATAGGCAGCGACGTAAACAGTCACGTAAACAAGCAAAGTCCAAGTGTTCAGCCCAATCAGTTGGGCTCGTATTGTGCAGGCCCAATATTAGCATGTACGGTTATATGGTCTCGAGTCGCAACAAAGAAAGGTCTCGAGTCGCAACCAGCGATCTCGAGTCGCAACGAGGGGTTCCGAGTCGCAACAGAGATTACGAGTCGCAACAGTGGTTTCGGTTTGTCATGGTCTGGTTACGAGTCGCAACCGGACTCGCAACCACGGTTTCGAGTTGTGCTCTGTGTGTACCAGTGTGGGGTCTCGAGTCGTAACTAGACCCGCAACTATGTGTGGTTTCGAGTCGCAACGGGTGGTTCCGACTCGCAATCGGTGTCGCAACGGTGCATGTAACAACTTTCCATGATTACACAGCAACAATCATTCCGTAAATCCAGCTAACAACTTATCAGTTTCACAAATCGGATCAAACACCTTTTCAAACAGTTTTCATTCGTATCATATCATTATCAAGAACAGATAATTCATCAACAACTAATCATACTATCGGTTCATCAAACTAAGCCGATTCTACACTAGCATGCAACCTAGTCATGTGTATAACAAATCTGTGAGCATGTTATATAACAAATCCATTAGGTTATATGATCAATATTCAATTCTATTCACAAGAACATAACCATCTAGTATAATCATCATGTAACATCCGAAGGTGTGATATGCTAACCGAGAACACTAAAAATCATGAACCAAGCAATAGTGATATACTAACCGAGAGAGTGTGAAGTGATTAACTAGATCGCGATGTGAGCCGAGATCCTAAGAACTTCGATATTGATGTGTTGCCGTCGGGTTCTAAGGGAAAACGAGAGGGAGAGAGTTCTTTAGGGTTTGTGTGTGTTTGTGTTGTTGTAACAATGAAAGAACAAACCCCCCCCCCATAGTGTTTACATGTTTAAGAAAGGTGGGCCGACCCCTACTTGGGCCGTCCCCAAGGTCTCGATTACAAAGTTTACGGCCCAAATGGCCTTGTGTGATTGATCCATGTCGTGTGGGTTTAGTTCAAGCAACATACGTATAAGCATATAATTCGTGACATACAATATCCACACATATCACGTAACATGCATTCATTCAATTAAAGTAGCTCACGTAAGCACGTAGCGTTACAGAAAGTAGGTTCAAATTACGAGTTGTCACAGTATCCCCAACTAAAAAGAAATTTCGTCCCGAAATTTGGTACGCACTCACTGAGAAAGCTAGATAAGTTAAAGCAGCTAGATAAGTTAAAGCTAGGTAAGTTATGTCGTTTGCTGGTTTTCCTGGGGTGTCACATCCTCCCCAACTTGAATGGGAATTTCGTCCCGAAATTCACTAGTTGCGTCAACGCCAGGTTCACTAGGTTTTGACTGGTCTTCGGGGAACAAATGTGGATACTTAAGTTTCATCTGGTCCTCGCGTTCCCACGTGAACTCTGGACCACGTCTTGAGTTCCAACGAACTCTCACGATCGGTATACGGCTGTGTTTACGAACTTTAACTTCCCGATCCATAATCTCAATTGGTTCTTCGACAAACTGCAATTTGTCATCTATCTTAAGCTCTTGGAATGGTACTACTAGTGTTTCGTCAACCAAACACTTCTTTAGCTGCGATACGTGAAATACATCATGGACATTACCCAACTCAGCCGGTAATTCCAACCTGTAAGCCACCTTTCCAATCCGTTCCACAATTTTGAAGGGTCCTACATAACGAGGGTTTAATTTGCCGCGTTTTCCAAAACGCACCACACCCTTCCAGGGTGAAACCTTTAACATAACACGGTCATTAACTTCAAATTCCAGTGGTTTACTACGCTTGTCAGCGTAACTTTTCTGACGATCACGGGCTGCGGCCATACGGTTTCTGATCTGCACAATGCTTTCCGATGCTTCGAGGACAAACTCGGGTCCTGTGATCTGCCTGTCACCCACCTCATGCCAACAGAGAGGTGAGCGACATTTCCGTCCGTACAGTGCTTCGAACGGAGCTGCCTTAATGCTTGAATGGTAGCTGTTGTTGTAGGAGAATTCTATCAACGGTAGGTGCTTCTCCCATCCCTTTCCAAAGTCGAGTACGCACGCTCGAAGCATATCTTCGAGGGTTTGGATGGTGCGCTCGCTTTGACCATCCGTCTGCGGGTGATAAGCGGTACTCATGTCGAGTTGGGAACCGAACGATTTATGCATTGAATGCCATAATTCTGAAGTGAAACGCGGATCACGGTCTGAAATGATAGAAGTTGGCACTCCATGCCTAGAAACCACTTCCTTAAGGTAGATTGCTGCCAATTGAGAAAACTTGTCTGTTTCCTTGATTGCTAAGAAGTGTGCTGATTTCGTGAGGCGATCAACAATCACCCAAATAGTGTCGTTCCCAGCCTGAGTTCTGGGTAATCCTGTTACGAAATCCATAGCGATCTGTTCCCACTTCCATGTGGGTATCTCCGGTTGCTGCAGTAGACCCGAGGGCTTTTGATGTTCAGCTTTGACTTTAGCGCAGGTTAGACATTTGCTTACGTAGGTTGCTATATGAGCCTTCATGCTGGGCCACCAGTAGTTAGTTTTCAGGTCGTGGTACATCTTATCTGATCCGGGATGTACAGAGTAGCGTGATTTGTGTGCCTCTTCCATTACAAGTTCCCGTAAGTTGCCAAAAAGTGGAACCCAAATGCGTCCAGTTACGTAGTAGGCTCCGTCTCCCTTTTGTTCTAGTCGTTGTCTCGAGCCACGTAAAGCTTCAGCTTGAACATTCTCTGGTTTCAATGCTTCTAACTGAGCATCCCGTATCTGGGAAGGGAGATTGGACTGAATCGTGAGTTGCAATGCTCGCACGCGCCTAGGTGCATTATCCTTTCTGCTGAGGGCGTCAGCTACAACGTTCGCCTTGCCCGGATGGTACTTGATGGCACATTCATAATCGTTCAATAATTCCACCCATCGTCGTTGTCGCATATTCAACTCTTTCTGGTCGAAGATGTGCTGGAGACTTCTATGGTCGGTGTAGATGGTGCACTTGGTACCGTACAGATAGTGCCTCCAAATCTTCAACGCAAACACCACCGCTCCTAACTCCAAGTCGTGTGTCGTGTAGTTCTTCTCGTGCACCTTCAGCTGACGAGAAGCATAAGCTATTACCTTCTCGCGTTGCATCAACACGCATCCGAGACCCTGAATTGACGCGTCACAATATACCACAAAATCTTCGGTGCCCTCTAGTAAAGACAAGATCGGTGCACTGCAAAGTTTCTGTTTTAACAATTGGAAGGCCTCTTCCTGCTTCGTTCCCCAAGAGTACGCCGTGTTCTTCTGTGTTAGTGAAGTGAGAGGTTGTGCGATTTTTGAGAAGTCTTTAATAAACCTTCGATAGTATCCAGCGAGACCAAGAAATTGACGCACCTCAGACGGAGTCTTTGGTGCCGCCCAATTCTTCACTGCGTCCACCTTCGCAGGGTCCACATGTATCCCTTTCTTGTTAACAACGTGCCCAAGGAAATGCACTTCCCGAATCCAAAAGTCGCACTTAGAAAACTTCGCATACAGTTGTTCCCTTCTCAAGAGTTCCAAGATGAGACGTAGGTGACGCTCGTGATCTTCCATGTTCTTGGAATAGACTAAGATGTCGTCAATAAACACTATAACAAACTCGTCGAGATATGGCTTGCATACGCGGTTCATGAGATCCATGAAAACTGCTGGTGCATTGGTCAATCCAAACGGCATGACCAAAAACTCATAGTGTCCGTAGCGCGTTCGAAAGGCTGTCTTGGGAACATCCTCTTCCCTAACCCTTACCTGGTGATAACCCGACCTTAAGTCGATCTTGGAATAGAAACTTGACCCTTGCAGCTGGTCAAACAAGTCGTCGATGCGTGGTAACGGATAGCGGTTCTTAATGGTCACCTTGTTGAGCTCTCGATAGTCGATACACATACGGAATGACCCGTCCTTCTTCTTTACGAACAAAACTGGGGCTCCCCAAGGCGAGGAACTGGGTCGAATAAAGCCCCTGTCTAACAACTCCTGCAGTTGATTAGACAGTTCCTGTAACTCTCCTGGTGCTAATCGGTAAGGAGCTCGAGCAATTGGAGCCGCTCCTGGTGCAAGATCAATCTGAAATTCTACTTGACGGTGAGGAGGTAACCCTGGTAGTGTCACACCCCCAAAATCCACCCGCGGAATACCACCGCTTGGGAGCGTGACTGACCAGGATCAAGCCATCAATCATATCAAACATAGCATTTAATAATAATAAAAGTAATTAACGTAAGTCACCATGACATGATTGATGTTTCAAAACCAAATACTGTTTTAAGTAGCGGAAGCATAGTAAAGTAAATTCAAAACGAGTTATGAGTTCGACATCATTAACGATCCATCTGCCCACAACGACCTGCTCCTTCCCTGTGCAAGCTCCCAAGTATACCTAAGGTCCTGCAAGGCATGCAGCAAATAATCAACAAACTAGTTGAGCGAGTTCACAGAAAGTAAGTTCATAAAGTAATGCATAAGTATAGCTAGTGGGGGCTTCCCATACTAGTGTGTAATAAAGGTGGGGGCTTCCCATGTTCATCCTGGTTAATGAGGGCTTCTCATTAACGGTACTTACTAGACTAACTTCCGACCATGTGTTCTTCTTTACCGAGAACAGGAAAACGTACAGGGTCACGTAGGCTTTACGTGACGTGCCCTTCCCCGAGGACAGTGGTACGCGTGGGGGCTACGTAGGCTTTACGCAGCGTGGCCTTCCGACCTGGAAGCCAGTGGAGGGTATTGGGTTACGTAGGCTTTACGTAACGTGTCCTTCCCGACCCGGGAGACATATGGCAAAAGATCTGGGTTACGTAGGCTTTACGTAACGTGTCCTGACTAACCTGAGGACGATGGTCTATAGTCTGGTATATGCGTAAGTACGAGTAATCATTCCATTTCATCATATCCAACCCAATTCCCAACCCGGGAATCCCATGCCTTGGCTGTGTGAACTCACCTTGGTTTGCTCGGCAGATACACAGAAAGTACAAGTAGCAAGTAAATGATCACTCACGTCCTATCATGGTTATTATACGAGTCAGGTTCGTATATAGCACGTATATAGTAATCACGTATAGTCATGGCAAACATGTACGCACGTAAACAGATAAGACATAGCATGTGAGGATCCAATTGTTCTAAGTCCATTCATACCCGGCCCAATGACATAAGCAGCCCAATAACAAAACAATCCAGATTCTCAATCGGCCCAAATAGCAAACACATACAAGTCCATTAATAAACAGTCCACAATTCAAATCGTTGGGCTCAATAGATTGGGCCCGTGACAGTGAAGGCCCAACAGTGTGCGTGTAAAGGGTGGTCTCGAGTCGCAACGGAGATCTCGAGTCGCAACCGGAGATTACGAGTCGCAACAGCTGGTTGCGAGTCGCAATGGAGACCTCGGTTCATCATGGTCTGGTTACGAGTCGCAACGGGACTCGCAACCGTGGTTTCGGCTGGTGCTGTTTGTGGTTTCGAGTCGAGACGGGGAGGTTTCGACTCGCAATCTGAGTCGCAACCGGCTGTGTAACTGGTTTCCATAATTCTAGTCAATTAAACTCCGTGATTTCAGCAAACACTTAGGCAGTTTCGGAAATCAGATCAAACAAGGATTATACAACATTCAATCATATTCATAATGTCTTCAAACCTTCATCATTTAGCAAATTCATAACCGTATCAAATCAATAATCGGATTATCAACCAACACTAAACCGAATCCTAATCATAACACCATCCTAGCATGCACCCTAATTCGCATGTACAAACAGAATCATCTCAGCCGATTACAAACATCAATTCGGACCAATTAACAAATCACTCATGCAACCTATTTCGTATGAAAACATGATCATCATTCACAGAAACCGATTAACAAGAGCACAATCAAATAACTCATACCAACCGAATACTAAATCATACAATCCGATTTATCATGGCATCACCTAAGCATAAAACACATAATCATAGATAATATACTAACCGATTACAAGTAACGAGATGTGATCCGAACAAGAGGGTGGTCGGATGGCCTTGTGCCGTCGGTTCCTCAACAAGCCGAGAGAGAGAGAGAGCAAAGCTTCTAGGGTTTGTGTGTGTTTGTGATTTGCAAAAGTGGTAAAACAAAACCCCTAACTCGGTTTTGTGTTGCGAGTGGGGAGTGGGCCGAGCCCACTTGGTTGTCTAATGGTCCGCGTGCACAAGGAGTGGCCCAAAGGGCTTTGTGTGGCCGGTTTGTGTAGTTTGGGCTCGTGCAACACATAACATTCATACATACACAACACACGTAAACAATTATTCATTTAAAATCATATAATTCAGTTCTCATGAGCACGTAACGTTACATCAAAGCATGTCTAAAGTTCGAGTTGTCACATTATCCCCAACTAATTGGAAATTTCGTCCCGAAATTTGGTATGCACTCACTGAGGAAGCTAGGTAAACTGTACTGTTCACTGGTTTTCCTGGGGTGTCACATCCTCCCCCCATTGATCTGGAATTTCGTCCCGAAATTCCGAAGTAGTAGCTTCAGCCTCAGTAGTGGTTGCCTTGTTCCCGAATAACTGGGGGTACTTTTCTGTCATCCTGTCTTCGCGTTCCCAGGTGTACTCTGGGCCACGTTTGGAGTTCCAACGAACTCGGACAAGAGGGATTCTCTTGTGTTTGAGGACCTTCACATCCCGGTCCGTGATTTCTACTGGTTCCTCAACGAACTGCAACCGCTCGTCGATAGTGAGTTCCTTGAAAGGAATGATAAGATTTTCATCTGATAGGCACTTCTTTAAGTTCGATACATGAAAGACATTGTGAACTGCCCCGAGTTCAGCTGGTAGGTTCAACTTGTAGGCTACCTTGCCAATCTTTTCTATGATTTCAAATGGTCCGACGTACCGCGGATTCAATTTACCCCGTTTGCCAAAACGAACCACACCCTTCCAGGGTGAAACTTTCAATAAAACCCGGTCCCCGACCTCAAATTCCAATGGCTTTCTACGCTTGTCCGCGTAGGCTTTCTGACGGTCGCGTGCTGCCGCCATGCGTTGTCGTATCTGTGCAATCTTTTCTGTGGCGTCCACTACAATCTCTGGACCCGTGATCTGACTATCCCCCACCTCTGCCCAACAGAGAGGTGACCGGCATTTACGCCCGTACAATGCCTCGAATGGAGCGGCTTGGATGCTGGTGTGATAACTATTATTGTATGAGAACTCCACTAAAGGGAGATGCTTTTCCCAGCCGTTGCCGAAATCGATAACGCATGCCCGAAGCATGTCTTCAAGCGTTTGGATCGTTCGCTCAGACTGCCCATCCGTCTGAGGGTGGTATGCTGTGCTCATGTCTAATCGTGAGCCAAAGGATTTATGCATTGCTTGCCAAAGTTCTGACGTGAATCGTGCATCGCGATCCGAAATGATAGATGTGGGCACCCCGTGCCTCGAGACAACTTCTTTAAGATATACGTCTGCGAGAGTGGAGAACTTATCCGTTTCCTTAATCGGCAGGAAGTGTGCAGACTTGGTGAGTCGATCAACTATGACCCATATTGTATCGTTCCCACGCTAGGATCTAGGTAAACCCGTAACAAAATCCATGGAAATTTCTTCCCATTTCCACTGAGGTATCTTAGGCTGCTGCAGTAGGCCAGCTGGTTTCTGATATTCGACCTTGACTCTTGCACAGGTCAAGCACTTTCCAACGTACGTAGCGATGTGGGCCTTCATACTAGGCCACCAATAAGTAGTGCTGATATCGTGGTACATTTTATCCGACCCTGGATGTACCGAATAGCGAGACTTGTGTGCTTCGTCCATTACAAGTTCGCGTAGACCGCCATAAAGAGGGACCCAAATACGGCCCGTTACATAGTAGGCACCGTCTGCCTTCTGTTCCATTTGCTGTCGTGAGCCGCGTAAGGCTTCAGCCTTGACGTTTTCGGGCTTCAGTGCTTCTGTCTGAGCATTTCGTATCTGTGCAGGAAGGCTAGACTGGATCGTAAGCTGTAGCGCTCGCACGCGCTTCGGTAAGGTGTCCTTTCGACTAAGGGCGTCAGCCACAACATTGGCTTTGCCTGGATGGTACTTGATAGCGCATTCGTAATCGTTCAGTAATTCAACCCATCGCCGTTGACGCATGTTCAAATCCTTCTGCTTAAGGATATGCTCGAGACTCCTGTGATCGGTGTAAATCGTGCACCTGGTACCGTACAGGTAGTGTCGCCATATCTTAAGCGCAAAAACAACAGCTCCCAGCTCTAAATCGTGCGTCGTGTAGTTCCGTTCGTGAACCTTGAGTTGACGAGAGGCGTAAGCAATAACCTTGTCGCGCTGCATTAACACACATCCCAATCCCCGAATGGATGCATCACAATATACTACGAAGTCTTCTGTGCCCTCTGGCAATGAGAGAATAGGTGCGCTGCAAAGCCTATCTTTTAAGTGCTGAAAAGCAGTCTCCTGGGGCTCTCCCCAGCGATAGGTAACACCCTTCTGTGTCAGTAGCGTAAGCGGCTGAGCAATCTTCGAGAAATCCTTGATAAACCGTCTGTAGTAACCTGCCAGACCCAAGAATTGGCGTATCTCTGTCGGTGTACGCGGTGCAGGCCAGTTTCTGATCGAATCTACCTTGGATGGATCGACATGTATCCCATCCTTGTTCACTACGTGGCCTAAGAAGTGGACTTCACGAAGCCAGAAGTCGCATTTAGAAAGCTTGGCGTACAACTGTTCCTTCCGAAGGAGTTCCAAAATAAGACGAAGATGCTGCTCGTGTTCCTCCCGACTCTTGGAGTAAATCAGAATGTCGTCGATAAATACTATGACGAACTTGTCGAGATAGGGTTTGCACACCCTGTTCATGAGATCCATAAATACAGCAGGCGCGTTCGTTAACCCAAATGGCATGACGAGAAACTCGTAGTGACCGTAACGAGTTCTGAAAGCTGTCTTGGAGACGTCCTCATCCCGGAGTCTCAGCTGATGATAACCAGACCTCAAGTCTATCTTCGAGTAGTAACACGACCCTTGCAACTGGTCGAATAAGTCGTCGATGCGCGGAAGAGGATAACGGTTCTTCACCGTCACCTTGTTCAGTTCCCTGTAGTCTATACACATCCTGAACGTACCGTCTTTCTTCTTCACAAAGAGTACTGGAGCTCCCCAAGGCGAAGAGCTTGGTCGAATGAAACCCTTTTCCAAGAGCTCTTGTAATTGCTTTGACAATTCCTCCAATTCCGATGGAGCTAGGCGATATGGTGCGCGAGCTATGGGTGCTGCTCCTGGAGCGAGCTCGATCTGAAATTCGACCTGACGATGAGGCGGTAAGCCAGGTAAGTCTTCAGGAAACACCTGAGGGTAATCACGTACAATTGGAATATCTTCCAATTTCTTTTCCTTTGCTGATGCGTCTGTAACGAGAGCCAGAATGGCTGTGTGCCCCTTTCGTAAACATTTCTGAGCCTTCAAGAAAGAGATGATGCCAACCACAGCACCACTCTTGTCACCTTGCACTTCTAGAGGTTCCTGACCAGAACGAGGAATGCGAATAACCTTTTCGCTGCATAAGATTTCTGCCTGGTGTTGGGATAACCAATCCATCCCAATCACGACGTCGAAACTACCCAAAACTATGGGAATGAGGTCGATAGTGAAAGCTTGACCAGCTAGGATAAGATTACAACCTTGAACTACGTGCGTGGCTTCTAGACTTTTACCGTTAGCTAACTCTACTACATGTTTGGCGGGTAAAAGTGTTGGTGCACGTTTTAGCAGTTGACACATTTTCACAGACATATAGCTTGTATCCGCACCCGAATCAAATAAAACAGTAACGTAAATATTGTCAAGGAGAAACTTACCCATGACAACGTTGGGATCGTTCACTGCGTCGCCTCGACCTAGCACAAAAGCACGACCACGAGCTTCATTGCCGTTGTTGTTGTTTCCACCGTTGTTGTTCCCGTTGCCCTGGTTATTGTTGTTGCGATTCTGGTTCAACTGAGGGCAATCGCGTTTGAAGTGACCTTCAGCCCCACACTGGAAACATCCCCGGTTTCCACGCTGTGGCTGCTGCTGCTGCTGCTGGTTCTGTGGAGCTGGTTGCTGAGGCTGCTGATTCTGATTCGCAGGACGAGGGCTCCTGCAGTCTTTGGCCTCGTGACCCATCTTAAGACACCTTTGACAACGACCCTTGTTACATGGGCCGTGGTGATGCCTGTTGCAGTTGTGGCACCTGGGTTGACTACCCTGATATCTCCTCTGTCTGTGACTACCAGAGGATTGCTGACTAGGACTC
The DNA here is from genome assembly GCF_002127325.2 of Helianthus annuus. Lineage (NCBI taxonomy): Eukaryota > Viridiplantae > Streptophyta > Magnoliopsida > Asterales > Asteraceae > Helianthus > Helianthus annuus. Next base: position 117,300,406 of record NC_035440.2, read on the forward strand.
TGGTAGTGATCGATCTTCTGCTGCTGAGCTTGTGGCTGAACAATCGCTGAACCTTTGCTGGAATCCCCATCCCACTTTCTTTTACTGTCACCAGTTGTAGCAGGAGTAACTGAGGTGGTGACGTTAGCAGTAGCATTAACACGCTTGGGCAGTTTATTCTGATCCACTGCCTGATCAGTGATGCGATGAGCTAGGCGTTGGATTTCCTGGATGTTTTCGAGATTAGCCGACGTCACGTGGCTCTGAATTTCTGGCGCCAATCCCTTGAGATACAACTCAATGCGCTTGTATGGAGGGTCCACCATAGTAGGACACAGAACGGCCAGCTCGTTAGACCGTTTGGTATATGCTTCGATTTCCGATCCAACCATCTTCAAGTTATACAGCTCGTCTTCCAGCTTGTGAATATCTTCCCGCGTGCAATACTCACGCTTGATGAGTTCCTTGAAATCGTTCCATGGGGTGGCGTTAGCAGCTGCCAACCCTAAGATCTGGACTTGGGCGTTCCACCAAGTCAGTGCTATTCCTTCCAAAGTGCCAGTAGCAAACTTGACCTTGCGAGCCTCAGGGCACTCGCACATTTCGAATACTGATTCTAGCTTCTCGAACCAGTGGAGGAGTCCAACCGCTCCTTCTGTGCCGCTGAAAGAGTTTGGACGACAGTCCATGAAATTCTTGAAAGTGCAGACAGGCTGCTGCGCGTGTTGACCTATTGTGTACGAATAGGACGAGAGTTAAATACGAGAGTTGGTGTAGGATCTAGAGATCCTAGTGTGTGCCTATACTGCAGGATATACTACCTGCTTGAGCTGCTGCAACGGCCGCAGCAACTTGAGCTTGAACAAGAGCCTCTAGCTGGGCTTGTGTCATGTTGATTCGTCCAGACATGATCTTCATAGTAACAAGTAGCATACGTAAGAATGGTTCGCGAGTAGGGCGATGACAGAAAAGTGTAGGCATATAGGTGTTCTCATGTAATCAAGCATGTGTATCTAAGCGTAATGCGAGCAAAGTTCTAAACAGTTCTAGCAAACAGGCAATAAACATAAACCTTATTACCTAGGATGTCGAGTCTTGCACGTGGAGCGAAGCGTCGTTGTGGATCGTTGAGAGCACTGTACTGGTTATAGTCCGGTTTTAATAAAATGTTTTCCCATATTAAAACCAAGTTCTCTATAACCAATGGCTCTGATACCAATCTGTCACACCCCCAAAATCCACCCGCGGAATACCACCGCTTGGGAGCGTGACTGACCAGGATCAAGCCATCAATCATATCAAACATAGCATTTAATAATAATAAAAGTAATTAACGTAAGTCACCATGACATGATTGATGTTTCAAAACCAAATACTGTTTTAAGTAGCGGAAGCATAGTAAAGTAAATTCAAAACGAGTTATGAGTTCGACATCATTAACGATCCATCTGCCCACAACGACCTGCTCCTTCCCTGTGCAAGCTCCCAAGTATACCTAAGGTCCTGCAAGGCATGCAGCAAATAATCAACAAACTAGTTGAGCGAGTTCACAGAAAGTAAGTTCATAAAGTAATGCATAAGTATAGCTAGTGGGGGCTTCCCATACTAGTGTGTAATAAAGGTGGGGGCTTCCCATGTTCATCCTGGTTAATGAGGGCTTCTCATTAACGGTACTTACTAGACTAACTTCCGACCATGTGTTCTTCTTTACCGAGAACAGGAAAACGTACAGGGTCACGTAGGCTTTACGTGACGTGCCCTTCCCCGAGGACAGTGGTACGCGTGGGGGCTACGTAGGCTTTACGCAGCGTGGCCTTCCGACCTGGAAGCCAGTGGAGGGTATTGGGTTACGTAGGCTTTACGTAACGTGTCCTTCCCGACCCGGGAGACATATGGCAAAAGATCTGGGTTACGTAGGCTTTACGTAACGTGTCCTGACTAACCTGAGGACGATGGTCTATAGTCTGGTATATGCGTAAGTACGAGTAATCATTCCATTTCATCATATCCAACCCAATTCCCAACCCGGGAATCCCATGCCTTGGCTGTGTGAACTCACCTTGGTTTGCTCGGCAGATACACAGAAAGTACAAGTAGCAAGTAAATGATCACTCACGTCCTATCATGGTTATTATACGAGTCAGGTTCGTATATAGCACGTATATAGTAATCACGTATAGTCATGGCAAACATGTACGCACGTAAACAGATAAGACATAGCATGTGAGGATCCAATTGTTCTAAGTCCATTCATACCCGGCCCAATGACATAAGCAGCCCAATAACAAAACAATCCAGATTCTCAATCGGCCCAAATAGCAAACACATACAAGTCCATTAATAAACAGTCCACAATTCAAATCGTTGGGCTCAATAGATTGGGCCCGTGACAGTGAAGGCCCAACAGTGTGCGTGTAAAGGGTGGTCTCGAGTCGCAACGGAGATCTCGAGTCGCAACCGGAGATTACGAGTCGCAACAGCTGGTTGCGAGTCGCAATGGAGACCTCGGTTCATCATGGTCTGGTTACGAGTCGCAACGGGACTCGCAACCGTGGTTTCGGCTGGTGCTGTTTGTGGTTTCGAGTCGAGACGGGGAGGTTTCGACTCGCAATCTGAGTCGCAACCGGCTGTGTAACTGGTTTCCATAATTCTAGTCAATTAAACTCCGTGATTTCAGCAAACACTTAGGCAGTTTCGGAAATCAGATCAAACAAGGATTATACAACATTCAATCATATTCATAATGTCTTCAAACCTTCATCATTTAGCAAATTCATAACCGTATCAAATCAATAATCGGATTATCAACCAACACTAAACCGAATCCTAATCATAACACCATCCTAGCATGCACCCTAATTCGCATGTACAAACAGAATCATCTCAGCCGATTACAAACATCAATTCGGACCAATTAACAAATCACTCATGCAACCTATTTCGTATGAAAACATGATCATCATTCACAGAAACCGATTAACAAGAGCACAATCAAATAACTCATACCAACCGAATACTAAATCATACAATCCGATTTATCATGGCATCACCTAAGCATAAAACACATAATCATAGATAATATACTAACCGATTACAAGTAACGAGATGTGATCCGAACAAGAGGGTGGTCGGATGGCCTTGTGCCGTCGGTTCCTCAACAAGCCGAGAGAGAGAGAGAGCAAAGCTTCTAGGGTTTGTGTGTGTTTGTGATTTGCAAAAGTGGTAAAACAAAACCCCTAACTCGGTTTTGTGTTGCGAGTGGGGAGTGGGCCGAGCCCACTTGGTTGTCTAATGGTCCGCGTGCACAAGGAGTGGCCCAAAGGGCTTTGTGTGGCCGGTTTGTGTAGTTTGGGCTCGTGCAACACATAACATTCATACATACACAACACACGTAAACAATTATTCATTTAAAATCATATAATTCAGTTCTCATGAGCACGTAACGTTACATCAAAGCATGTCTAAAGTTCGAGTTGTCACAGGTAGCTCCTCTGGGAATACATCAGCGAATTCTCGCACCACTGGTAGATTCTCGATCTTACTTTCTTCAGACTGAGCGTTGGTAACTAGCGCTAACAGTGCAGGATACCCCTTTTGTAGATACTGTTGTGCACGCATGGCCGTGATAATCCCAGCCATCGTCCCACTACGATGCCCTTGGACTAACAGTGACTCTCCATCAGGGAGAGGAATACGCACAATCTTCTCCTTACATAGAATTTCTGCTTGGTGCTTTGACAACCAATCCATGCCTACCACTATGTCAAAACTACCGAGCGTAACGGGAAGGAGGTCAATATCAAACACCTGACCCACGAGATCTAGTTTGCATCCAAAAAGGACATTTGAGGCTTCTATCGTCTTACCATCTGCTAGTTCTACTACTTGTTTAACCTCTAAGGGTGTTGGGGTTATCCCTAATCGTTGACTAAACTCTAGGGACACGTAACTCCAATCGGCACCCGAATCAAATAATACAGAAGCAATACGATCATTAACAGGAAACGTACCAGTTACAACGTTGCCGTCATTCCTGGCATCCCCTGCTCCAAGCTGAAACACTCTGCCCCGAGCACCATTACCCCCGTTGTTGCCGTTGTTGTTATTGTTGTTGTTCCCAGCATTGTTGTTATTCGGGCGGTTGTTGTCGTTAGCGTTCTGGTTTAACTGAAGGCAATCCCGCTTAAAGTGACCCTCGTCACCGCACTGATAGCACCCCTTTCTGAAACCCTGGTTCTGCTGGGGTGGTTGCCCTTGTTGTCTCTGGTTCTGCTGGTTCTGTTGCTGCTGGTGTTTGGGTTGTGAGGTCCTACAATCCCTGGCCTCATGGCCTGGCTTACCACACTTGTTACACGTCCGACCACACGGCCCCCAATGATGATAGCCACATTTGTTACACCGTGGCTTCCTCCCTGCATATGAACCCTGGCTGTGGCCACTCCCCTGGCCTTGATTGACAGAGGATGACTGGCTGACGTTGCGGTTGCTGTTGTCTGGCCTTTTCTGAGTCTGACCAGCACTGGATGCTTTGTCGTAGTCGCTCCACTTTCGTTTGTTATCATTGGCAGATGTAGTAGCAGTGGGTGTCGCAGCAGCAGTGGCCGAAATGCGCGGAGGTAACGAATCGTTTTCCACCTCTTGGTCCACAATCTTATGAGTCAGACGAACGATCTGTGTCAAATCATTGAGATGGGCTGCAGTGACCAAGCTCTTCACACGCGGAGGCAACCCTTTGATGAATAACTCAATCCTCCGAGACATAGGCCGGGACAAGTTCGGGCACATGTCGGCCAGTTCATACGATCGCTTCACATACGCTTCGACTTCAGATCCAACCATCTTCAAGTCGTAGTATTCGTTTTCCAACTTCTGGACCTCGTCCCGAGGACAGTACTCCTCCCTGATCAGTTCTTTAAAGTCTTCCCAAGTTGTGGCATTCGCTGCCTCGATGCCCAACAACTGTACTTGGGCGTTCCACCATGTTAGGGCACCATCAGCCAAGGTACCCGCAGCATATTTCACCCTGTCCCCAGCGGGACAGTTACAGATAGCAAACACAGACTCTGCTTTTTCGAACCATCTCAGAAGTCCCACAGCCCCTTCAGTTCCGGTGAAGGTCTGTGGCTTACAGTCCATAAACATTTTGAATGTACACGCAGGCTGGTTAGGTTGAGGTTGCGCTTGCTGACCAGCTTGATAGGCTGCCAAGGCCTCAGCTACACGGGTATTGATTAGGTTATTCAACTCAGCCTGAGTCATGTTGATGTTGCCACGTCCGTGTCCTCGTCCACTCATGTTTCTATAGTTGGGAATAAACCGATTTAGAAAATCGAAACGAGATGGAAGTCAGGTGTCATACAGATATCCATATACTACCAAGTTTGCACATAGTAAGGCAGAACCCTTCTCACGCTCGATAAGCCTCACTGGGACTTGCATGCACCTCGCGTTATTATTAAGTGTGCACCCATAATAATAAGGCGATTTGCATGTTTATCTCAGAGCCTCTTAGCTTGCGCTCGAAGTTTCCCCCGTTCAAATAACACAACAGACGGTATTACAGGTCTATGATCTTCATGAGTCGAAGAGTAGTGTCACACTATCAAGTCACTATAGTATTAAATGTGTCAGTTCATATACGTTGTGGGTGTGTGACTGCTAAGCTAGTAATGTATAAAGGGAGAGACGAACCTTGCAATCTGGAGCTGAGTGTCATGATCGATGTTCGAAGGCGTTCGGTTATAGTCCGGTTTTACAAAACGTTTTAAAACCTAGTTCACTATAACCAGTGGCTCTGATACCAAACTGTAACACCCCCAAAATCCCACTAGCGGAAATCCCGCGAGGCGTGTTACGCATCAGAGTTCGAGCCACCAATCACATTGAACCAGTAGTAAATACTTAAATAAAATATAATATCAAATCCCAAAGTATTGTGTAGCGGAAGCATTCAATAAGTCGTTTAGCAAGTGTTTCATAATACTTAAAACCAAAGTTTCCAATGTAAATAAATCCAAGAGCCTCGATCCATGACCACTCCAGCACTCCCAGATAGCAAGTCCATGTTCCAAGTGTTAATGACCTACAAGCATGCAACAAGTGTGTCAGACTACGCTGGTGAGTTCAAGGTGTTATTACGCGTTGTGTTACCAGATATATGTTAATACGATTCAATGATATGTTACGATGTTGCTCAAGTTAGATTACCCTAGGGACTACGCCCTTACGTAACCGAGGAGTGTGCCTCTAAGCAACCCACTATGTTGTTCGGTTAGTTACCCTAGGGAAATCGCCCTTACGTAACCGAGAAGTGTGCCTCTAAACAACCATAGTGAAACCCAGATAATTAGTACCTAATAGCGCTATCAACTAATTACCCACATTGCCCTCCAGGCAATAACCAAACCGATTAAGTTGTTTACCCAATGTTTCCCGTCCAAATGTTTACCAGTTGTCCCAAACCACCGGGACGCATGCTTGAGAAAATGCAATGAACTCACCTGGGATTGCTCGGTATGATTCACACAGTTCAATTAAGTTACAAAGTGATCAACCCCGTCCTACCAAAGTTATTATGCTAGTCAGATTCGTATACAAGTTGTACAAGTATTCGATATCATAATCCACGTATAGGCAGCGACGTAAACAGTCACGTAAACAAGCAAAGTCCAAGTGTTCAGCCCAATCAGTTGGGCTCGTATTGTGCAGGCCCAATATTAGCATGTACGGTTATATGGTCTCGAGTCGCAACAAAGAAAGGTCTCGAGTCGCAACCAGCGATCTCGAGTCGCAACGAGGGGTTCCGAGTCGCAACAGAGATTACGAGTCGCAACAGTGGTTTCGGTTTGTCATGGTCTGGTTACGAGTCGCAACCGGACTCGCAACCACGGATTCGAGTTGTGCTCTGTGTGTACCAGTGTGGGGTCTCGAGTCGTAACTAGACCCGCAACTATGTGTGGTTTCGAGTCGCAACGGGTGGTTCCGACTCGCAATCGGTGTCGCAACGGTGCATGTAACAACTTTCCATGATTACACAGCAACAATCATTCCGTAAATCCAGCTAACAACTTATCAGTTTCACAAATCGGATCAAACACCTTTTCAAACAGTTTTCATTCGTATCATATCATTATCAAGAACAATTAATTCATCAACAACTAATCATACTATCGGTTCATCAAACTAAGCCGATTCTACACTAGCATGCAACCTAGTCATGTGTATAACAAATCTGTGAGCATGTTATATAACAAATCCATTAGGTTATATGATCAATATTCAATTCTATTCATAAGAACATAACCATCTAGTATAATCATCATGTAACATCCGAAGGTGTGATATGCTAACCGAGAACACTAAAAATCATGAACCAAGCAATAGTGATATACTAACCGAGAGAGTGTGAAGTGATTAACTAGATCGCGATGTGAGCCGAGATCCTAAGAACTTCGATATTGATGTGTTGCCGTCGGGTTCTAAGGGAAAACGAGAGGGAGAGAGTTCTTTAGGGTTTGTGTGTGTTTGTGTTGTTGTAACAATGAAAGAACAAACCCCCCCCCCATAGTGTTTACATGTTTAAGAAAGGTGGGCCGACCCCTACTTGGGCCGTCCCCAAGGTCTCGATTACAAAGTTTACGGCCCAAATGGCCTTGTGTGATTGATCCATGTCGTGTGGGTTTAGTTCAAGCAACATACGTATAAGCATATAATTCGTGACATACAATATCCACACATATCACGTAACATGCATTCATTCAATTAAAGTAGCTCACGTAAGCACGTAGCGTTACAGAAAGTAGGTTCAAATTACGAGTTGTCATAGTATCCCCAACTAAAAAGAAATTTCGTCCCGAAATTTGGTACGCACTCACTGAGAAAGCTAGATAAGTTAAAGCAGCTAGATAAGTTAAAGCTAGGTAAGTTATGTCGTTTGCTGGTTTTCCTGGGGTGTCACATACTCATTCTTCTTTTCATTGAAGTTTTTGAGGTACACACATGCCTGAGTTTTATGGTTTGTTTTACCACAAACACTGCAACTTTCAGCTGAAGTAGTGACACTTGTTTTGGTTAAGTCATAAGCTTTTAAATGGAAACAATCTTTTGTTAGATGGTTCCTCTTCTCACAGAATTCACAAAACAAGTTATCAATTTTCTCTTTCTTCTTCCTCTTTTCAGACTCCTTTGTAGCAGAGGTTTTGACCACTGCTGGAATATCCTTAAGAGGAATGACTTTAGCTTTTGGAGCCTTAACACCATCAGTTGATGTAAAGTCCATTGGCTTGAAATTTTCAAGGATATCTGTTGGTGCAGTCATCTGTCGACTACGTCTAATGTCGAGTTCGGGTTGCGATGCGGTTCTGGTCAAGCATGATGTGAGCAAAAACCTGTGAAGAAGATTGTAAAACAGAATCAAAACTTTAAAAATGAAGGAAAAAACTCATCAGTACGATCATCCAATCAAAAGAAAAAATTACAAAAAATTGAAAATGAAAATTCAAAATTTGTTGTGTGCAGAACAAACCACAGTGCAAAAGCGTCAAAACCAGCACATTTGAGGAAGGAATATCACCAAGCCAGACAATGCTATGATCTGAGCATTTGGTGTGAAAAAGGTGGTAACTGGTATGATAACAGGGTGTGCTACAGCTGTGGATATCAGGGGCATATTGCTGTTAACTGCCAATACTGGAGTTATGAGACCAGGAGGTGCTACAATTGCAATATCAAAGGTCACATTGCCAGAGATTGCCCAAAGAGATCGCATGAAAGATTGAGGGCCAATTCTCAGAAAATGGCAAAGAAGATACCAGTCGTTGTCAAGCCCAAAGAATTGAAAGTTTCGGGCCAAAACGTCAGAGAACAGAAGGTCAAAGAATCTAAAGTTCAAGAAACAAAAATGAAGCTTTCTCAGGGGCAGAAAGATCGACTGAGGAAAAAGAGAAAGAAAGCGAGAGAATATCTCGAAAAGATTTTGTCCTCGGGTTCACCCGACAGATCGAAGAAGAGTTCTGATGAATCAACTTCCTCGGCTGCAAAGTCAAGCAAGATGAATTCATCAGATACAAATCTGGGGACAAAAGAGGATAAGAAGAAGAAGAAAGTGAAGTTTTCACTTCCTGGCGATGAATTTGTTTCTTCGAAAACAAAGGAGCCACATGTCGGCGATGAATCTGACTCATTAAAGTCAGACAAGCCACATTCAGGCAATGATTCTGGAATGGTAAAGCCAGAGGAGCCATGTGTTGAGGTAAAGGTCGAGAATTCTAGTTTAACAATGGATGAGAAAAATTTTCCACCATTGTTGAACAAGAATTCAAAATCACCCAAGGCTGGTCAGGCTTGGGTGAAACTTTTCAAATAGAAAAACCTGACTTGCTGGAGCTCCCAGGTTTGTAAGAGTGGAGCATGAATCGGCATCTTTTTAAATCTGTGTTTGAAGATTTTGCAGGAATTGCCGGAGATCCCAAGATGGTATCGTGGATCATGAATCGGCATCTTTCTTGAATTTTATTCGGTAACGTCAATCATGCAAACGGTAAAGAGGTTTGGTTGTGTTTGTGAATGTTTTACAAGTGGTACAGAGGATTCTGGACTGCATATGGTAAATCAAGGACATTAACTTGTACTTGGATTTTCCGACTTTTGTGTAGAAAACAAGATGATGAAGTAACCCCGTACCTAAACTGTTTGGTAAACAAACTAAGTTTTCCGGAAAAGCCATTTTGATTAAAACAAACTTAAGTGTTTTGAAATCAGAATGGGAAAATAGTTTGTTGTGAGGGGGAGTTCTGATTGTTTATGCCAGGTGGATAGAGAATTGAAGTGATTCTCATCAAGTTGTCAAGTTTGTACAGTTTGTTTCAAATTTTCCCAGAAAATCAAAATTGAAACATATTTTGATTTTAGGGGGAGAAAAATTTTAAAAAAATTAGAAAATTTGAAAATGTCAAAAACATTAAAAATTTAAAAATGAGTTTTGTTGTGAAAAAGAGGAAATGATAGTAAATCAGTGGACTATCACAGCATGCTAAAGAAATGTAATGTAAAATGTGATAAACGGTCTCACTGATGATGTGACGATAGGTTTTTGTACATTTAGTAGATTTATTCCGGATATAAACCTAAAATTTCAAACTTGTGAAATTTGTGGGGAACACTACTTGGATATATAGGTAACCCCTGAAATCTCGTTTGAAAGGTCTCGTATTCTGATATACTAGGTGTTAATACTCTATGATGTCTGGGGTATTATTCCGGGACTTCTGCTGAACGGTAGTTCTGACCTAGTCCTTGGCTAATACTTTCCACAAAATGCTTGAAATATAGCATAAAGCCCTCAGTTGATTAGACAATAAAATTGATAATCATCTGTTGTAGCTAAAAAGATCCTCTAAAGGGGACACACTGCTAAGTCGAAGCTGATATCTCTCTGCTGAACGGAAGTTCTGACCTGAGATCCCTCAGTTCTCGCATCTTTCCCTTAATTTATGTACAGACATCATTGTAGTGTTCATACCTGTAAGACTGAATATTGGGATTCTGGATACGGGAGTATATTCAAGAGGTGGGACACATGAATTGAACTAAGTTCATAAAATACCGAAATAATATCCTGAATAGATTGAAAATTGTATGAAAATTTAAGAGGACAATTATATCGTCAATCTACGTGAATCGTTTAGAACTTAAAACGATTAAAAGCTTAACGGTGCTTGTGTTATGTCTCAAAAACTGATATGATCCTCTTGCACAAACTCACAAAAATATGTTTGTTTTGCATTTAAATTTCTGTTTTTGCATTTATGTTTCATATTTTCAAAAATCCAAAAAGATTTTCGACAACTGATGGTGAAGAGCTGATTTTCAAAATCTCAAAGGCTAAACTTGATGAACATACAGGTTGGTTAAGTCATTTGAAATGTTTAAAAATGATTCATTAGGTTGAATCAGAAATTGTAATGTTTCAAATGTGTAATCAGTGTTTAATTTGTAAAAATTCTCAAATGATTTGTTGATTCATTAAGTTGAATCACAACTTTATTTGTTTGTGATAGAGTGTTTGAGATGATGCAGATGATGAGCTGAACAGAGAGAAGCCAGGAGATAATTTCGATGGTGGTAACAAAATCCCAGACAACTATCCTAGCAGAGTGATAGGGGGAGTCTGATGAAGGTTATAGCCAAAGAAAGTTAGATCCAGGCAGAATTCTTGAAGAAGACCGAACTATATCCGAGAATGTCATGTTGAAGACTCTCACTGAAGATTCCGTCAACATTCAATCTGTTGATACGCAAAGCCAGGTGTCGATCCTAAAAGCACGGAAGCTTGACGAAAGGGGGAGCCTGAAGATTCTGAAGACAGAGAGATAGAAGTCCAAAGACTGATAAAGACTGAAGTCGTTGAAGACTCGACACTTTAGACTCGTCAACATCTGAGGGGGAGTCTGTTGGTGCAGTCATCTGTCGACTACGTCTAATGTCGAGTTCGGGTTGCGATGCGGTTCTGGTCAAGCATGATGTCATCATGCTTAATGATGACATCATGTGACATCATCAATCAACAACTACTAACGACGAAATATATAAATAAAGTGCAAAAGTCTTAATTCCATCTTTATGTTGATTAGACCAACATATGGTCCAATGAGGTTATACCAATTATGGAGCCAATGAAAAGAGATTATGTGAAGTCAAAAGTCAACAGGAAGTTTTAGATGATGAGGACCGCTTTTACGTCAAGTGGGAACCGCCTTTACGACAGAAGCTGGATCGCCTTTATGACAACATGTTTGAGCTGAACCGCTTTAAGGAACATATGGGAACCGCTTTAACGTCACATGCTGAACCGCTTTTACGTACAGGTCTTTGGAGCGGTTCACAGCCTCTATATATAGGCTTGGTTGTTATTTCATTTGTAACGTTGTTCAGATTTGCTACCGAAGTGCTGCCGGTATTTCCTTGTACTGTAAACGTTGTTATATCAATATAGAAGAGGATTAAAGTATAATACAAGTTGTGTATACGTCCGTTTCTTTGTTTCCGCCTCTGAAACGGATTTGAGCTCTTCCGAACGACTCATTTAGGTCGAAGTCCGATCCTACAATATCACACTCATCAGACCATCTTGGTTTAAATTGATGATTTTCAATCTCCTCAAATGCAGAGGGACCCATTGGTCTGTCAAGTGTGATTTTGTTACCAAGTTTGTCAGTGATTTTCACTTCTTGGCCATCCTTGTTTGTTGGGATGAACTCAGTAGTTACATCAGTGGTTGAAACAGATTTTTCAAAAGCAGTGTTATCATCATCATGTTTTCTATAACCAACCCCAAATTTTACATTGCTTTTTATTTGTTTCTCAAGCATAACCTCATACCCTTTGCATGATTCCACCCATTTTTCACAAGTGATCTGGGTGGATTCTAACTCCTTTTTGCAAACTTGGTATTTTTCTACCGTAGTTTGGAGTTGGGTTTTGGTTATGCTTTGCTCTTCTTTCAAACTGCTAATCTCTTTTTCCTTTTCAGTCAACTTGTTTTTAAGTTCTTTTAAAGATCTTTCAAATTTGACTTCATCAGTTAAGATTTTGTTCCTAAGGTTTTCATTCACCTCTTTAATGTTAGCAAAAGCAATAATGCAATTGTCAGAACATAGTTTTTCTAGAACTTGAGGTGATACCTTGGCAGCAGCCATCATTGCACAATCACATTTAGGATTCTCTTCCTCATCAGCTCTCTCTTCTTCCTCACCAGCCTTTTCATCTTTCTTGTCTTCTTCAGACCATAGACCTGTCATTGGTTCAATCAGGGTACCTGAACTTTCTCCCAGCAGTATTTCATCAGTCACAGCAGTAACCACTGCTTCAGTCACCTCTTCCACTGTTTCAACCTTCAGCTGTTCCTTCTCAGATTCAACCCCCTCCTGTATTGACTCTAATGCCATCAAACAAAATTCATTGTAAGAAGAATCATTTGAAGCATATAGTGCAAAATTTTCATCATTAAGATTTTCAGGCATACTGCTCCAGTCAACAAACTCTTGACTAAAGAAACTTTGTTGTTCAGGTTGTGTAACTACTGGAGCAGTAGTTTGAGGTGCAGATTGCACTTGTGCCTGGGGAGCAGGGGTTTGAACAAATTGGATCTGTGGAGCAGCTGTTTGGACATAATGCACTGGCATAGGGGCAACAGCATAGTGAGCAGTGTTCACATGTGCTGCTGGGGCATATTGGGCATAGTGCACAGTGTTTTGAGTTTGAGGTCTAGGATTTGAACTAGGGTGAGTGACTATGGGACCAGTTGTTTGACTCCTACATTCCCTAGCAAAGTGTCCCAACCTGTTACACTTGTAACACTTGATTTTCGATTTATCCAACCCAACCCTTAGGTTCCCATGAAGACCTGGAAATTTTCTCCCAGTTCTCTTATAAAATTTGCTAGTTCTAACACTTAGCAAGGCCAGTTGGTGCAGGATGTCCATTTCTTCTAGGTCAGTGGGGTCGAAATGCTGTAAATCATTGAGTTCAAAGCTTAAATTGTCTGACATCTGGTTGTCATTTGCAGTGAATGCATAACCTGTAGAGTGAGGATCAAGGTTGTTAAAGTTTGCACCAGCAGTTATGTCAATGAAGTGATCATAACCCTGATCCTTACCACTACCACCAGATTCTTCTTGACCCAGAAGAGCAGTGTTACCGAATGAATAATCATCAACGGTTTTCCCTGACTCTTATAACTTCCTTTTCTGGTTCAACTCCCTCTCAAAGGTCAGGAGTCGACCATGGAGTTGGGTCAAGGTCAGATCCTTGAACTCAGGTGCAGTTCTGGTGACGATAGCTATTGTGTCCCATTTTTCTGGCAGTGATCTAAGGAACCTGCTATTTTGAGTCGAGTTTGAAAACGTGACCTTAACAAGCCTCAGTTCACTGATGAGACAACTGAAACGCTCAAATTGTTGAGTCAGTGATTCACCTTTAACATGACAAAATGTTTCATACTGTTGGTTCAGGATTTCCCTATTGTTTTCTATGACCTCTTCGGTACCTCCAAACTGTTCCTTAAGTGCGTCCCACAACTCTTTGGCACTGTTACAATGTAACAGTCCAGCATATATTTCGTTGGGGAGCGCTGATGCAACAATACTAAAGGCCTTAGCATCCAGTTCAAACTTTTGATAATCCATTTCAGTATAATTTTCAACAGGTTTAGGAACTTGTTTTTTAGAATCTTCACCGCTTGGCACTGTAGGAACATGAGGACCAAAGATAACAGACTTCCAACAACCTGTGCTTTGTTGAGCGAGGATGTGACCCATCCTCCTCTGCCAGATGTTGTACTCATTCTTTTTAGCATAGGTGGTTTAAAGAGCGAGCCAATGTTGTTTTTATCGTCCTGAGATTGTGACGTCATTCTTGTTGTTTTACAGGTACTGAGAAATCAACTATAATGGTGATTAATCCTTACTCTGTTTTTCAACGACGAACAAACGATCAGTATCAACTGTTTTGAGCTGAACTATTTACGTCAAAATGATTGTTAAATCAAATTTGACTGTTCTAGCTCTGATACCAATTGTTGGATCTGAGTTTCCTTTTGATTGTATTTTTGTTTGTAAAATAAGATGGAAATGAACGAGTGTGCAGCGGAAATTAAGATGAACACAAACTTTGTATACAATCAAATGAGAGTAATACTTTTAATCAAACATCTTTACACAAAGAACCGAAATGATTGAATTTATTTCAATTACGATTACAATGATGATGAATGAATGCAAACTCCCCCTCAGCCAGAGCTCAGCAGTTTGTTCGTGCAAAGAAGACGAATGATGTGAAGAGCTAATAGAACAGTACAAAGTACTGTACTATTTATAAGCACTTGCAAACTACTGAGCATCTTTAGCTGACGTCACCATGAAAGTGACATCTAACCTCCTAACAAACTCTAACCTCTGATCTATACAGACACTGCTTGTGTTAACTACTGTTATTACATTCTATTATATAACATACTATAGAACAACTGCTGCAACCTTCTACTGCTGTGAACACAGCAGCACTTATCCGGATCAGCAGTGCTTGACTCAAGGCAGTAGATTGAATCAGCAGGACTTGAGTCTTCATCAGATCTTTAATTGAGCAGCAGTTATTGGTCAGCAGTTAGTAAGATCAGCAGATAGGAGGTCATCAGTTGTTGTAATCACTTTCAAGGGGAGAGATATGTATATCAGCATCTGCTTATTCTGAATCCACTGAGCTGATCCAGTTTTGGCTTTACATTATCTGTTCCTCTGATAGGGTTCAATCCCAACAAAACCGTTCCCTTAACCCCCGACCAGGTAGCCAACATACCTCCATATAGACTGTGGAGATATGAATGGTGAAAATCTTTTATTTTATATAGATAGTAAAATAACGCCAAGACACCACGGACAAACGATAAGGAAAGATCACCTTCAACATAAGTAACTAGTTATTAAAGTCATTAATACAAAACCAAATAAAAAGTGCAAAAGATTAAAAATAAAAAGTATTATACTAAACACTTGTCTTCACCAAGTGATGTAAGAGACTTAGGCAAACATGGCCTTGATTGTCAAGAACTCTTACGATCAATCTTGGATCCCGAGACGACTCACACACTCTATGATGGACAATGGATGATGGTGGTGGATGATGGTGTTATGGTGGTGGTGGGTGGTGGATGAAGTGTGAGAGAGGTGGTGTGCCAAGGGATGAGTTGCAATGAAACCAAGCACTCCTATTTATAGACTGAACAGAAGGCTGGGCACGGCCCCGTGTCCGCTGGACACGGCCCCGTGCCTGTCTGACACTCTCTCTCTTCATTAATTGTAATTCGCAATTACAATTAATGCGCCTGCTGTACTTTCGCCACGCCCCCGTGTTCACTGGACACGGCCCCGTGGTGGGCAATAGAAGCTTCTATAGGTTTGTCTTTTCTGCTGCTTCTTGGGCACGGCCCCATGCTGGCTGAGTACGGGGCGTGTTCAGTCTTCTGCCTTCTCTATTTTGCTTGGGAGGATGCTGTTGAGGGGTCGGGCAATCCACTTATGTTCCTTTTCTTGTATTTATGTTAGATTTAGTTGTCTTTTTGCTTCTTTTGTGAATTTGAGCTCATTTAATCCTGAAAATACAAAAGGAAGACAAAAGCACTCTTTTTCCAACATTAGTACTTAAAAAGGGTTAGTTTTATGCCTTATTTGATGTAATTTATATGTTGCATTTTACACACATCAAATACCCCCACACTTGAAATTTTGCTTGTCCTCAAGCAAAACTCCTTAATATGTGGCTTACACTCCCAAATGGAATGGGTAGAAGAGAAGGTTTTGGCTTGTCATAGAGTGTCAGGAATCCAAGATCTTTTTGGGTTTTATTTTTATTTATTTACAATCCTATTCGTTATGATTTGTTTAGAACGTTTCATAGGAAAAATTACTTACTTGGGCATAACATGCCTTTTTAAAATTCCATTTATATACAAGTTCACATACCTCACGGGAGAAATCACTCACACTCGGCCGAAGGTGTATTTTTAGTGAATCACTCGAGAGCAGCATGGAACTTATTCCTACCATAAGCTTGCCAAGCAATCAATCCTCCTCCTTTTTAACTTGTTACCTTTGTAAATATCAAGAGGACTTTTTGGGTAAAGGCTTGGGCTAAAGGTGGGTGAATGGGTTAGTGGAAAAGGGCGAAAAGCGTAAAAAGCGTCGGTTTTCCTAAAACACTTTGTTTTAGTGACTTTTTATTTCGAAGTATTTCTTCAAACAAGCTTTTGTTTCAAGAGCTTTGTTTGTTTATTTCTAACTTCATTTTTTTTTTTAGTCACACGAAAACCGAGCTTGCTACTAAAATAAAGGGTAAAAATAAAAAAGGGTTTTTGGTGGGTAAAAAGGTTTTAGGGTAAAGAAATGAAAGGTTTAGGCTCAAAGGGGTTAACTAGGGGGATTTTGGGTAGGTGGTAAAAAAAATATGAAAAATAATGGTGTGGAAAGAAAAAGGGTTAGTCCTAATGCCTCCATCATTTACTTACTTAGGTTTAAGTTGGTAACGACCGGGAATGAATCGTCGTGGCAAGTTCTAGAGTCGTAAGAACCAAGCGGCTATTCACACAAGAAACGAAAAATGAGCATTTAGTCTAAAGATGTAAATTTGTATGCTCAATAAAGCCTCAAAACTCACTTTTTGTGGGAGTGGGTTTTTCTATGTGATCAAGTATATATAATCAAATTTTAACTAAGCTTGTCATGCCGTTTCATAATTTTCTTATGTTGGTTCTTTTTATCACGACGCTCTCGGTTGTAAATTTGTAAAAATATAACCTTATTAATCTTAGGATTCCTAACTTAAACTTTAGACAAGTAAAAAAAATGAAAACTTTTGAAAAAAATTTGGGGTGTTTAGCGGTTCCAATAGAGTTTTGTGTAAGGCTTGTTATTAGGACTTGCAAAATTTCAAGGTTTTAGCATCCCCCCCACACTTAAATTACACATTGTCCTCAATGTGTCCCAAAAATAAATTTTTAGATTGATTAGATGTGTAATATGGTGTTAAAAGCAAAGATTTATGTTACTGGCAGTCTGGACACGGCCCCGTGTCCGCTGGACACGACCCCGTGGTGAACTGCTAGTAACGAAAACTTACAGAAGGCGAACACGGGGGTGTGTTGGTTAGGCACGGCCTCGTGTCTAACAAAAACTTGCAGGAAAGTAACCAAACAGCAGTTATGGGAGGTGAGCACGGGGGCGTATCGGCTGAACACGTCCCCGTGTGGACAGTCTGTAAGCCTGAAAAACAGGTTCCTTCCTCCGGTTTTTCCATCATGGCCTTATGAGTGCTAAGGCTTAGCACTCTAAGCCTCGGTTTGTACATGTTTCATCAATTAATACCACACCAAGCAACACAAACATCCTACATTACCATAGTTAATTGTTCCAAGCATAAAGTAAAAGAAAAATAAAGCGGAAAATAAAAGTAGTCAAGGAAAGTAAATTGTTCAACACTTGGCACACAGGCCACAAACTGTTCGATAGATAAAAGGGACTTTAACCTGTGGGCTTGCCATCAACCCGCTCCTGCTCCGTCAAACTCCTAGTCCATGTCCTCGTCGCTGCCATCACCTCCATCCCCCTGACCCGCCATGTACTCCCGGATGCTACCGATGTCGTCTTGTATATCGTTGATGTTTCGTTCGATAGCGCAGACCCGGTGGTATGTATTGTTAGCAAGGTTGTAGGTGTTCCTGGTACACATGAGGTTTTCCTGCAAAAGATCATGTAAGCTTTGAAAGTTAGGAAAACCGCCTCCTTGTGAGGAGGATTGACCCGGATCACCATGGGGTTGATACTGGTAGTGGGGAGGTGGTGCGTGAAGAACTAGGGCCTCCTGCGGGTTCCATGCATAGCCTTGCGTCCTTTGGAAGCTCACTGACCCATCTTCCGCCTCATAAAGTAAGTTCATGGCTTGGCAAATGTGATAGTCAACTCGTCCCGACCATGGGCTTCTCTCGAAGGACCTAGGGATGTGTGTGAAGTGCTTGAAGAGGCGGTACACCCATCCTCCAAAGAAGATCAGTGTTGGAGCACGAGGAAGGCGGTAGAGATGCATGTTTCGTAACAGGAGATATGGAACATCAAGAGGCTTCCGGTTGTGGATACTGTGAAGGACAACCAAATCTTTCAACCCTACAACGCCACTACTGTCGTGACGTTGGCTAAGAGAGTAGGTGAGGAGCCTGTGAATGTAGCGATAGAGTGGGTCCCTCAGCTTAGTACTCTTGGTGATGCTAGGGTTGTAGATTCCTTCACCGATTTGGGCCCATGCGGCTTGACGTTCATTTTCATCCAAATCTCTTAATCCCCCGGTATTTTCCTCATTTCCCGATTCCTCTTCCCCGTACAGTCCTACTATAGCTCCAAACTGTGCCATAGAGATCGAGTACCTCGTCCCGCCACAACGAAATGCAACCCCTTCATTGTCAAATGGGTCACACCTTGAAGTGAAGGTAAAGGTGCTATTGAACTCCAAGGTGCATTGATGCACCGACCTAAGCCGAGTGGTTAATGCAACCCTTAGTGGTCCCGTAACGATGTTGTTGAATCAGTCCAACTGGTTTACCAAGGTTAACAGGTCCGTGCATGCTCGTCTGGGGTACTCCTCGGGCCTTGTTTGAAGTAGCTCATATCTTGCCCTAGCGTCGAGCTCACTTGCATTGAACCTTGTGAACTTTGCCATCTGAAAGAATACACCAAAAGTTAGCACGAAACAGTAAGATTTTGAAAGAAACTGCAACCAGTGGGCTGGACACGGCCCCGTGTTCAGCGGGCACGACCCCGTGTCCAGGCGTCTGTAACCCAAAAACTTCATTTTTCATCCCGGTCCCGAAAATCTGAAAATTTTTGGCCAAGTAGGAGCGGTTTCCCTCGAAAATGAAACCCCAAGTGCCGTTTTTCCCAAAATAACCCGTTTACCCCTTCAATTTTATCTTTTTCGGTTCAAAAACAAGGGTTTGAGGTTTTTATGAGAAATCGGGCAAATCTATCAACAATACAAGTGTATTTACTTCCCATTATACTAATCTAAACTAATACTAACAGATTACATCAAAAATTTGAAGTTTGATTCGGATGAACTTGAAGAACCCTAGATTTTTCCCAAATTTTTTATGTTTAACTACATGCAAGTAACTAATCTAACTACTAATGATGATAGAATCATACCTTGATGTTGTTAAACGTGGAAGTAACGACGGAAATCTGCGGAAAATCGCCTTGGACCAGAGCGTTTTCGGCAAAACGGGGCGTGTGGAATGAGGTAACTGTTATGAAATGGGGGCTTTATCCCGTCAGTTGCGTCGACACGGCCCCGTGTCCAGCGGACACGGCCTCGTGCCGAGCAAAAAATTATTTTTTTTTTCTTTTTATGTGCTCGTGTGAGTACCCAATTTTCCGAAAACATGGTTAGAAGACTTACCGGTTTCGATGTATACTCTCTTGCTTGTAACATATTGGGTATGATGTGGGTGCTTTTTATTAGTTAACCGTTTGAAGCGAGATCTCCTCCTCTTCATCCTCAATGGATCCTCGGTAGAGTATTAGCCGTTGGCCATTGACTTTAAATGGACTACCATTTCGAGCTTTAATTTCTACTGCACAGTGAGGAAAAACATGGGTGACGGAAAAGGGTCCTGACCACCTAGATTTTAGTTTACCAGGAAATAATCGAAGTCGTGAATTAAACAACAGGACTTGGTCTCCTTCTCGAAATTCATTAGGCTTAATATATTTATCGTGTAAATTTTTCATTCTTTCCTTATAAATTTCGGAGTTAGAGTATGCATAATTCCTTAATTCGTCTAATTCATTTATTTGACAGAATCGATTTTTACCTGCAGTTTCTAAGTCTAAGTTTACGCTTTTTATTGCCCAGTAGGCCCTGTGAGCTATTTCTAGTGGCAAATGACAACTTTTTCCATAGACAAGCTTATATGGGGTTGTGCCTATAGTGGTTTTATAAGCAGTTCGAAAAGCCCACAAAGCATCATCTAATTTATCAGCCCATTCCTTTTTATTTAATCCTACGGTTTTTTCAAGTATTCGTTTTAAACCTCGGTTAGTCACTTCGGCTTGTCCATTTGTTTGAGGGTGATATGTTGTTGAGACCCGATGATAGACCCCATATCTTGTTAAGATTTTTTCGAGTTGATGATTGCAAAAATGGGTACCCCTATCACTTATCAAAGCTTTTGGTGTTCCAAAACGAGAAAATAGTTTTTTCAGAAATTTTACCACTACTCTTCCGTCGTTTGTTGGAAGAGCTTCGGCCTCTGCCCATTTAGACAAGTAATCGACTGCCACAAGTATATATTTGTTTCCTTTTGATGGTGGGAAAGGTCCCATAAAATCGAGTCCCCACACATCAAAAATTTCACAAACGAGAATGCCATTTTGAGGCATTTCGTTTTTGGAAGAAATATTACCTGATCTTTGGCAAGCATCACATGTCTTTACAAGATCTTGTGCATCTTTGTAAATGGTTGGCCAATAATATCCTGAATCAAATACCTTTCGTGCGGTACTAGCGGCACCATGATGCCCTCCGTATGGACCTTCATGACAATGACGGAGAATTCTTCGTGCTTCATTACCATGGACACACCTTCGGATGAGTTAGTCGGCACACATTTTGAAAAGATAAGGGTCTTCCCAAAAATAATGCTTTATATCAGCAAAGAATTTCTTTCTTTGATGATGTGGCCATCCTTTGGTGACTATACCGCTAGCAAATAATTAGCATAGTCGGCATACCACGGTTCTTGTCTGCTTTCCATCATTTCCAAGGATTCTGTGGGAAATTTTTCGTTGATCTGCTCGTCCCTGGTTGCCTCCAAAGCTGGGTCTTCTAGGCATGAAAGATGATCCGCAGCAGTGTTTTCTGCTCCTCTTTTGTCTTCGATTTCAATGTCGAACTCTTGGAGGAGTAGAATCCATCTGATCAAACGGGGTTTCGCGTCTTGTTTCTTGAAGATGTATCGAATAGCTGCATGGTCTGTATAGACTACAATTTTAGAAAGGACAAGGTAAGAACGGAATTTATCAAAAGCAAATACCACAGCTAGTAACTCTTTTTCTGTAGTTGTGTAATTTTCTTGTGCATCGTTAAGTGTTTTACTAGCATAATAGATTGGGTGGAAATGCTTCTCTTTTCGTTGTCCCAAGACTGCTCTAACAGCAAAGTCACTTGCATCACACATGATTTCGAAAGAAAATTTCTAATCAGGCGCTATCATGATAGGTGCATTGACTAGCATTTCCTTGAGGGTTAGAAATGCTTGATTGCATTCTTTGTCAAAGATGAAAGGTACATCTTTTTCAAGTAATTTTGTTAGAGGTCTTGAAATTTTTGAAAAGTCCTTGATAAACCTTCTATAAAATCCGGCATGCCCTAAGAAACTTCTGATTGCTCTAACGGAGGATGGTGGAGGTAGTCGAGAAATAGTTTCTATTTTTGCTCGATCAACTTCCATACCTTCGCTTGAGATTTTGTGACCGAGTACTATTCCCTCTGTTACCATGAAATGGCATTTTTCCCAGTTAAGGGCGAGGTTAGTTTCCTCACATCGGGATAGCATTCGTTCAAGGTTATCAAAGCATTGGTCATATGAGTCTCCAAAGATAGAAAAGTCGTCCATGAAGACTTCCATTGTCTTTTCTATCATATCATGGAAAATGGCTACCATACAACGTTGGAATGTTGCAGGTGCATTACATAGACCGAATGGCATGCGTCGATAGGCGAAAGTTCCGTAGGGGCATGTGAAAGTTGTCTTCTCTTGGTCCTCAGGTGCTATCAGTATTTGAAAGTAACCTGAAAAACCATCCAAGAAACAATAAAATGACCGGATAGTCGTTCTAACATTTGATCAATGAAGGGCAAAGGGAAGTGGTCTTTCCTTGTTGCTTCATTTAATCGTCTATAGTCTATACAAACTCTCCATCCTGTGACGGTTCTTGTCGGTATTAATTCATTTTTTTCATTAGTTATTACCGTCATACCTCCTTTCTTTGGGACTACTTGGACGGGACTTACCCATGGACCATCGGAGATAGGATAGATTAGTCCGGCGTCAAGTAGCTTGATGACTTCATTTTTAACCACTTCTTGTACATTGGAATTTACTCTTCGTTGTGGTTGAATTACTGTTTTGTAGTCATCATTCATTAGAATTTTGTGCGTACACATGGAAGGACTTATTCCTTTAATATCTACAAGCTTCCAAGCAATCGCATTTTTGTGTTTTTTAAGAAGATTAACTAATTTCTCTTTTTCCACGCTACTTAATTTAGATGAAATAATTACAGGTAAATTACCGTCTTTGTCTAGAAAAGCATATTCCAAACCTTTAGGAAGTTCTTTGAGCTCAATGGGTGGGTCTTTAGAAGACACCTTATTTTGTGGCTCATTTAGATCAAGAACCTTAAAAGTTTGTTCTATGGCGACATCTTCTTCAACAAAGTGGTCATCTTCTTCAGTTGTATCGGGTGGCTCATCTTCATCTTCAATTAGGGGGTCATTATTGCCAAAAGGATATTTCATTGAACGCTCAAGATCTATGCTCCTTTTGAATGACCCTAATTGAAGAGGTAGGTTGTTAAATTTCCGGTTTTTCAAAGCTTCATGAGTTTTCACAAAAGGCTTTCCTAAGACTAGAGGAGCATCATCGAGGATGACAAAGTCGGTTGGAATAACCATTTGATTTGTTTGAACCAAGACATCCTCAACCACACCGATTGACTTTATTACCTTTCGATCGGATAGAAAAATGGGTATTTGAAGTGGAGAAAAATCACTAATACTTAATTTTTCAAAAATATAGTTAGGCATTATGTTAACACAAAGATCTTTATCAATGGTGATATTACTAATAAAGGAATTTTGAAAGAAACATGGAACCGGTGTGATGTTAATTTCAAAAGTATCTTCTTTTATTAGCGAGGTTTGATCATTAGTTAACTTAACACTTACCATTTCTTTGATTTTAGCACTAGTGTTTAACTCTTTTAAAAACTTGGCATGAGGGGTTACTAAACAATGATTTTCGAAAGTAGGTGACAAGAGGTTAATTTCTTCAAAATTAGACTCTTCTTGAATTTTAACATTATCGGCCTCACCTTTTTCGTTGTTTAACTCATGTGTCGGTTTTTCACTTATTTGTTCTTCCATTTTTACATTTTCAACTATCTTTACGTTATTATTACAATTTAATTCTTCTCTCGCGCGGGACTCCTCTTCTCTTGCGCGAGATTCTTTTATGAAACGTTCGATAGTTTTAATGTGTTCTAATATCCTATTGGTCACTTCGGTGATAGAAAAAGAATTGGGGTCCTCAAAGCTTGAATCCGGTTGTTCGATCCTTGGCTCCTCATAGTACCCATATGAAGTAGATGGTTCACACCATTGTTCTTCATTGTAAGTATATGATGGATAAGGGTCGAGACTTTGTTCTTCGTAGTACTCATATGAGGTGGGTTGTTCACGCCATGGTTCCTCATAATAAGTATATGAAGGTGGTGGCTCATATCTTGAGTCATCAAAGTATGAGTATGAAGGCTCACACCTTGGTTCGTCAAAGTACGAGTATGAGGGAGGAGGTTCATACCTTTGGTCTTCATAGGATGTGTATGAAGTTGATGGCTTGTACCTGGGCTCCTCATAATATTTGTATGAATTGGATGGTTGAAACAAGTTATAATATTGTACCGAGTGCGGGTTTCCACAATTAGTGCAATAGTCTCTCATATAATCATCCTCCTCATAGGTGTAGTTGTAACCTCCTGAGTATTGATCCATAAGAATCACTCAGCAGACCATAACTGAGTCTCGAGACCAGAAAACAGGAACAAAGACGGAAACAGAAGGCTGGACACGGCCCCGTGTCTGGTGAACACGGCCCCGTGTTCAGGGTCTGTATCTGGGCGTTTTAATTAAAGTTATTGGTCTCGTTGGAAACGGGGGCGTGTTCAGTGAGCACGGCCCCGTGTTCAGACTCTGTATCTGGGTATCTAACTAAAAAATATGCAGCACGGGGGCGTGTTCAGTGAGCACGGCCCCGTGTTCAGGCTACTGTAAATACAAACTAAACTAAAATGCAGAAAAATGTGCGCGCGTTTTAAAAAGGTTTTGAAAAACTGATTAGGCCGTTGATTTTAAGCTTTCTTAAAATCCTTGTGTCCCCGGCAACGGCGCCAAAAACTTGATGTGCGTGAAGTGTGTTATATTTTAGATATATATTTAAGCCCTTTTTACACTTTTAGCCAAGTTTTAAATTTATAAAACACGATATTTACTAACACTAAATACACATATGGGCAAGTGCACCCATCGTGGACGTAGTATAGTGTTGGTAAGATACCGAGGTCGTCCAAGGACACAAGAGCTTTTAGTACCGGTTTATCCTCAACGTCTAACCAAATCAAAATGTTAGAAAAAGATTTTTAAACTAAGAAAATAAAAACTAACTAAATGCTGAAAAATAAAATAAAATAAAAAAAACAGATAGACAAGATGAATCACTTGGATCCGACTCGTGTATTAGTATAACCTTTGATTATTTTCGCACTTTTGTACTTGTTTAAGAGATTATCTTAGTTATTGTAGTAGGCCCCTCTTTTGAAGGCGACGTTACCCTCAACCCAGTAGTTTGAGTCAGCAAGGATACAATCCTAAAGGGTCGGATTATTGAAAGATAATGAATTAAGTTATTAATGCAAATTATGGTAGGCCCCGCTTTTGGCTGTGACGTTACCCTCGACTAAGTAGTCTGAGTCAGCAGGGATACAGTCCTAAATAGTCGGGTTATAGTATTAATAGTAGTTAACTTATGAGGGGGTCAAAGAGTTTGGATCCCCGCCATCCAATACCTATGGGCATTGAAGGAGATCCTACTAAATTTGACCCAAGTCCCTTGCAGGACCTCTAAACGCTGAACAAGGGCAAGACCCTTACCAAACCATTCCCTTAACCCCCGACCAGGTAGCCAACATACCTCCATATAGACCGTGGAGATATGAATGGTGAAAATCTTTTATTTTATATAGACAGTAAAATAACGCCAAGACACCACGGACAAACGATAAGGAAAGATCACCTTCAACATAAGTAACTAGTTATTAAAGTCATTAATACAAAACCAAATAAAAAGTGCAAAAGATTAAAAATAAAAAGTATTATACTAAACACTTGTCTTCACCAAGTGATGTAAGAGACTTAGGCAAACATGGCCTTGATTGTCAAGAACTCTTACGATCAATCTTGGATCCCGAGACGACTCACACACTCTATGATGGACAATGGATGATGGTGGTGGATGATGGTGTTATGGTGGTGGTGGGTGGTGGATGATGTGCCATTCTCGCAAAGCAATCTTTATTCACTTAGCACTCGATCGATCAGCTCTACACTTGAAATCTTTTCAAGTTATTAATAATAGTGGAGCTAGGTAGTTTCCAGCTCCTGGGGTTTTTGTGTCAGTTATCATCTCTTGAAGATATCAAGGGCTTTTCCCTGTAACAAATCTCTTCTGTTCACCTTTACTTACTGCTTTAATTCTTTATTCATTCTATTTTTATCGCATCATCCAAGTTCATTACTCACAAACTGTTTTCTGAACTGGGATCTTGAAACTTATTCTAGGGATCCTCAATTTAAAACTTTACCATTTTGAAGAGCACAATACCTCACTTTCTACGGTTGGTTACTAAATTGAGCTAGTCAATTTTTTACCAAAACAACTAGGTATAAGAATAATGCTTCACTATCTTCAGGCTTCATAAACAGAGGTGATGAGAATAAGTACTTCCTTAATGCTTATAGTGCTTCCTCATGCTTCTCTTCACATTTGAATTTTCTATTTTTCTTCAAGATGTCATAAAATTCCTTGAATCTTTCTGAGGATCTTGAGATAAACCTATTTAGTGTTGTTACCCTTATAGTTTACCTTTGGACATCCTTAGTCCTTGTTGGGGATTTCAAGTTTAGAATAACGTTTATTTGCTATCCCTCTTAATGACCATGTATCCTAAGCATTTTCCTACACCTACTCCAAAATGACTCTTCAAAGGATTGAGCTTCATGTTATATTGGTCTAGGATGTCGAATGCTTCCTCAAGATCCCTGAGATCATCCTTTGCCTTAACCACCATTTCATCATTTTAGACCTCTATGTTGCCCCCAATTTATCTTTGAACATCATGTTTACCAACCCTGGTATGTAGCACCTGCATTTTTTAAACCAAGTAGTATAACAATCGATATCTGTGGGAGTCATGAAGGTTGTATCTTCTTGATCTGAGGGTTCCATCTAAATCTGTTGAAATCTCAAAGAGACATCCATGAAAGTTAATATTTCAGGACCTGGTGTTACATCTACCATTGAGTTAACATGAGGCAGTGGAAAAGGATCCTTTGGACAAGCCTTGTTGAGCTCAGTGAAATCAACACATCCCGCTATTCTTTTGGAAGATCACCACATTAGCCCCATCTTGGGAATTTTACTTCCCTTATCATTCCAGACTTCACCAATCTTTTAACATTTTCCTGGATGATCACATCTCTTTCTGGTCAAATTTCATTCTCTTTTGATGTATTGGCCTAAAACTTTTCTCAAATTCCCATCATAATATCCTTGGAAATACCTATTATATCTTTGTGTTTCCAGTAAAATGTTGACGTCCAGTTCGTTAGAATCTATAGCAAATCCTTCTCAATATCCATAGGGATACTTGTTCCTATAAGCACTTTGATGGCGGGATCCTGAGAATCTGGGGATACCTCCTTGACATCATGTTCCCTGGCTTCCATGATATCTCGCACTTGCTCCGTAATTGTTATGATTACCTACTTTGAGTAGAGGCCTTCATAGACGAAGTGTAACAATCTTAGGCCTCCTAGTAATCACTGTCATTTTTCACCATTCCCCAAGGAGTTGGTAACTTGACACACTGATGGTATGTCAAGAGTACCGCCTTCATGTCATGCATCCATGGTCTTCCTAATATAATGTTACAACAAGACAAAGAATCAATAACATAAACATGTTAGATGGATTTACCCCCTCGATATAAACAGTAAACTCTATCTCTCTAACAATATACTTTGCTTCAATGCCGAACCCTACCAATAGTGATGATTTTGGAATAATCTTAGTCTTTGGGATGTTCATTGTGACACCCAGCTATTTTGAGCTTATACTGTACTAGTATGACACGTGTTATGAATATATGAAGACACTAAATATTAAATATGACATTAATATAATGTATTTGAAGTATTGGTATATCTAAACTTAGTTGAAAATTTTGTTGGCAATAATAAGATAAACGCTTATTGCGTAACGAACAAAATGCGAAATGTCAGTGACCACCCGGATAATGTTAAAATATCAAAAATATTCCGTTATGATTAAAATCCTATTTTAATCATATTTGTGAAGAGAAACTAATTAAAATGCTTAAAATCCTTATTTTGCGAATTTAAGTGCGTACTGCGCAATACCATGTGTATACTGCAAACTATAGACAATGCAGCCAATCTAGGCGAACAAAATATTGTTCAGCAATATTATGGCGAGTTAATTTTTATAGAACGATAAAAATAATTTTAAACACCTTAAAACGCAATTAAAACGTGAAAATAAAATACCTGGTAGTCAGTTAAATACATGTTTTTGCATGAATATGTGTATGTGTAGATTTTAGAGAGAGACTATGTGTGTGTGGGAGCAAGGTGGCGGCACCTTATGTGCCCACCAATTCCTTTATGTTGCCAAGTGTTGAGATTATAAGAACTTAATGATTACAACTTTCTTACATTCAGCATAAACAAGTTCCCAAGAATCAAAACTTTTCATTTCTTCCTTCCCTTACCACCTCTCGGTCGAACACACACTTACACCCACTTCTTTTCAACTCTTAAAACATTATCCTTGAAGATCAAAGCCATTTCAAGTTAGTTTCAAGATGTTTTGAAGATTCAAGAGTGATTTCAAGGTGATTCCAAGAAGGTGCAAGCTCCATATCATCAAACTTTGTCAAACCCCCACCAAAATCTTGAAGGTATAAACTTATTTTTAAAATCACATTCTAGATCTTTGGTGATGATGATGATAGTGGAAGGTTTTTCTTGATCTTGGAATGATTCACAAACTTGAAACTAATAAAAAATGAGTTAAAAAAAAGTGGAAGTAATATGTATGTATGTATGGCCGAAAATGTATATGTATGTGTGATAATGTTTGTGTTTTGATATCTAGTTGATTTATGATTGATAAGATTCTTGGAAAGTTATGCGTGTTAAATCGAAAGGGTTTTTATGAAAGGTGTCATATAAAAGTCTTATGATTTAAAGTGAATATAAGAAAAGTGAAATCTTGGAAATTTATGTGTGTGCATATATGTGTCGTGTGTGTGTGTGTGTGTGTGTGTGTGTGTGTGTGTGTATATATATATATATATATAGTGGAGAGTTCAAATGTGAAGAAAAATTTTGTAAGAATAAAAAGAATAAGTTCTAAACCAATAGAAATGCTCCATTTGACTTTATTTAATATGTGTATTTAATGTTATTAATAAGGGCATATAGGTGAATTTCTAATTGTAATTAATTAGCTAACTAATTAAAATTGTACCTCACTTTTAAATATACTCTTTCAATATAAAATAATTTAGGATGAAGGACAATTTTCGACATGTGTAGGATAAATTTTAGTATGTGTAGGATAAATTTAGATGTGCGTAGGGTAAATTTCGATAAGTGTAAGAGATATGTAGGATAAATTTTGAAATGTGTAGGATAAAATGTTTTTTGCTTTATTAATGAGAGATAACATAATTAATGGAAGGAGTTATAAACTATTTAATATTTTACCATTATGCCCTTTCTTCTTTTTATTCTCACATTAAATTTCTTCTCATATGAACATGTGGGTTATTTTGTTAGTTAGCTCATAAATGAAAGAATGTTGACGCATTTAAGTCAGATGATTAGATGAGGATTTGATGATGAAGTCTTGGATTACATGGATTAAATGAATGTTAGGAGTATTTAAAGCTGATATATGATGGTATGATAAATATGCATTAGTTGTTTGTACATAAGCATGCATGATGATTTAGTGATCATGATATGATGAAATTGTTATGGTATGATAAAATACATAAAAATCAGAATATAAGTTTGCAAAATGATGTTATATGATGTGTTTTGATAGTGTAAAAGTTATAACATCGGGTTATTAGTTTTGCATGTTGTACATATAGCTTAAAAAGTAGTAAAATGGGTGAAATTGCATGATTTATGTATCTTACATGATACAAGCACTATCATGAGTATAACCACCATTTTTATCAGTAAATAACATTTTTGTGTTAAAATATCAAGTCGTGACGATTTGGGATGGTTACGGTAAAGTTCGGTACAAGACTATGTGTTAAAAACGATAAAAATCGACTTTTAAAGTGATTTTTTGCAAAACTGTTTTAAATCAGATTATTAACTAATATTTTTATAATAAATATAAGAGTAAATTGCCATTTTAGTCCCTGAGTTTTGTCCAAATTTGCCATTTTAGTCCAAATAGTTTTTTTTTTTTGCCTCTGAGTCCCTGACTTTTCTCTTTTGTTGCCATTTTGATCACATACACTAACTTCATCCAAAAACTCCATCTTTACCCAGGGGTATTTTGGGGATTTTCATTTTAAATGTTTTCGATTGCCATTTTGATCCAATTCCAAAAAATCAAAAAAATTCTAAAAAATCAAAAAAATTCCAAAAAATTCTAAAAAATAATAAAAATTCTAAAAAATCATAAAAATTTTTAATAAATACAAAAAATCCGTTTCGGCGCGAACCGTTTCGAACCCGAACCGTTTCGAGCTGAACCGTTTCGACGCGAACCGTTTCGACCCGTACCGTTTCGACCCGAACCGTTTCGAGCTGAACCGTTTCGACGCGAACCGTTTCGACCCGTATCGTTTCGACCCGAACCGTTTCGAGCTGAGCCGTTTCGACGCGAACTGTTTCGACCCGTACCGTTTTGACCGAACCTTTTCGAGCTGAACCGTTTCGACCCGTACCGTTTCGAGCCGAACCGTTTCGAGCTGAACCGTTTCAACCCGTACCGTTTCGAGCTGAACTGTTTCGAGCTGAACTATTTCGAACCGAACCGTTTCGAGCCGAACCGTTTCGAGCTGAACCGTTTCGACGCGAACCGTTTCGATCTGAATCGTTTCGAGCCGAACCGTTTCGAGCTGAACCGTTTCGACCCGTACCGTTTCGAGCTGAACCGTTTCGAACTGAACCGTTTCGAGCCGAACCGTTTCTAGCTGAACTGTTTCGACCCGAACCGTTTCGACCCGTACCGTTTCGACCCGAACCGTTTCGAGCTGAATTGTTTCGACGCGAACCGTGCCTCGAAACGGTACGGGTCGAAACGGTGCAGCTAGAAACGGTTCGGTTTGAAACGGTTCAGCTAGAAACGGTTCGGCTCGAAACGGTTCAGTTCGAAACGGTTCAGTTCGAAACGGCTCAGCTCGAAACGGTACGGGTCGAAACGGTTCAGCTAGAAACGGTTCGATTCGAAACGGTTCGATTCGAAACGGTCCAGCTCGAAACGGTACGGGTCGAAACGGTTCAGTTAGAAACGGTTGAGCTCGAAACGGTTCAGTTCGAAACGGTTCAGCTCGAAACGGTACGGGTCGAAACGGTTCGCGTCGAAACGGTTCAGCTCGAAACGGTTCGGGTTCGAAACCGTTCGCGCCGAAACGGACTTTTTGTATTTTTTTTAGAATTTTTTAGAATTTTTATGATTTTTTAGAATTTTTATTATTTTTTAGAATTTTTTGGAATTTTTTTGATTTTTTGGAATTGGATCAAAATGGCAATTCAAAACATTTAAAATGAAAATCCCCAAAATACCCCTGGCTAAAGATGGAGTTTTTGGATGGAGTTAGTGTATGTGATCAAAATGGCAACAAAAGGGAAAAGTTAGGGACCCAGAGGCAAAAAAAACTATTTGGACTAAAATGGAAAATTTAGACAAAACTCAGGGACTAAAATAGCAATTTACTCTAAATATAAGTTATTTAACTTATATTAAGTATCTTTGGTGTTTGGTTAGTCATACGTGACTTCCGACGCCCGAAAACGTTATCGAAAACGTTAAAATACGCATATTTCGACGTACGCGAAAATGGATTATTCACGGGTGAACTTTATGTTTGACAAAGTGATATGTGAATATGAGTATGAATAATGTTATATGTTAAGTGAATACATGATGATATGAATTAATACTATGTTTATGCGTTTATGCGAGGAAAACGCTAAACTAGGTCAAAAGTCACGTTTTGTGTGTAAAATTGTGTTGAGCATGAAGATAATGCCTAGGTTAACTTGATGAGTTATTTGGTGTTTAAGTGTTTGAGAATGTTAAAATGCGTGAAATGATGAAATACGTGTATAACGATGTATGATAATATGTTCACGTTTATGCAAATATATTACAAAGCGCAAATTGTAGATATATTGCTTATAAACCGGTGCGATAACGGATATAACATAATAAGGGTCACCAATAAAATCATTCAAATCGCGGAAAATGTTAATATATATATATATATATATATATATATATATATATATATATATATATATACGTATGAACACGTATATATAAATATGCCAACATAACCAAAACAAAGACTTTTAAGAAAATTCTCAAAGTTATGTGAAAATTCTAAGTATTGGAGAAACTTAGTTGTTTGTAGAATAATTGGTTATTAAATCATTCCTATTTAAATTAGGATATGTAGATTCAATTTGAGGGATTGCGATAAAATAAACGCACCTAAAGGTGAGTGCCACGAGAACCCCTATTTTACTGTTTTATATACTGTTTTGGGGGGAGAACACGTCTTTTAAAAGGATAATGAAATGTTTTAGTATGAAACATGCCTTTGAATAAATGTGTTTTACTGAGTGTCACGAGAACCCTTCTTTTACTGTTTTATATATTGTTTTGGGGGAAGAATATGTCGTTAAATATGTTTTTGTATAAAATATGCCTTTGAATTATCTAAAAGTATATTTGTGGAAAATATGATTTTTGAATGATATGATATGTTTTATGAAAAAACATGGACTTGGAAATGTGTATGATTTAAACTGTTTTCAAGGAAAATGGGATTTGATTGATATAAATATGTTTCGGAAAGAAACGGGGAAATATTACGATATTTTGGGTAAAACGATCGTGAGAAATTAATGATATTTTGAATTTCGATTGGGTCAAATTTACCGGGTCACCAGGATGTAAGTGGCATGTCTAGCTTACATTGCATGGGGGATGGTGGAAATTCGTGCAACATCACATATTAAATTGTTATCTAGTAGGTTATATATATTGATGCAATTGAGGAGGGCACATAGATGCATCCTTGTCATTTTTAATCATTAAGTATAGAACATGTGGAATTGTTGATAGATCTATCGGGTTGACAACCCCGTCGTGACCGGTAGCTCCTTGTTCATATAGCGGTGAATTTTATTCCATAATTGTCTAGTATTGATTAGAGCCTCAAACATAGTATATAGCTCGTAACGTCTTGCAAACTTACGAAACTGAAAGATTGACAAATATTTAATATTGAAACCATAGGTATAAATTTTCATCGAAGATTTTTCAAATAAACAATTCCGGATAAATCACCCTCGGATTTTATGAAGCAAATAAAATTAACTTTCTTAAATCTATATGGATGTTTTATCATTAAAAATCTATGATAAGAAAGTTTTTCCTTAAACAAATTGTTACGAATTTGGATATGTGAGCTCACCCTCTATTGTGTTGACACTTGATTTTTACGTGTTCTTCAGGTACATGAGTTTGGCTTTGGGGATTTTGGCTTGTGTTATCATGTGGTTGTGTGATGCGATTGTAATTAAATAATGTTTGGTCACTTTTAAACTACTTTTGGGACCGTGTGTAATAAGACCCCTAAGGGTCAAACAACTATGATGTGGTTGTGATGTACGTGAAAACTTAAAACTTATGTTTTAAAACAAACCAAATGTCCAACATAAATATTGCATCGACCACTAGGACATTTATGGGTACCAACCTCCATCACCGCCACGTTTGTATTTCCGCTGCGACGTTTTTGGGTGTGACAGAAGTAGGTATCAGAGCCAATGGTTGTTAGTGAACTTGGTGTTTTCATAGAAAACTCTAAACTTCAACCAAAGAGTTTTGAGATTTAAGATCCCAAAATTCACGAAGCTAGAGATTTAAAATAATAATGAATCTTAACCATGTATGAGAACTATAAAGAACTTACGTGTACACGTGTAAACTTATTTGTTTATGCCTTATGTGTTATATATATTCTCATCCTAAACACACACTTACTTAGTAAAGTTATATTGTGTCACAGATGTCGCACGTGCACGAGACTATCAAGATTCACGACTCTGAGAGTGAGCCGGAATTCGAGACCTCTCCGACGTTAGTATTACCAGAGCTACCACACCCTATCACTCAGTCTACTGATATGACAAGTTTTACATCATCATATTACACCGATTCCATAGCTTTTGCCAGTCAGATAGACACATGTTACACTCACACTAGTAACAGGTGGATTGATGACGATGATTCCACTGTTCCTTCCCCAGTCTCTTAGATGGGACAATCATCTGGCACGACACCGGTAGTCGATGAGTTAGGCATGGGTACATCGATGATTGGAGGATCATACGGAGTAGCACCAGTAGTGGACACCACTGTTATCACGACTCGACCATTAGAGCCACTAGCACTTCCACACACTGATATTGCTGAGCCTACGACCGAGATCCCTCCACCACTTATACCAAGCCATTTATTCCTCAGTTTGGATCCCTAGCCTCCATTATACCATTACCAATTCTTGCACGCCAAGGGAAGATACTTCGAATTGCAGAAGACATAGCATCAACCTCTAGGGCTGTTAAATGGATGCATATGAGGATATCTGGGAGTTGGACGAGATCGTGAGAGATCAAATGTGTCAGAGGATAGCGGAGCTTGAGGAGATCGTTAGAAAGTTGTTAGAGTTTCTAGGTTTTAAATGATTGTTGTTGATGTTTCGAACATTCTATTTCTTTTGGTAACCCTTTTATTAGGTTTGCATGCTACGTAGGTATTTTAGTAGGAAATTCGGTGAAAGTTGTCTATGGTGTCGATTTCATTCCCACCAAATTTTGCTAGTTTCTGAAAACTACAAACAAGTAACGTATTTCCACCATAAAATATCAAAACAATGGGTTTTTGAGATACATTTTTAAAATTGTTATGTGATCATGATTATATATGTATTGTTTAATCCATTCGCATTTAATGACTGAATTATTTAAATATTGTCTTACGTTGTTATTATTGCTTCAATAATAGAAACCTCAATATACCACCAAAAGCGAGACACAGTTCCTCTACTGACAGTATAGGATTTCCTATCACACCCAAGGAGTTAGCACAATTGATTGCTCAGCACGTTAACACTGCTTTGGAACAGCGTGAAGTTAACCGAGCTGTGGGACATGGACATGGATGCAATGAGAAGGTGCATGGTTTCAGAGAAGCGCCATCCGAATACCCACTAGGTAGAATAATGATTGGAAAATTTTTGTGAGTTTCCTATGTTATGATATAATCTAAGAGTAATCTTGATTTTTCATTAACTTGGTGAACAATACATAGAGGTGCGAACAAAACATTCCAGGGTCCTAACCCGAGATCATTTACTGGTGTCTTACATGATGAAGAGGCAATGTCGTATGAGAAGATAGGTTGTCACAGCAGTTTGACTATTAAGATCATCCAGCGTATCGAACCTAGGGATTGAGACACTGGAAAATGTGAGTTAGAGAATTCAAGGAAGAATTCCGAGAAAAAAGGACATGAAGAAACGCAAACTGGGTGAAGCAGTTGCGCTCAATGTTAGTGAATCTGGAAAGAAAGTGGGCAAAAAGGGCAAAAACAGTTTGGCAAAGAAAGCCCCAGTCAATGAACAAAAGAAATGTAATAGATGTGGCCGAGCCGAACATGAAACCCTTGAGTGCCATGCTAAAAGAACTTTAGATGGAGTCGAACTTGTAGGATGTTTCAGATGTGGAAAGCATGGACATTTCAAAGGGGACTGCCCCAAATCAAAGGATCAGAGTGGCAAAGGTAAAGCATGGGAGCTAGATACTAGGAAGGCTTGGGTTGATCCTGCACTCGTCACCGGTATGTTCATGGTCCATAATTACTCTACATTAACTCTATTTATGATTAAGTTTAACTGGAATATCATTCTGAAAACCCTGATGTCACTTATGTGCTATAAGCTAGTAGGCTAACTAAAATCAGTATATGATGAACGGATAGAATCCCATGATGTCACACGTGGTCGTAGTATTTAATAGTATGGTTATAATAGTATCCAAAGCTGCTAACGAAGATAGGCAGATTCGATACAGTAGTTGGGTAGAATTGGCTATCCCAAATATAAAGCTAAGTTAAAAGTTCGAAAAAACTAGTGCAAACACCCTACCTCATTGGTAAAGCAATTAGTAAGTTTTGAAAATTGAGAGTCGTTAGGGTATGAAAATCGAAGTAGAGGATGGATTCCTCGGAAACTACATAGATTCGGAGGAGAATGAATAAATTAACCATCAAAGTCGGTACCTACTGCCGAGGTTTGATAATTGCTCGATCATTTGAGGAAATCTAGATACTACTTAAAGTTTAGCGCGCGAGTGAATTATCGTCAGAGGAAGATCGCTGACAGGATATCCCAGAATTTCTCTAAGGATATCACCGATAAATACTATCGCAAGGTCTATTCCAATAAATTGGCATACCTTAATCAAGAAGAGGATTTCTGAAAATAGATAAGGACAAGGAATTGGATAATGAATTCCCTAAGTATAGGCTTAGAAGTCAAAAGCTCATTTTTCGCGACCATTGACGCTAACAATTCAGAAGGATAGAAGATTTGCTTGGAAGAAAATGTAGGAGAAAGCTTTACGATTGCTAAAGGAAAGTTGTATGGTGCACATATTCAATTTCTGTCTAAGGGAAATGAAAATTTAGTTGTATACTGCGATGCGTCACGTTTGGGCCGCAATTGCATGTTTTGCAAAAAGGACGAAGTGACAGCCTATGCGTCCAGACAACTGTAAGTGCATAGGAAAAACGGTAAAACTTATGATCTGGAGAAAGAGATGTAGTATAATACCTTAGAGACTTATAGAACACGCATCGAGCGTGAGTGACGAATTATGATAGGAGTTAAGATACTCATCTACCATTGGTTAAGTTTTTCTTACAATTGTAGCTATCGCAAAAGTTCAGAAACTGGCTTGTTTAAAGCTACGTATAGGAGAAGGTGTCGATCATCTATTTCTTTCAGGATGAGAGAATGGCAAGAAGCAAATTGACCAAATCTGAGAACATGCAGGAAAATCATTGATCGACTAGGGAATTATGTAGATAATCAAGAAGACTGTTGCAAACTTCAAACGGCAAACACAATCTGTTGATAGTGCCATTGTGGAGAGAAGAGGTTAGATTTAGATAAAAAGGGGGAAATCCGTGGAATTTATATACTTTCAAGAGCTCATCTCGAGTTGTATTAGTCGCTTACAGGCTCAGGCTGCCTCAAGTATAGAACGACATACATGTGGTGCAACATGTATCTAACCTGACAAGGATAACTGCCAAGTGGATCACTGACCTTAGCCCCCCTGACAAGGTTCACGTAAATGATAAACCAAAATTTATCAAAGATCTTGTAAAAGGTGTAGTACGAAGAAAAATGGAAATTTAGGAGGAATAGGATTAAGTTAGTAAAGGTCCACGAGAATTCCGGTGAGAATCTGAGTTTCCACGGAAACTACAAGACCAAAGTTAACATAACTATTCTTACTCCTTCCGCGAAATGCGAAAACGAAACCTGTGATGTAAAGTTGACTAATTCAATAAGAGGTCAGGGATTGTAGAGGGCTTCAAGGTGTGTCAGGATTAATATTATAGGGTGGACCAATGTTATGTGTAAGTAATGATATGGTGGTCGTATATATATATGTTAGATATTAACGTACAACCCATTCAAACTATTTCATGCTAATATGTAATAATAATAATCTACTACTAATAAAAAAGTATGATTAATGTCACATGGCATTCTCATACTAAAACAAGAACCTACTTAATGCCACATGGCATTCTCTTATTTAATTTACTAATAATATTATTATTAATTAATTAATTAATACAAAACAATAAAAAATCCTTAACAACTTAATACTAACAAATATTTTATTGTTTACTTAGATAATGATTATTTACTTTTAACTTATCTAAAATATATAGTTAGTTATTAGTAACAACTCTACTTATAATAAACAATTTCAAATAATGTCAATGTGACAACATCTTCTTATTCTTTAAAGGGATTTTTTTTACTATATGTTAAACATCTATTAAATAAATTACAATTTTATATTATAATAATAAAAATGGTAAAGAATAGGTTAATCCGATATTTGAAAACCGGTTTACTTCCATGCTTTGGAAACGCTTTTAATGTTATTAGACCCGTGTAATAAAGGGGTTAAGGATAAAATATCTTCATAATAATTTTGATGCAAGTTTATACTCACCGGATGTCCTAAATGAAGTTATATTTTTAGGCTTGCCAAACCACTCATATTATCCGGAGCTAATATTGGAACTTAAACGTTTATCCCTAGCTAGATTTCGTTTAATACCGCCAAATAGAAGGATTCCGTTTAAATTGAAAAGAAGACAGTTTCCTCTCGCCCTATGTTTTGCCATGACGATAAATAAAAGTATAGGACAATTTTTATGTAAAGTTGGTTTGTTTCTAAAAGAATCAGTTTTTACACATCACCAACTGTTGCGTCATCTATGGTAAAAAATTCACTTATGTTAATTTTTTAGAGAATATAAATTTAAGTAATTTATAAATTTGTATCCTTAAACCGGTGTAGTACACGAGTCTAATAATCTAGTATTATAATATTTATTTCATGATATGCTGATCGTATATATGTTATGTATAAGTAATGTTATATGTTATGCTATTTATTTTCTTGGAAAGTACAAGTATTTTCGTAACTAACTCATAATTATGTAATAATATTTACATCGTACAAGCATGTCATGCTAAGAAATAAAACCACGATCAAAGAACGATTTTTCTACAAAATTACTAGGATGTGATATTTTGCACATGGGACCTCCGAATTAAATTGAGTTGTTAAGTGTGTATGCATTCATGCTACTTGATCTTGATAATCTGAATACAGTAAACACTTGTTGATTGGAAACTTAGGGTATTGCATAACCCTACCCGTATACATATTACGTTTACTGTATCTTAGGTCGTGTGTAAAGGACCTAACATTTATTTAACGCTAAAAGCACGTTAATACATACCGAGCAAGCTAACGTGAGCTCACTACTCTTTCACAAGCATGCGTCCCGGGGGGACAAACAAACTAATATTCCTAGGATGAATACTTTTAAACGTTTTGGTTTAATTACGATGTTGGTTAATAAACTCGAACTCTATCACGAAAGTCCCTACTTACATACCGAGCTATTTGCCTGGGAGGCAACATGGTATTAGTTGATAGCGCTATTAGGCTTGACAAACCTCACACCGTACCTGGGAGAACGGGCGTGAACTAATGACCTTAACACTTTGATCAATGATGATAGACATTGATGAGGGCACCAAAAACGAACAGTCAACCGATACAGAGTTTATTATTCATAACATGTCTTAAACTAAACACTTACATGATTTCGTTAAACAAAACTGTAAACTCGCCAGCTTTATGCTTATACACATTTTCTGCATGCTTGCAGGTCATTAGATGCATCACGAAATGGAACTGGCAGTCTAGGAAGCCGGTGTCGTCATGGGTCATGTCATTTGCGAAAACATTTAACGTTTACTTATGTTTCTAATCAAATGATGTTGAATTGTTTAAACGATAATTTATGCTTCCGTTGAACGAATGTTTGTTTGATTTTAAACGTTTTGAAATGCACTTTTCATATTGAACGAGAACATGTGTTTAATATCCTACTGTTAATTCAATATGATTAGTGGCTATATCCTGGTACGCTACACGTCTTGCGGTGGATTCCGTATGCGGTATTTTAGGAGTGTGACATTTGAAATGGTTGTGATTTGAAATAATATGATATGCTGACGAGACAAGTTTGGATTTTGAACGAGTATAGTATTTTAGATGACCCATCAATAACTTGTTTTAAATTTTGACCACTAAACTCATTCTCTCTATATATTACTCTTACATAACAATTTATGTAGACTCTTATGAATAGTAGGTTAAACGGACAATTTTGAATGTTAATTACAATATATTAAAATGATTTTGTTTTTTATTAAAAAGATTTTTAAATAAATGGGTAGAAAGACTAAACTACCCCTGTTTGACTAGATTTAACAAGAAATATTAACTGGGTTAGGTGTAAAGGATAATACGTGCAAGGATTTTTCCTATAAAGGGCAAAACCTGTCAAAATTTGTTGAAAATGACACCGACTGAAAAATGATATTAAGATAAAGGACAAAACCTTCATTGGGTTCAGATAATTCAGGTATGATAGTTTTTCGGGTCGGGTGATGTTAGGTTCGGGTTTTGAATACCCCATGAATTTATAAGATAACACAGAATGATGACACACATATTTCAATATGATTTTTAAACGATGACACACAAATATAGTGTCATAAAATTTATAAGATGACACACAACGATGACACACATATTTCAATATGATTTTTAATCACAGTTAAACGATGACATACAAATATAGTGTCATAAAAATTATAAGATGACACACAACGATGACACACATATTTCAACATGTTTTGTTTTTTTTTAAATGACATTTAAACGATGACACACAAATATAGGTGTCATAAAATATTCGGATTTTACCAACGATGACATTTTTTTATGGCACACATGTTTACGTGTCATAAGATTGGTGTATATCATTGTTCTTGTGTCATTAAAGTTCATTTTTAATAGTGTCTGATGATATTATGATTTTAAAAGAATTTCAAAGAATACCCTGCTAAAAACATAAAAGTATTAGTGCGGTGGTTGACTCATAACTAAGATTATCCAAACTCCTACGTCTAATAATAATTCAAACTATATTCCAATCATGTATATGACTCATTAATTATTGTAACCAGGTAATATCCACCACCATCGATACACATAAAAAACGTTATAAACATTCACGATCCTGCTTTCTTGTGCTTTATGGACCTTTACAAGCTATTGATTATTTGACTTGCATGCATGTCAGATTTCCCGACATGTGTCACATGCTAAGTAGGTTTATAAAGTTCATATATGCATGCATACATCGAATTACAGTAAAGAAAATTAAACAAAAGGAACCAACAAATAGTATGTTGAATAAACCTGCCGGGGACCAATATGGTATACCTTTCATCTCATGTATTAAACATGTTATTAGTTTTACAATTATTAATTTATTTTAAATTCTATAAAAAGACTATAATTTGTGTGCAGAAATGTATGTGTTTGTGGTGGGGGGTCGGTTGATTCAAGAAAGCTTTGAAAGATTATGTGGTTGTTCGATGGGGGCTGTTTATAAGGATAAAGTATGTTGTTTTTCAACAAATTTTTATTTATTATTTTTTTATACCATATGTGAGGGTTTGCTTTAACGTGGAATAAAAAAATTCCGTAGAAGTACGATCTTTTTATATTAAAAAACGACTACACTTAAGGGGACCCGGGGTGGGGATATTATCCCCGTGATATTTGATTTTCACGCATGAAACAATGGAACAAACCGCCGCCACCCATCAAACTTAACGCGTGAAACTTAATTCACGTGATATTTTTGACGCGTTATAAATGAAAGTATGTGAGGGTGTGTGAGGGTTTATTGTTGGGTGTTATAAGTGATGAGCATTTTCACTAAAAAAAAGTTGTGAGTAATGGAATAGTTGTGAGTGATGGAATAATGGTTGATGAGATGACGAAACTTGATTGGATGTTGTGAGTTATAAATGGGTGATGAGTGATAACCACTCCTACCCCCTAATACCTATATAAGAAAATATATGATAAAATTTATGATTGAATATAAACTTCTGAAATTTTACCTTACTACTGGAATGGTGGGCGACTGGTAAATCTGGTCATCAACGTTGTCTGTGATTGCTAGCCGTGGGTGGCCTTTTGCTAATGGGTTTGCTCGAATGATTGGGTTTGTATAGTATTTGCTGGTTGTTATGGAAAGCATACTTTGTTTATATGGCAAGTCTATTTTTTACATCCAAGTAGATTTAGTCGGTTTAAAGAGTCTTGAATAACATTTTTAGCTTCTATCTTATAAGAAAATAAAATTATAATCGATGATTAAAAAAGTTTAAATGAAAATCGTATTTAGCTTGAAAGTTCGTTAAAATTATTATTTAGATGCCACTTTTATATTTTGCTTGAAAGTTCGTTAAAATTATTATTTAGATGCCACTTTTATATTTTCAAACAGGCATATATTGTCCAAGGGTCATGTACTGATATACTGAATGTTAGTGTTGACCTTAAAAACGTGTTCATAAATTAGAATTTGATAAAAGTTTATTCAAGATCCATTATTTCTTTCTAAAAGTAAATCGATTGACTAAACAGATTATCAAATATTTTATCTTGTATATATAAAATAGTAAAGTTAATAGTATATATATAATTTAATTTACAATTATTTATTTCTGTTAGACAATAAGTTCTTAAAGAAAAAACAAACTAAAATTAATAATTGAGATGAAATATACTTAGCCGCCTATATTGCCTCCAATTCAATTCATATTATCCTCTCTCTCACTCTCATGCTTATAAATACTTAAACTCATTTTCCAAGATTGCACAATCCACATTTCCTCTTGAATTCTCCATCTTTCAACCATAACCTACCAATGGAAGCTTCTTCATTCCACAACCACCACCACCCTTTTCTTGTTGATCAATGTCCTTCTTTCTCAGACCCCATGACCACCATTGCGCCTGCCGCTGGTTTCTGTGGTGAATTCTACCAACCATATGAACAAGTTGTGCCCACTAACTCCATTGAGGTGAGTAGTGCTCATGGAAACCAAGCTTCCATTGGCAATAACTTACAAATCTTTGATTCCTCGATGCCAATGGCGGTTGTTCATGATCACAAATATGAAATGAAGATACCCACAAGCGAATTAGGCGCATTCGGTTATGATCAATCTAATGTAAGTTGTTAGCTTTATCCAACAATTAATTTCTTATAGGGCGCGTTATGTTTTCCTCCCAATTTTTAACATAATATTGTTTCTGAAAAAAAAAAAAAAACGCGTCATATATACACGCACATCTCTAATCATTTTGAATTTGATTTTAAAGAATATGACAAAAACCACATGTAAAAGGAGAAGGAGGCAAAAGAAAAGCAAGGATGATAAAGAAAATAAGAAGAAAGGGACAGATTCTAAAGAAGGGGGACAAATTGGGTATATACATGTTAGAGCAAGGAGAGGTGAAGCAACTGATAGTCACAGTCTTGCTGAAAGGGTATGCTCTTCATTCTTTTGTACTTGAATTTCCTTTACTACCCTTCTTTCATACCCTTTTTTCGTAGATATTTATTCGGAAATGAAGCTCGTCTAGGTGAGCTCGATATCCTTTCACTTTTTCTTTTCCACATTTGTACATTTGTATAATACAATATGTTACACTACGACCCTACAATGCAGTTAACACATGTGTGTAACAGAAAAAGTACTAATGAGTTTGATAATTATTAGGTTTTGTATAAACCAACACTTCATACGCTCAAGTTCACTAGAAAATGTATACACCTAATATTTACTAGAACGTCGACACATTAATTATTTTCTATATTTTTTTAAACTCCTAATTAAATTAAGTTGACATCTTTTTAAAGAGATTTAAAGAGTTTAAACTGGTAGGTACATTACTAGAACAAGTAAATTTCAGTTTAACCCTAGTTTTAAAACCAGAATCAATACATGAATTTTAAACACGCATGCATGTCCTATTCGTTTTGATGACCAATAAAGATTCAAGCACTCTTGATCATAACCACCTTTACTTTCACATTTCATGTATAATTTTCTTTTGTTCTTCCATCTGTACATATAACATGTTCCTTTTCTATTTATATATACTTAAATAGTTAATAAAATAAAAAAATGACTGAGAATGGATATGCCGTGCGCAATAATTTTAGGTGAGACGAGAGAAGATAAGTGAGAAGATGAAGGCCTTGCAATCCATTGTTCCAGGGTGTGATAAGGCAAGTTAATTAATTTATTTTAGCTTAATTAATTTACTAAACTGAAAATAAATACTCAATAATATTTATTCAAAAGCAGATAACAGGAAAGGCTCTTATGTTGGAGGAAGTTATTAACTATGTCCAATCTCTACAAAAT
Source organism: Helianthus annuus (assembly GCF_002127325.2). Lineage (NCBI taxonomy): Eukaryota > Viridiplantae > Streptophyta > Magnoliopsida > Asterales > Asteraceae > Helianthus > Helianthus annuus. Next base: position 117,344,520 of record NC_035440.2, read on the forward strand.
GTAATTCAGGTTAGCTTGAACTAGATTTTAGTTACTATTATTATTTAATATATTTAGTAAATAAATATTTTATTAAATCACATTCTTCAGACTCTATCTTTGAAGCTTGCTTCTGTAAATCCCATGTTGTATGACTATGGAGCAGAATATGAGGAATGCATGCACCAACCTCATGATCAGGTATTAGAAAAATATTTATATTGTTTATCTTTTTTTTTTATTTAAGTTTGAAATAATAATGTGTAGAATTATATGACCACCATCCAGCAACAGCTGCTTTCATTTCAAGAAAACCAGATGCCATGCATGAATTCCCAGGTATAGATATGTTCTGAACAATATATATAGAGGAAGATTTAAATGATAACGCTAAATATTGTGAGAACTGTGAAGAAGAATGAAAAAACAACGAGAACTTTGTCAAAAACAATTCAAATTCATTTTTTTAAACTTATCATTATAATTCGAATACACTATTAGAAATTTAATTTAGATCCATAAATTTACGTTAATTCGTAAATAAAGAAAATTTACACATATGTAAAAAATCTAATAACAGTGATTTTGAGAGGAGTAATTAATTATTTAATGTTGTAAATTCTTTTTTTAATATTGTATTTTAATTACAATGATGATGTTTGTATAAAAAAATTGGTTTTGATTGGTTCTCACGGTTCTCGCAATATTTAACGTTCTCAAGATAACACTCCCATATATATATATATATATATATATATATATATATATATATATATATATATATATATATATATATATATATATATATATATATATATATATATATATATATATATATATATATATATATACACATATTTATGTATGTATCTTTTTATATATAAAACATGTCAAATTATTTAATAAGAAGGAATTATATACAGAATAATGGTGAAGCATTATGGGATTTTGAAGAACAAAGACAAGAACTCGACGATCTTTTTGCTATTATCAATGGCAATTCATTTACTTAATTTCTTTTATGTAATTTCAGGTAATTATCAAATGAAATAGTAAATATGTATTCGAATTCTTAAATTATTTTAGTGTATGTATGGGTATGCGTATGTGTATTTATGTATAGATACATTAATTACACTCATACTTAACTACTCACAGTGTGTACACATATACATTACACCACACATTCACACACATAAAAGAAAATATTTTTAACGTGTGAATTAATTAAGCCGTACAAAATGCATGCAGAGTGTTGACCAAATTGAAGATGAAGAAAGAGATGAATAACTTAACGGAATACAGGCATGTAGACGTATATATATGTATGTGTATATGTATATGTGTATGTATACACATATAATATCCTCTCATCGATTTCATATATTTGTATAACATTTTTTATATATCATGTGGTTCCTGCTTTTTACTTATAATTAAGTTAACTTAAAATCCAGAAAAAAAAGGAATACATTAATGTGTGACAAATTGTGTTTCATGAATTGTTTTGGATTTGAACTTTAATTGGTTGGAGTGGATGTTAAATATCGGTTCATCTTAATTCACTCGTTAATAGATGTTCAACCAATAAATTCTTTGTTGTATTCTAGCTAGAATTAACTAGAGACGACTTACTTAAAATCTTCTCTCTTCTAATTCTCTAAAACTGTATAGGTCGCAAATAACTTCTTCATAGTCTTAATAAGGGTCACTACCATTGAATGTAGTCAAGATATGTCACTTTCATACTCTATTTAGTCAAGATCAGGGTCGGCCTTAAGAATTCGTATACTATGTTGGAACTCAAAAAAACATGTCATTAGGCCTTAAAATAAATTAGGTATTGAGCTCACTAAAGGTCTAAACCTAATGTCAATGAGCTAGTAACTAATCTAAGCCATAAGAATAGTTTTGTAAGTGGGGCTATGTTGGTGTTTGTATGGGTATACCCTATTAATTTTTTTTACATATACATATCGTATTTTTTTTAATGACGTGCCCTTCGAAATACCGAGCCCTGACCGGTGGTCCTCCCTGCCCTCTTGTCAACATATATGTCAATTTTATACATTATCCTTAATCTTGGCAAGGGTTATCATTTCCTCTCTAATCAGTAACTTTCCTTTAATCTTGATAATGATCACCCTCGCAATTGCAACATATTAACCATTTTAATAAACATTATAGCCTAGTGGCATTTTGGTAGTGGAATAAGACTTATGATCAATAGGTCATGGGTTCGATTCCCACAAAAGAGAGAGGAGGGGGGGGGGGTCCCAGATTTATTGGGTTACTTCTGAATTGGTATATAGGCATTATTGCCTGATGGATATGGATATGATCGGATGCTTCCGCTAGTGGCACAATGATACTCTAGTGATCCGTCAGTGATCCAAATTTGCCGTTCAAAAAAAAAAATACAATAATGATCTCTCTTTTAAAATAGAAAGTGTTTATCGAACTAGACATCACTTAAAGAACTTGAACTTTAAGTGTGCAATTCATTTAAGTATACCTTACATTAGCAAGGTACACTTATAATAATTATTATATGAAGTTGTTGGCATATCATCTCCAACGTGACAACGCATATACAAGTGAATAAGTATGTATATATGACTTTTACGTACGATGGATCAATATACATTGTTGCTAACTGTGACGATTATATTGATTTTAAAATAATATAATCAAGATTGCATGAAGTATCGGCCGATATCATGTTTTTTCTACAAATACTTGCATAATTTTATTTCACTACGACTAGGTTCAATCGCTAGCAAAAAAAAAAGGAGTATTTAATAGCAAAAAATAAAATAATATATAAAAAAATAAAAAAAATAGCAGTGTTTAATATTTAATAAAACGGTTAATGGGTACCTATATAAAAAAGTTGTGTTTTTTAAAATAAGGATACATTTAAACCAGATCTAAGACAGTAATAATAAAAAATTCTTAACAATTTCAACCTAAATACAGCGGCCGATATACAAACCGGTATAATTGGTAATTTATCTATAATTTTTTAAAACATAAAAGAGTAAGCTACACAGATTGTTTATGTGATTTTCAAAATTTTTGATTTGGTTCCTAGTTCTAAAAGTATGCAAATGGTCCATTTGTTTTTGTAATTTATAACGCATTTAGTTTTCACCCAACAAATTTAAAGCTTTCAGGAGATACAAGTTAGAGACTAAATGCGTAACAATCAGCAACCAATTAATTATATATGCAGCAACCAAATAATAAATGTTTACATTTACATTTATATACATAAAATATTTACATTTATAAATACGTGTCTATGCTCTACTTTTGTATAATCATTTATTAGGCTACCTGGTTATTAATTCGCGTATTACATGGGATGAATAAAGACAATATCTTACGTAAACATATGTAAAAACACAAGACTATAACCTAGTGACTTAGATAATAATAATAATAAATAATTATAATAATATAATAATTACAAATAAATAATGACAATAGCAATAACAGTTTTTCTTATATGTCATAAGGTTTGCATTTTTTTTTTTTTTTTTTTTTTGTTATTTTCATCCAGCCCATTAACTTCATCCAAAAAGTCAGTTAAATGAAGGACACTTTTTTCTTTTTACTTATATAAATTATTAGTATTTTTAAATAAAACTCACCCCATTAATTTATATCACCGGTCAAATGTGAACTTAAGAAGTTATGTAAATATCTTATACAATAATGAGATTTAACTTAATCAGATGATAAATTACAAAAACTTAAAATATAACCTAAATTATATAAAATTAATTTAAATTTTAAACTATATACCATATTCGTTTTCATAGGTTTATCGACGCGACGGTATAAAATTTGTTGAATACAGAGTTATATTCACAATAAAGTATTTTTTTTGTATCAGACACCACATGTGTTGTTTATTAATAATAAAAATAAGATATTAATCTAATATATTATTAATAAAATAATAATATTGCTAAATTAAGAGATACTTATGTGTAGTTATTCGCATACAAATTATTATAAATAAAATACTACAATAATATAAGATATATATTTTTACGCAGTACGTATTTATCTATACTTATTTATAGATTATTAAATTGGACAAAATGGTTATTGGGCAAATTATTCCATGACAATGCTGTGAACATGTCTGACCAAATTATCATTTCAAAACTTCAATTTTTCGATTCAAAAACGCAATCTATCACATCAAAGCAACTCAATTTTGATCCAGAATCTAGAAACACACTTAGATCTAGAAACACACTTCGAATTCATCAAAATCGCACTAAAATTTACATCTCCGTGATGTTTGGCAGAAACAAACATTAAATCAAGAACAATGGTGATTCGGAAGCCAGTTAGACCAAACTAAATCCGTAATCATGCTCTGATACCCAAAAGTCCTTGTGACCCTCTGGATCGATGACAAACACCACAAACATGCTAGACACATAAACACCGACACAAAACTAAACCCTAAACAAGTATCAAACCCTGACAAACTCATGCCATCTTAAACTTTGACAACTTGTAATGGTTTATTCCCTGACAACTTGTAAGGTTTATCCCTGAAGCTTTGAGGGTGTATTCCACACCCTTGTTGACTTTGTCGACCAAAATTGATAAAGCCATAGTTACTTGTAGGTTATTGTAGTTATGAGTCGAGCCTTAACGATTCGGAGCCACAGCTTAAGCCAAAAATAAAGCTCGTTGTTGGATCGTTGTACGACCTATACAAGTCGATCAGAAGAGTCTAATCCATATCAAAGGCGGAATTCAATGATACGAACTTGATTACAGCTTGATTCACGCTTATAAACACTTGTTTATTGATTTCAAAGCAATACAGATCAGTTGACAGTTTGGCTGCACCTCGGCTCTGAAATCCGGATCGTTACAAATGAAATGACACACTAGGTATTTATAGGCAAGCCATTTTGTACGGAATAGACACATGCCATTTCGTGCGAAATGGACAATGTTCATTTCGTACGAAATGGACTCATCCATTTCATGCGAAATGGCCTGTTTTGCCTAAAAACCCATTTTCTCGAACTACGTGCCCTGATCTATCATTTCTATTTACAAGACTCGATACAAGACGAAGTCAACAGACATATGCACCAACACTCGTTTAGTTATTGAGCCTGAGCTCGAGCCTAAATTACAAAATTCGTTTAGGATCACGGGCCTAAACAAACCCCAAAAAAAATATTTTTTATATGATATAATAATAATAATAATGATAATAACATTGGCGAGCCGAGCTCGAGTCGAGCTTTAGCTCTTTTAAGTGATATTGAAGTAAGCTCGAGCCGAGCTTTTAGCTCGTTTGAGATTGTTCTCAAAATAGCTAGAGCCGAGCCGAGCCGAGCTGAGTTGAGTCCGAGTTTCAGGTTTTATTCGCGAGCCGAGCTCGAGCTCAAACAAGTAGTCTTGAGCCTCGAGCTCGACCCGACATGTTTACACCCCTACTCCCACTAAAGACAAACCAGACAAGAGAAAATAGGATCCAGAAGTACACCTACTGTGGGACCTGTATGGACAAATGTCATTAACTTTTGGGTGCAACATGTTTACATTATACAAACTTACACAAACACGCATTCTTTATGCAATTACACAACAATCCAATACATGCATGCTAATATGTTATACTTGATTCGTTATTCTGGGGTTATTCTTTTTGTGATAAACTTGTCATTAACTTCGTACGAGCCTACCCTTAACATGTATACTGCTATAGGAGTAATGCACCGCTCGTGAACGTGAGGTCATGTTAAGTTTATTTATTCTTTATACTTGCGGTAATCAGAGGGTTGAATTGTAAATCGCATGCCGGTTTATACGTTAATCTTGATAACTAGGTTTGCCATGTGGATTGTTCATTTTATACTTATATGCTAGTACACCAAACTTGTATACTCGCCAATACTTTTGTATTGAATTATACTTTAAAACATGTTGCAGGTTTATGATGATGTTGGTGATGCACGGAACTTAGTAGGATGCCTAGAAATGCATTTTAAACTTGAAATACTTGTTGTAATGTAATTCATTTGTTTCAACTTTCAACTTGTTGTATTCTATTTCAAACAATGTATTTGATTCTTTTAGCAATGAAATGAAATTTATTGTTAAATACTTGTCACATTAGTGTTATGAAGTCTCTTGTAATCTCGTTTACATCTCACTCCGATGTTTCCGCCATCGGTTGAGGTGTGACAGATTGGTATCAGAGCCATATGTTACGCCCTAACACGTTTAACCTTAAAAATAACGCAGCGGAAAAAGAGCTTTAAAATTTCTTTCCTTATTAACGACATGACTTTCACGAAGGTTCCAAATTCTAAAAATGTTAAACGTTCTATAAAAGGGTTCACAACATTCGTACTAAAATTTAGATTTCTAGACATTATATACTTCAACTATGTGACCGATCTATCCGTACAATCCTTGCTCTTGACTCGATCTACGTCCGCTTCACTTCCTTAGCAGCAGAAGAAGTCCGTGTAGTACCTGTGGGCATCACATACAACTTAGCCATTAGTCAATGACAACATCATATAACATTAATCTCAAATAATTAAGGATTGAATAACGTTCGATAATGTAACTTGATCCATTCGAATAACCCTTCTCCTTCTCTTGTTCCGGATTCGGCTTAAATTTCATAAGAATCCGAGGTACTCATTCCTGCATTGCATACCGACCTCAAACGAATAATTAGTAACGTTAAAATTCTAACATATCAGCTCATGCATACATACGTACTTACATACAACATATATACACATCTGCATACATACATACCTTTCCTACAACCTTACTTACGTGCATACACTCATACATGTCTTTACACATACATACATACACAACTACATACGAACATACCTTTTCTACATCTTTACGTAATCATACAATGTTTACATGGGTCTTAGACTTAGGTTTAAAGCCCATAAACATCTAAGGAACGTAAAAATCATGTTCGGAAAGTCCGTCGTAGTCCACGGATAACAAACCGAAGCCTACGACACATAAATCAACTTAAATAACCAGAATTTAGCTTTTGGGACTTGGGAGGCCGTCGCCGACGCCCCTAGGGCCGTCGCCGACGGGCCTTGCATTCACCCGTAGCCCAAAAACCCGTAGGCAGGTAATTAACCCGTCAGCACAAAACTTCACTTTCTGGAGCCCGTCGGCGACGCCCCCATACCCGTCGGCGACGCCCTCTAGAAATTGCAGTTTTTCTGCAGTTCCGTTTCGTCGTCCGTACGCACTAAAACGCGCATAACTTTTGAACCGTTTACCCGTTTAACCTACCGTTTCTTCCTACATGCTTGTAAATTCACATTCTATCATATTAACTTAAAATCCTACCTCCGGATTAAGTAAATTCTTAACTTGCGTGCATTTGACATATTACCATTTTCTAACTATTTGACCCGTTCGTGCATTTAACATCATAATCTGTTTATTTGACCTCAATCTCATATGATCTTTAATAATTTCATTGGCACCTAACATAAAAGATTAAATTATCGGACGTCTTGCATCCTCTTAACCCATTTTCGCTCAAAAGCTTATTGTTGACCCGTTATGGGTATTTGCGCATTAAATGAACCATGACATACAAAACCCTATACTTCGCTTTCATACTTGTCCAAGACATTACTCTAATCGAAATAGCTCGTTTCTAAACGACTTCTATGGCCGTTTGCCCGATATACCTATCAAGGGCATTTTAGTCAACTATGCTCTATCCTTAATAACAAAGGAATTTCTTACATAAGTAACCAATTCCACTACCTTGCTACAATTTCTTAATCACACCTACCTTGCTCGGATCAAAACTAAGATCCGTTTAATACATTCATCGACATCATACAATTCATTCCTATTTGACCTCAATTATCACATGTAATTAAAATGCATATAACATTACATAAACAACTAAGAAGTGATTACGGAATCACTTACCTTGTGCATCCGTGTTCATACCCGCTTGCTTGCCTCATCTTGACCCGTTAGTCTTTCGTGCTTGAGTCCACATCCACATGATCCCTAATGCTTTCATGTTACCGCAATCACATCCTTGTTAGTGTACACGATTTCACATCTAAATGATCATATCAAAAGCGTAACTCACATTTGACTTTCATGGTCAAGTCTAATAAACATAAGGCATACATCCAAAACCACAACTTTTTAGACTCATGCAATCCATCACGTTAACGCATAAAACGCATATTAATTTAGCACCTACCATACGACACTATGTACATTTCCTACTTATGATGCTAAAGTACTTACAACCACATGATCACATAATCATACTCGCATACACATTTGCTTACATATACTTTCACATATCATACACCTTCGCTCTTAATTACCTTGATTCAAGCACATCTAATACAAGGTGAGCATTACACCATTCAAGCACAAAGTACAAGCTCCTAATGCATAATTTTGACCAACACATATATTCCACCCGAATTCTTGTACTAGTTCCATCTAAAGCACCTTCATTAAGTTAGTATACTACTAATTACATCATTACCATAAGTTATTCATATATGTCAAGCCACTTCCTAAAATCTCACATCCTAACTTCACTTAGACATTTCATCAAACACTTGGTGGGCATACTACCTTCTAAGCACAATGTACAACTAATTCATGCAAAGTCTTCTAGGTTCTCACTTTCAATTAACAACATAACAAAACATCAAACTAACTCCATGCCATATTCAACCTAACTAGCAAGGATGAGTCACATACAACATAATATATCAAGAATTTAAACAAAGATTGGACATGGGTGACATACCCATGTCGCTACTTTTACTAACCCAAACGGGTTTCATCTTCAAACATCAATTAACATCTAATCTTGTATAATTCACCTTCCATATGATAATTCTAACATATATTCATGCTCAATATCATGGAAATTCGCGGATCGATCATAACCCGCTTCATATCAAAATCACCAAATCATGAATTACAACTTACCAAGTGATTTGTAAGGCTAGATGATCAAGAATCCTTGTACATGCAATAGAATTAGGCTGGATTCCCTCTTTAATTTGATGAATTCTTGAGAGTTAGGGTTTACACCCTTCTCCCCCTTCTCCTGCTCAATCTCACGTACACACACACCTGGTGTGTGAGATTTTCTTTTTTTTTATTTTATTTTCCTTATAAACTTAAACCCATTCACCCATTTTAGTCCCTCATGTTTTCTATAATTCCCTTTTTGTCACAATTAAATCCCTACTACATAACTTATACTTTATATATTTTAAATAGATTACTTAATAAAGGTTAGTTAAACCACCTTATACCATTCAACATGGAAACATACTGGTAATTTAGACATTTCGGTTTTAGGGGCGTTACACCATAACTATAGAGAATTTGGAAAATTGCCTTGCTTTTTGACCTAGTATGTAGTTAAGCACCATACTCGACCATACTTGATTTATTTGTTAATTTCTTGAAACATCTTTTATGTGCTATATTCTTGAAATACCTTTTATGTGCTCATACTTTTTTTACTATTCCAAAACATACGCCTTTCCTAAGGCATTTTATACGATCATATTAAACTAAAAAAAACACTCGCGTTATACAAACGAGACGACTTCACCAAAATAGGCGTGAAACCCACAATTTGGTAAACGACTCTCAATCCACTTACTCTTTTATTCAAAAATTCACCACCAAGTTAGAAGTGAAATTCTCACCTTAATGGAGAAATTCCATTTCAAATCTAGTGGACCCTCGTCAACGAGTCGGAATTAACTTTCTTGACCCGACGAGTACCCACACACTTAGTGTTGGTGCATATGTCTGTTGACTTCGTCTTGTATCGTGGCTTTAAATAGAAATGATAGATCAGGGCACGTAGTTCGAGAAAATGCGTTTTTAGGCAAAACAGGCCATTTCGCATGAAATGCCATGTGTCTATTTCGTACGAAATGGCTTACCTATAAATACCTAGTGTGTCATTTCATTTGTAACGATCCGGATTTCAGAGCCGAGGTGCTGCCAAACTGTCAACTGATCTGTATTGCTTTGAAATCAATAAACAAGTGTTTATAAGCGTGAATCAAGCTGTAATCAAGTTCGTATCATCGAATTCCGCCTTTGATATGGATTAGACTCTTCTGATCGACTTGTATAGGTCGTACAACGATCTAACAAGTGGTATCAGAGCTCAGGAGGAAGAGTTCTAACCGATTCAGCTCGATTGCACCGAGATTTCTGATTTCTACACCTTTTACAAGTTTTTTTCAAAATTAAACAAGATTTCACGGTTAAAATGGATTGATTTTCACATATAACACCCGTAATACTGTATTAATCAATCCTTGAAAGAATCAGACCTAAAATCAACCTAAATCTTGATCAATTTGGTCAAAAACCGGCCGATTGGATGACATCAGCATGATTTCGCACGAAATGGACTTCCATTTCGTTTGAAATTGCCATTCCGTTTGAAAGAAGACATCATTTCGTACGAAATAGGCCATTTCATGTGAAACAGATCTCCATTTCGCACGAAATAGACTTCATTTCGTTTGAAAGTTGCCATTTCGTTTGAAAAATCATCCATTTCGCACGAATTGGGTGAAGTTGATCCATTTCGTTTGAAATAACAATCCATTTCGCACGAATAAAATTTTTTGATCTCCATTTTGTACGGATTGAGTTTTAGTGATACCATTTCGCTTCAAACTTCCCATTTCGTATCAAAGGTATTCATTTCGTGTGAAACTTGATTGTTTGCTTAAAAAGTATTTCAGGTTGTACGATTTGAGTAAACATCACATCAGGTTGTTTGAAGTGTGGTAAAAATGTTTGACGAATACGAAAACGATGATCATGAAAGATTAAATAATTGGTATGAGGGATATTGGAGTAGTAGGTATAGAGATGTGAAAAGGGAGGATTGGGTTAAAAGATTTGAATGTTTCTTGTGTAGGAAAGATGAAACAGTGAATGAGTTGGAAAATCAGTATGAAAGCTTGCTTGACAATTTAAAAAGGTTTGAGATAAGAATGTCAAATGATGAACAGAAATCAAAATTTGCAGACGCGTTACCTGCAGAGTGGAATGAAATTTTGATTAAACTGAAAAAGGATTCTGAATTTTCGAAATTTTATCCAAAAGAATTTATCAGTGAGCTGAAAACATTCAAGTATGAAAATGATAAGAAAAAGAAGGAGGTGATAAATGATTTAGAAAAGAATTTAGAAAAAATAAGTTTGGACGTGATGTTTGAAATGAGAAGAAGAGTATATATGTGTCTTGCATAGGGGTGAGCAAAAGGAAAAACCCGACCCTACCCGACCATTACCCGACCCGACCCGAGAACCGATCAAACATAAAATACAGAACCAATTCACTACCCTAAATATAGGGTCGGTTCCGTTCCATAGGTCCAAATCGGGTTTCACCATGAAAAGAACCGAGAACCGACCCGACCCTACTTTATATGAAAAATTGGAACCGATCTAAATACAGAGGTACTTAGGTTCAGGTCGGGTTGGGTATATTTTCGGTTCGATTCTCGGTTATTTTCGGTCCGGACCTAAACTTGCTCACCCCTAGTCTTGTAGCAAAAAATGTTATGAAATATGATATTAAGAGGGGTTGTTATATTGATGAAAATATGAATTCTCTTGATTTTGTTAAAAATTTTTGTGCAGGTACATACAAGACAGAGACAGAAGTAATTTCAAAGAATGAAGAATTCGAGAAAAATGAAGTTTCAAGATCTGAACCAGTGTGCTCAAAATGTGATAAATCTGAATCAGACAATGTCAAACTCCTGAAAGATATAGAGAGTTTGACATTGGAAAAAAAAATTAAAAGAAAACGAAAAAGAACTCCAAAATAAAATAAAAATTTTAGAAAAAGAAGATGTTTTTTGGATAAAACTAGAAAACAAAGTTTTAATAGAAAAAGAAACAGAATTTCAAAGTCAAATAAAAGTTTTAGAAAATGAAAAATCTGTTTTAGATAAAAATAAAATTGAAAATGAAAATACAATAAATTCTCATCTTGAGAAAATCACTCAACTTGAAAATGAAGTTGAGATTGCTAAAAATAAAATTGGTGAGCTAGAAAAGAAATTGAAAGGTTTTGTGACCACGTCAGTATTACTAGATCATATTTGTCCAAAACCTATCAATGAAATTCCAATAAGTGACAATGTCAAAAATTATGACAAAGTCATAATTGTGACAACCCTCACTAAACCAGGTATCCGTACGACTTAATTAATAATAATTTACTGCTTAATTACTGTGCTTACCTGAAATTGTGGACAAACTGCTACTTGATTTCTGATACTTGTACATACCTGCATCATACTTTATTTACTGTCACTACATTATTTACATGCTGAACCTTAGTGGCAAACATGATGCACAAAAGCACAGTAGCACAATGAACGGATAACCTATTGAACGTGCTGTCATAACTAGCACCAGGCAGATACTGCCTCTAAGGCCTGTATGAGCCCGAGATAGTTTACTACACTAATAGTGAGTGTGGAGATACAAGGGTTGTAGAACTGCGTCTCTAGGAATAAGTTACAATGACAGGATGTGCCTAAAACGTACTCTAAGTACAAAACTCAGCACTTTAACTAAAAATTCAGCATTTGGTTAACTAATAAAGTGCCAAAACATGAGAAAAACATTACTAGACACTTTCCAAAGTGTCGGGAATAAGTTGTATCACTAAAATTAATATTAACGACACTTTAAAGCTTTGTTAAACGCTTTAACGGATTACTATCCCGGAACATAAAAATATTGCCATATACATTATTTGTCTTTTTCTGAGCCAGTTAGGGTCCCTGAATACCCTAACACCCATTGTAAAGCACAACTCACTAGTAACCGGGTTAATCCCTAAACTAACTTAACTTAACCTAACTATAAACTAACTAGATGGTTGGATATGAACCAAGACCCCCCCCCCCTAACCAAACCATCCCCAAGAGGGGACACACATTGTCCTTCACTTAATTATTTTAATCTTCTTGTTCCATATCAAGCTAGCATATAACCCTTTGGGTAATGAACACTCTAATTGTCTATAAGATCACCACTTAACACATTCTTTCTCACACTTAACATCTCAACAAAAACACACTCTCTCTCTCTCAAGAAGCTCTCGGACGAACTCTCCTATACATCCATCAATTCTTCGAGTCTTGATCATCCAATTCCAAGTTCATACAAGTGTTAAGGATCACCTACAAGGAGGCTTAGTGCATTCGGAAGGCGAAGGACCTCACCCTATTGCTTTTATCCACTCATTTTGCGTCTAGATTCTTCCCTAGCCTCGAGCTAGTAGTAAGTTACTATAATCACACTCTCGAACTATTTTAAGGTGGTTAAAATGATATGTAACGGTTAAAACTCGTAATCTTACAAGATGATACATAAAAGTCTACTGAAAATGCTAGTAATGATGGTTAAAAGCTTGAATGTTGTGTAAATCTTGTAGTATTTGATTTGTGTAGTTATTTAGGCCCGATCTATGTTGTGGTAGCTCGGATCATCGTTTAACCCGGATTGGTCATGATCATGGATCATGACATAAAGCTTGTTTAAGTGTAACAAGGGTTAAGTGATGAAACTCTACCACACCTCAAACTTGAACTTGTGTAAAAATGGTTTTACTTACGGAATAGTGTTTAAAACTAGTAGATCTACGGATCTACAAGCGGTATTTTCAAAGGACCGAGTGTCAAAGAAACCATATTTACTAAAGCCGGATCTTACACTAACAAGGATGATTTTTAGAACACACGAGTGTGTAAACACATGTGTAACACAAAGTTTCGACAAAATAACTATTTTTGTAAAAGTTGACAAGAAGTTGTAAAGATGGAATTTCTTTAAAAGCGAGGTTTTTGCGAAACCGGATTGATTTATATAAAGATTCACTAAAAGTAATGAGATTTACTTCATAGTTTTGGAAAACTACAAGTTCATGTGATTATTGCGATTTACATATTTATTGACTAGTTTGTTGCTTTGAACGTTGTTTTGATTGAATGAGAAAATTGTTGGGTTGATTTATAAAAGAAAATGATACGCTTGAAAGCGTGGCCACCTCCAGTTACAGAGGAAACTCTGGCGAAATTTTTCCAAAAACCTAGCACTTAGAAATATTTTCACCACAAGTGTTAGAAATACGTTTTTTTAAACTTGTTTTCACATATAAGTTTCGCCACGACTTTATTTACAAAATATCGGAGGTGGAATTTTCACAAAATTAAACGTGATAAATATATATTTGGTAAATATATTTTTCATAACGTTACTTGTCATGTATTTATGATTATTTTGTGAAGATACTAGTATTATTTTTAGGGTAAAAATAATATTATCGTGTTAACGGCTCTAAATTAATACGAACGCTTTCACGATAAATATATAAGTTACACCGGTAATTATTATTACCACTCGATCGTTAAAACGTAACTTACGCATTTAAGGAAATATTTATGAACGCGTATTTTTGCCAAGGTATTATTTTGGGAAAATTATATGTAATAGAAAATATAATATTTTTGAGAAGAATATTTATATTTTAGAGTTAGAAATAAAATATATTTTAAGTGAGACTTAATAATATATTTCGAACACACATGTATTAAATCCCCCGTCCTTGGGAAGGAAAATGATTACCAAGTATTTACAAAATGTAAACACGAAATAGTTGTCTAACTATTTCCCAAAAACTTTAAACCATAAAGCTAAGGCACGGCCGTCCGTCTAATAGAGTTAGTACGTGTAGGTCGTCACACAGCTGCTTGATCAGGAGACATACTTGGTAGAGACACACCACTATGAGTTCATGTCCCCCTTTTCTCTTAACTGTTTTCAGTTTTTAAACTGCGGGGGTGAAATACATGTTACTATGATTACAAGTACTTTATACATGGTATGGTTAGCGTAAGGAGGTTTACTACTTAGATCATGTGAGTGGGTAGGCAGAAACTTGAGGCCATTAATCGTCATGGTAGGACCGAGGGACAGGAGCGGTAGATCTATCTGGGTGTAGCGAGCCCAGCCCCAGGCCAAACAGAACGGACCTCGGGGTGACTTTGTGCCCAACGCATAAATCTGCTAGGTTTGAGTCTTCCTACTTGCACTTCACACATATCAATGGCCTTGCAAACCATTGGTGATCTCTTTTTTTCCTTATTTGCTACATACCAGGATTTTATACATACAAAGGTTTATTTACTCACTTACACATGAACTCGCTCAACATTATTGTTGATTTTTCAACTTACATGTATTTCAGGGAATTAAAGGATCCAGCGCGGTATGACACGTTTTCCCGCTGCACTAGTTACGAGGTCATCCGGGTTTAGGGGATGTGACTCTTTCCTGGACAAGTCACAGTCCTTAAACTATGTTTATGTCATGTTGATGTTAGTGTCTGTTGAACACTGTTTATGTTGTTAGGATGTGTTTCCGTTAAGACAATGTTATTATATTTGACTTTTAAAACTTAATTAAATGGATGATCTTGCATGGTTTTTATTTCATATAGCTTGTTATGATTAAGCTATGGTATTAAGAAGTCACACCAAAATTAACCACGCTTCCACAAAGCCAGGGTGTGACAGCTTGGTATCAGAGCTCTGATCATAGCGAACTAGGATTCCTTCTCGAGTCTAGACTATGATCACTAGGGCTCTCACGAATTCATTTTTACTGCATACCACTTAAGTCCAGATCCAAACCGTTTTTATAAACAAATGTTGAGCACATTTTTTTATAGGCTCAGTCTGGGAGGCTGAGGCTCAGTCTGGGAGGCTGAGGCTCGGTCTGAGAGGCCGAGGCTCGGTCTAAGAGATCAAGGTAGATGGCTCGTGAGACTAGGAAGATCAGTCTAAGAGGCTGGGAGAATTTGGCTAGCAAGACTAGGAGTTTTCAGTCTAGGAGACTGGGAGGCTAGTGGGACTAGGAGAATTATTTGATTGCTTACTTGGTGACTAATGTGTTTACCTGATTATATGACTGATTATTTGTGCATATTTGTGTTTATGTTACAGACACATGGACTCGTCTGGCACTGGGGATTCAGACACCACAGGCCCTAGACCTATAGTATCAGACGATCTAGAGTCTTCAGAGCGCGAGGTTCACACATCCGACGTTACTAGCACAGACGAGGATGACTTTCAGCCCTTTGCGTTACCTGATGGTGCTGATGAGCTCGCTGATGGCCCTTTGGCCGGGGACCTACCGCTGGTAGAGATCCCTGCTCCCATACCACTTGCTTCATATCCTGCTTACGATTTGCTTCTCGACGCCGACGTTGATGGCGACGTCGATCTGTTTGATGACGAGCCCTTAGAGGAGGATGTTCAGGGCGAGGCCCTTCTTGCTGCTGGTGATCTTTTGATGCTTGCAGATGCTCCCGCTGAGGAGTCACCTGCACACTCACCGATCCCAGACTCTTTCGAGTCTGTGGCCTCCGCACCTTCACACACTCAGAGTGCGCAGCACTTTTCTCACGGTTCAGATCTAGATAGAGCATCCTCTGTTGCCCCTGCTCCTAGCTTTGCTTTCGACCACGATGATGAGCAGGATTCCGATCCTGTCTTTCCCCCAGGTTTCGACCCAGATCAGGATATAGAGTTTATACCTATGGATCAGCCTATGGAGGATCCAGTCGACCCAGTTGACCCAGTTGATCCCATCGACCCTGAGTTTGATTTTGAGATGGCCTTTGATGATCCCGAGCCTGTCATGGCCCCTGAGCAGGTAGCCGCTCTAGACCCAGTGCTTGAGCATGACCTTGTTCATGCTGGCGCACCCATTATTGATCCTGTGATTGCTGACCCACCCATTGATGATCACCCTGTCGATGCTCCGTTGTTGGAGGGCGATCATGTCATTGCTGCTGATCATGATGATCCCCCACTTATCGCTGATGCACCTGTTGACCCTTTTGTTGCACCCCCACCATGATCCTATGCCTGTTCAGTTTGACCGTGCACTTTTTGAGGCACAGATTGACCCACGAGATGAGCACGCACAGCACGGGTGGATTCCTGCTGATGACGAGGTTCCACGTATTCCCCCTCAGATCACTGATACTCGTCACGTTGATACCTCTTTTACATTCCCTCAGTTTACACCTCCAGCTCGACCTGGAGAGGATTCTTCGGCTCATCCTTTTGGACATGTACCGGTATCTATCCCAGTTATACCACCATCTTCTACTACTTTTCCCCCTGTTCCACCTTTTCCTGTATCACCTTTTGATCCAGCCAGTGAGCCATTCCTTTGGTCGTCACCACCTGTTATGCCACCGACCGACCCCTACCATCCATTCCATATGGGGTATTCCATTGAGGACGTTTTGATGTCATTTGTTGCCCAGCACGAGGCACACACACGGCGCATCCAGGAGCTTGAGAGAGCTCAGCCGCCGCCGTGCCAGTGTCAGGGTCAGACCCACCCTACTTCATTGCAGCACCCTCGACATTTACCACCAGACTATGCTGCACGCCATTCGGCACTTGAGCAGCAGGTTGCTTCTTGGTTGCGTACCCAGAGAGCCATGGAGGAGGACTGGCTCCATTTGAGTCGTTTGTTCTTCGCCCACTTTCCCCCTCCTCCACCGCCATCAGTGTAGAGCTCTTCAGTACCGTATGGGTAGACGTTGGTGAGAAGACGGCGATTGCTTTTGACTGCACAGCATTTTTGGAGACCACCTTCTGATTCTGACTTTTGTTGATCATGTATATGGGATGTATTGACACTGATTTGATATAGTTTTTGGACTGGGGTGACGTAGCCCTAGTCGACTGATGTTGTATGACACTGTCATGTACTTGTACACTTACTATGTGGTCTCGATATATGGCAATCGCAGTATTCTCATCATATTTGATGCTTGATTTGGTTATTTATATTTTTGACATGGGATGTTGTGTGATTAATATAATTGAAACATGAGATGCTATGTGATTGGTCTATTTATAACATGAGATGTTATGTGCTATTACTATTATTATATACGTACGCTTTATTATGGCCTGACCAACGTGAACACATCTTTTAGAAGATGCCGAGACGTCAAACGCCGATGCCTACCAATGAGGCAGAACTCCAGCAAATCATCGCTGCTGCCATCGCGCAATACGCCGCCTCTCAAGGAGGGACTAGTGGAAGCAACTCTGGCAATACTGGCAACAACAATCCACCTCATGGTAATACTGAGTCATTAAGACATACCGTGACCTAATTAGATATCTATAGCAAAGATGCTAATGCCGTTCATATGTTGTAACGTATGTGCAGGGTGCACCTACAAGCAGTTTCTAGACTGCAAGCCTGTCAACTTTGATGGCACAGGAGGTGCTGTCGCCTTTGTTCGTTGGGCTGAGAAAACTGAATATGTTCTTCGCATGAGCAAATGTGCACCAGACCAGCAAGTCACCTATATATCTGGGCTATTCTTGGATGGAGCCCTATCTTAGTGGAATTTGCAAGTGCAGACTCTTGGAGAAGCTGCTACCTACGCACTAACATGGACCGAACTGAAGGAACTTGTGCGCAAAAAGTACTGCTCTCGCGCGGAAATCCAAAGATTGGAAACTGAGTTCTGGCATTTGAAAATGGAAGGTCCAAAGATCGCAGAATACGTTCAGAGGTTCCATGACTTATCGCATGTGGTACCTTATATGGTCACTCCAGAGTTCAAGCGAATTGAACGCTTCATTTGGGGTTTAGCTCCCCAAATCAAAAGCATGGTAACCTCCTCCAAGCCTGCGACAATTACTGAGGCGATTGATTTGAGCGTGGCTCTCACTGAGGAGGCTATTCGCCTGAACAAGTTCGATGAGATCGAGGCAAAGAAGAAAGAGACTCACGTCGAGTCATCAGGAGGTAACAAGCGGAAGTTCTCGAACTTCAAGCAAGGCACCAGTGGTGTTGTCAAGAAAGGAGAAACAAGCATGCCAGCTCAGGTTACAGCTGGTAGTGGAAAGAAAGGAAAAGGATATATGGGCACCCAGCCTAAGTGTAATACCTGCCAACGACACCATTCTGGCCATTGTACTGTGAAAGTATGCGAAGCATGTGGAAAACCTGGCCACTTGAAGGATTCTTGTTGGGCCACTGTTGGCCAGGGAGGATTCGGAAACAGAAATAATAACCGGGGTGGGAATGGAAATCGCCCACAAGGAAACAATAGAGGTAATGGAAATCGAGGCAACAATGCTAATCAAGCGGGCGCTGTGAATCGTAACCAGAGGAATAATCAAGCTGGTGGAAACGGGCAAAGACCCGGATGCTTCAACTGTGGTGATCTCGGGCACTACAAGAGGAACTGCCCAGAGTTAAACCAAGCCCGTGAAAGAGTGTTTAATATCGAAGCGAGGGAGGCGCGCCAGGATCCCAATGTCGTTACTGGTACATTCCCTGTAAACCAACGCTATGCATCCGTTTTATTTGATACTGGTGCCGATTATAGCTTCATGTCGTTAGAGTTTAAGAATATGCTTGGTTTAGCCGGTAGTAAATTAGATATTCCATACTCAATCGAATTGGCTAATGGAAAGTCGGTAGAAGCCGGTGAAGTTATCAGAGGTTGTGTGATCGAATTGGGAGAGCGTGAGTTTGCTTTGGATCTACTACCAGTCCAGCTAGGAAGCTTCGATGTGGTGGTAGGAATGGATTGGTTATCAGGCAACAAGGCTGAGATAGTTTGTCACGAAAAGGTCATTCGTATCCCAACCGAAGCGCGAAACAATTGTGGTTCACGGAGAGAAGCGTGATACGCCGTTAAGAATTATCAGCTGCCTCAAAGCGCGAAAGTGTTTGCAGAAGGGATGTGCTGCCTTTCTGGCACATATTGTAGATAAGAAAGCTGAAGAACCAAAGATCGAAGACATCCCTGTCGTGAGGGAATATCCAGAAGTCTTCCCAGAGGACTTGCCTGGACTGCCACCTCAGAGGCAAGTAGAGTTTCACATCGATTTAGTCCCAGGCGCCACGCCTGTGGCTAAGGCACCCTATAGACTTGCCCCGTCTGAGATACAAGAATTGTCGACACAACTTCAAGAGTTGTTAGACAAGGGATTTATCCGACCAAGCTTCTCGCCTTGGGGAGCTCCAGTTTTGTTTGTCAAGAAGAAGGACAGTAGTTTTCGAATGTGCATTGACTACCGGGAGTTGAACAAGCTGACGATCAAGAATAGATACCCTCTGCCAAGGATCGATGATCTATTCGACCAACTGCAAGGTTCAAGCTTTTACTCTAAGATCGATCTTCGATCTGGATACCATCAGTTAAGGATACAGGAGGAGAGTATCCCGAAAACAGCCTTAAGAACTCGTTATGGACACTACGAGTTCCTAGTTATGCCATTTGGGTTGACAAACGCACCTGCAGTGTTCATGGATTTGATGAATAGAGTTTGCAAGCCCTACTTGGACAAGTTCGTGATTGTGTTCATCGATGATATCTTGATTTATTCAAAGACGAAGGCTGAGCACGAACAGCATTTAAGAGCCATTTTGGAATTACTGAAGAAAGAACAGTTGTACGCCAAGTTCTCTAAGTGCGAGTTTTGGCTACGAGAAGTACAATTCCTTGGGCACGTGGTAAATGGAGATGGAATCCACGTGGATCCCACCAAGATCGAAGCGATCAAGAATTGGGAAACGGCAAAGACGCCAACCGAGATCCGGCAATTCTTGGGTTTGGCTGGCTATTACCGAAGATTCATTGAGGATTTTTCAAAAATCGCTCAACCATTGACGCTCCTCACGCAGAAAGATAAGAAGTTTGATTGGGGAATCAAACAGGAAGAAGTATTCCAGATATTGAAAGATAAGCTCTGCAATGCGCCAATCTTAGCACTACCAGAAGGTACAGATGATTTTGTGGTATACTGTGACGCCTCACGCCAAGGTTTGGGTTGCGTGTTGATGCAACACCAAAAGGTTATTGCTTACGCATCGCGTCAATTGAAAGTGCACGAAAAGAACTATACCACACATGATTTGGAACTTGGCGCAGTGGTTTTTGCTTTAAAGATCTGGAGACACTACCTTTATGGTACGAAGTGTACAATTTTTACAGATCATAAAAGCCTACAACACATATTCAATCAGAAGGAGTTGAATATGAGACAAAGACGATGGGTTGAGTTGTTGAATGATTACGACTGCGAGATAAAGTATCATCCAGGGAAGGCGAATGTGGTCGCCGATGCCCTAAGTCGAAAGGAGAGGATCAAGCCCATAAGGGTTAGGGCTTTAGAGATGATTATCCAAACCGATCTTTCCTTGCGCATTCGTGCCGCGCAAAAAGAAGCTCTTAAGGAAAGAAACCTTGAAGAGGAATATCTTCGTGGGATGGAGAAGCAATTGGTGCCAAACGAGGAAGGAATGTTATGTTTTGAGAAAAGGATTTGGGTTCCTTTGTTTGGAGGTTTGAGGAAAGTTATCTTTGATGAAGCTCACAAATCGCGGTACTCTATCCACCCAGGAGCGGATAAGATGTACCAAGACCTTAAAGATTACTACTGGTGGCCTAGGATGAAAGGCGATGTTGTTGTTTATGTGAGCAAGTGTTTAACATGCGCTAAGGTGAAAGCGGAATACCAGAAGCCTTCGGGACTTCTGCAACAACCGGAAATTCCCAAGTGGAAGTGGGAACAAATCTCCATGGATTTTATTACAAAGCTGCCAAGAACGCCAAGAGGCCATGACACTATTTGGGTAATAGTAGATCGATTAACGAAGTCAGCGCACTT
Organism: Helianthus annuus; assembly: GCF_002127325.2. Taxonomy (NCBI): domain Eukaryota; kingdom Viridiplantae; phylum Streptophyta; class Magnoliopsida; order Asterales; family Asteraceae; genus Helianthus; species Helianthus annuus. Next base: position 117,366,334 of record NC_035440.2, read on the forward strand.
CTTACCTATCAGAGAGAAGGATAATACGAGCAAGTTGGCCGAAATTTACATGAGAGAAATTGTTACACGCCATGGAGTACCTCTCTCGATCATCTATGACAGAGATGGAAGGTTCGTATCAAGGATTTGGCAATCCTTCCAAGAAGCTTTTGGCTCGCAATTGAATATGAGCACCGCGTTTCACCCACAGACCGACGGGCAAAGCGAACGGACGATACAGACTTTGGAAGACATGCTGAGAGCGTGTGTTATGGATTTGGGCGGTAGCTAGGATAAACATTTGCCACTGGTCGAATTTTCATACAACAACAGCTACCACACCAGTATTGGTGCCGCGCCATTTGAAGCTTTATATGGACGCAAGTGCAGGTCACTGCTTTGTTGGTCTGACACAGGTGATAGACAATTGGTTGGTTCTGATGTGGTCCAGGAAACCACAGATAAGATTGCACAGATCCGAGATCGCATCAATGCGGCTCGCGACCGTCAGAAAGCCTACGCGGATCGAAAAAGGAAACCTCTAGAGTTTGAGGTAGGTGATATGGTTTTGTTGAAAGTATCACCCTGGAAGGATGTGGCACGCTTCGGGAAGCGTGGAAATTTGAATCCGCGGTATATTGGTCCGTTCAGAATTTTGGAAAGAATTGGGCTAGTAGCATACAAGCTGGACTTACCTGCTGAACTGAATGGTGTTCACGATACATTCCACGTATCAAATTTGAGGAAGAGTCCAACTCAAGATACCGTTGTCATTCCTACCGACGAAATTCATGTTGACGACACGCTCCACTTCGTTGAAGAACCCGTTGAGGTTACGGATTGGAAAGTGAACAAGACCCGCCGGAGCAGTGTCAAGCTCGTCAAGGTTCGATGGAATGCCAGACATGGTCCTGAATACACCTGGGAGCGTGAGGACCGGATGAAAGAGAAATACCCCCACTTATTTCCCAAGAACCCTGCATCTAGAAGCAGAATTTAAAATTTCGGGACGAAATTTTTCTAACGGGGGGAGAATGTGACAACCCTCACTAAACCAGGTATCCGTACGACTTAATTAATAATAATTTACTGCTTAATTACTGTGCTTACCTGAAATTGTGGACAAACTGCTACTTGATTTCTGATACTTGTACATACCTGCATCATACTTTATTTACTGTCACTACATTATTTACATGCTGAACCTTAGTGACAAACATGATGCACAAAAGCACAGTATCACAATGAACGAATAACCTATTGAACGTGTTGTCATAACTAGCACCAGGCAGATACTGCCTCTAAGGCCTGTATGAGCCTGAGATAGTTTACTACACTAATAGTGAGTGTGGAGATACAAGGGTTGTAGAACTGCGTCTCTAGGAATAAGTTACAGTGACAGGATGTGCCTAAAACGTACTCTAAGTACAAAAGTCAGCACTTTAACTAAAAATTCAGCATTTGGTTAACTAATAAAGTGCCAAAACATGAGAAAAACATTACTAGACACTTTCCAAAGTGTCGGGAATAAGTTGTGTCACTAAAATTAATATTAACGACACTTTAAAGCTTTGTTAAACGCTTTAACGGATTACTATCCAACCGAACAACCGGACTTTACCCGGAACATAAAAATATTGCCATATACATTATTTGTCTTTTTCTGAGCCAGTTAGGGTCCCTGAATACCCTAACACCCACTGTAAAGCACAACACACTAGTAACCAGGTTAATCCCTAAACTAACTTAACTTAACCTAACTATAAACTAACTAGATGGTTGGATATGAACCAAGACCCCCCCCCCTTAACATCTCAACAAAAACACACTCTCTCTCTCTCAAGAAGCTCTCGGCCGAACTCCCCTATACATCCATCAATTCTTCGAGTCTTGATCATCCAATTCCAAGTTCATACAAGTGTTAAGGATCACCTACAAGGAGGCTTAGTGCATTCGGAAGGCGAAGGACCTCACCCTATTGCTTTTATCCACTCATTTTGCGTCTAGATTCTTCCCTAGCCTCGAGCTAGTAGTAAGTTACTATAATCACACTCTCGGAACTATTTTAAGGTGGTTAAAATGATATGTAACGGTTAAAACTCGTAATCTTACAAGATGATACATAAAAGTCTACTGAAAATGCTAGTAATGATGGTTAAAAGCTTGAATGTTGTGTAAATCTTGTAGTATTTGATTTGTGTAGTTATTTAGGCCCGATCTATGTTGTGGTAGCTCGGATCATCGTTTAACCTGGATTGGTCATGATCATGGATCATGACATAAAGCTTGTTTAAGTGTAACAAGGGTTAAGTGATGAAACTCTACCACACCTCAAACTTGAACTTGTGTAAAAATGGTTTTACTTACGGAATAGTGTTTAAAACTAGTAGATCTACGGATCTACAAGCGGTATTTTCAAAGGACCGAGTGTCAAAGAAACCATATTTACTAAAGCCGGATCTTACACTAACAAGGATGATTTTTAGAACACACGAGTGTGTAAACACATGTGTAACACAAAGTTTCGACAAAATAACTATTTTTGTAAAAGTTGACAAGAAGTTGTAAAGATGGAATTTCTTTAAAAGCGAGGGTTTTTGCAAAACCGGATTGATTTATATAAAGATCCACTAAAAGTAATGAGATTTACTTCATAGTTTTGGAAAACTACAAGTTCATGTGATTCTTGCGATTTACATATTTATTGACTAGTTTGTTGCTTTGAACGTTGTTTTGATTGAATGAGAAAATTGTTGGGTTGATTTATGAAAGAAAATGATACGCTTGAAAGCGTGGCCACCTCCAGTTATAGAGGAAACTCGGGCGAAATTTTTCCAAAAACCTAGCACTTAGAAATATTTTCACCACAAGTGTTAGAAATACGTTTTTTTAACTTGTTTTCACATATAAGTTTCGCCACGACTTTATTTACAAAATATCGGAGGTGGAATTTTCACAAAATTAAACGTGATAAATATATATTTAGTAAATATATTTTTCATAACGTTACTTGTCATGTATTTATGATTATTTTGTGAAGATACTAGTATTATTTTTAGGGTAAAAATAATATTACCGTGTTAATGGCTCCAAATTAATACGAACGCTTTCACGATAAATATATAAGTTACACCGGTAATTATTATTACCACTCGATCGTTAAAACGTAACTTACGCATTTAAGGAAATATTTATGAACGCGTATTTTTGCCAAGGTATTATTTTGGGAAAATTATATGTAATAGAAAATATAATATTTTTGAGAAGAATATTTATATTTTGGAGTTAGAAATAAAATATATTTTAAGTGAGACTTAATAATATATTTCGAACACACATGTATTAAATCCCCCATCCTTGGGAAGGAAAATGATTACCAAGTATTTACAAAATGTAAACACGAAATAGTTGTCTAACTATTTCCCAAAAACTTTAAACCATAAAGCTAAGGCACGGCCGTCCGTCTAATAGAGTTAGTACGTGTGGGTCGTCACACAACTGCTTGATCAGGAGACATACTTGGTAGAGACGCACCACTGTGAGTTCATGTCCCCCTTTTCTCTTAACTGTTTTCAGTTTTTAAACTGCGGGGGTGAAATACATGTTACTATGATTACAAGTACTTTATACATGGTATGGTTAGCGTAAGGACGTTTACTACTTAGATCATGTGAGTGGGTAGGCGGAAACTTGAGGCCATTAATCCTCATGGTAGGACCGAGGGACAGGAGCGGTAGATCTATCTGGGTGTAGCGAGCCCAGCCCCAGGCCAAACAGAACGGACCTCGGGGTGACTTTGTGCCCAATGCATAAATCTGCTAGGTTTGAGTCTTCCTACTTGCACTTCACACATATCAATGGCCTTGCAAACCATTGGTGATCTCTTTTTTTTTCCTTATTTGCTACATACCAGGATTTTATACATACAAAGGTTTATTTACTCACTTACACATGAACTCGCTCAACATTATTGTTGATTTTTCAACTTACATGTATTTCAGGGAATTAATGGATCTGGCGCGGTATGACACGATTTCCTGCTGCACTAGTTACGAGGTCATCCAGGTTTAGGGGATGTGACTCTTTCCTGGACAAGTCACAGTCCTTAAACTATGTTTATGTCATGTTGATGTTAGTGTCTGTTGAACACTGTTTATGTTGTTAGGATGTGTTTCCGTTAAGACAATGTTGTTATATTTGACTTTTAAAACTTAATTAAATGGATGATCTTGCATGGTTTTTATTTCATATAGCTTGTTATGATTAAGCTATGGTATTAAGAAGTCACACCAAAATTAACCACGCTTCCGCAAAGCCAGGGTGTGACAATAATTGAAGATTGTGATGATAAATCTGATGATGAGGATGAGAAAAAGAAAATATTTTTAAAATTAAAAGAAAAATTTCAAGAAACTGTTTTACAATCTACTGAAAGAGGTGAATGTTCAAAGCAAAAACCTTTTAAGAAGAATGTAGAACAAAAACAAAATGTTAAAAATTCGAAAAATTTTCAAAACAACAATAAAAGATCATCAGTTCAATCATCCAATCGTTATATAAAACCACAAAAAATTTGAAAATCAAAACTCATAAAAAGTTGGTAATAAGTGGTGCAGGTTTGACCACAGTGCTCAAAAGTCAAATCAAGCTTACAGGAGAAGATGTGATGAAGATTCTTCAAAGACAAATCTTTACAATGATAGAAAACAGAGAAATGATGAGTACTACAAATCAAATCAGTGTTATGATTTGAGTGTGTGGTGTGAAAGTGATGAATGGTACGATAACAGAGTGTGTTACAAATATGGTTTTCAAGGACACATTGTTGTTAACTGCCAGAGTCAGAGATTTGAGACAAGAAGATGCTATGACTGTCAAATCAAAGGTCATATTGCCAGAGATTGCCCAATGAGATCAAAGAGAGGATCGAGGGCTGAAACTCAAAGAACGGTAAAGAAAACCGTTAAAATTGAAGAAAAGGCCAAAGAAGAGAAAGTGAAAGAACAGAAAGTGAAACTTTCACAAGGGCAGAAAGATAGATTGAGAAAGAAAAGAAAAAAGGCGAGAGAGTATCTGGAAAAGATCTTGTCCTCGGGTACAACTGGTGATTCAGATAAAAGTTCTGATGAATTGATGTGCTCAACAAAAGATGGTCAGTCAAGCAAAACGAATTCATCAGATACAAATCTGAGGACAAAAGAGAAGATAAAGAAAGAAAAATTGACTAATCAAACTGATAAAGAATCAAAGAAAGTTAATTTTTCAGATAAAATCTTTATCAAAGTTTTTAAGTATAAAAGAAACTGTGAAAGGTTGTTCATGTCACAGGTTGATAAACTTGGAAAACCTAAACCTTGTAAGGATTTGGTTCCAATAAAGGATGGCAATGAATTTGTTTCTGTGAAAACAAAAGAGCCATCTTCTGGCAGTGAATTTGTTTCTACGGAAGCAAAAGAGCCACGTTCGGGCGATGAATTTGACTCGTCAAAGTCAAAAGAGCCACAAATTGAGATAAAGAGTGATGATTCCGTGTCGACAATGGATGATGCAAATTTTTCTTCATTGTCAAACGGAAATTTAAAACAAAAAAATTGGCAAACCCAAGGTCCGTCAAGCTTGGGTGGATCTCTTTAAATAACAATCCTGACTTGCCGGAACTCCCAGGTTGGTAATTGGGGAGTAGGAATCGGCATCTTTCTTGAGAAATTCACAAGTTGGTAACTGTGATATTTCGACTTACAAGTGGTTAATCAAGGACATTAAGTTGTACTTGTTTTAACTTTCTTACGAAGTGGTTAAAGAGAAAGAAAATTGAACCTACATGTGATTGAAAAACAATGTGATGAAATAAACCCCATGGTTGTGTAATTACAAACAAAATTTATTTTCTGGAAAAACCATTTTGATTAAAACAAACTTAAGTGTTTTGAAATCATAATGGGAAAATAGTTTGTTGTTAGGGGGAGTTCTGATTGTTTACGCCAAGAGGATGAAGAATTGAGGTAATTCACATCAGTTTGTCACTTTGTTTGAAAAAGTTTACTGCTCTGTTTTTCAAATTTTCCCAGAAAATCAAAAATTGAAACATATTTTTGATTTTAGGGGGAGTAAAAATTTTAGAAAAAATTCGAAAATTTGAAAAATTCAAAAACATTGAAAAATTAAAAACGAGTTTTGTTGTGAAAAAGGGGAAATGATAGTACATCAGTGGAATATCACAACATGCTAAAGAAATGTAAAGTCTAAATGATTTTAAACAAGTCTGCCAGTAGGCTTCACACAGTTAGTAAATTGTTTTCGAGATATAAACCTAAATATCAAAACTTGCTTATCTCGTGGGGAACATCTGTTGGATATATGGGTAACCCCCGAAATCGTGTTTGAGAGATTGTCTGATTCTGAGATACTAGGTCTTTATGTTGTTTGATATCTAGGGTATTATACCTGGTCTTCTGATATTGTGGAAAGCTCTCCCTCTGCTGATAAAATTGAAAAATATCGAAAGATATGAATCAATAGCAGTTGAAGAAAAGATTCCCTAAAGGGAACACACCTAAAGTCGAGCCTTCATCTCTTTGATCGAATGGTAGTTCGTACCTGAGCTCTCAAGGTCTCGCACTAACCCGAATACAGATATCAGATTGGTATACTCACCTGTAAGACTGAATCAAGGGAATTTTGATACAGGAGTATATTCTGAGGTGGGACTCATGAGTAAGTTAGTTCTTAAAACATTAAATCGTATCTTGAAGCAATTGAAACTTGTGTAGAAGTTTAAGTGGACAACAATACTGACAATCAGAAGGGAATTTGTTTAAGATTTAATGATTAATCAAGATCAACGGTGTTGGTGATAGGTCTTAAAAACTGATATGATCCTCTTACACAGACTCACAAAAATATTGTCTGTAAATATTTCTTTACTGCATTTCATAAAAGACAAAATTCCAAAAAGAATGTGTTTTAGCATCAATTTTTGAAAAATACAAAAAGATTTTCGACAACTGATATTGAAGAGCTGATTTTCAAAATTCCAAGTGCTAAACATGATGAACAACAGGGTTTGAGAGTTTGTTTGAGATGTGAAATAATTTTGAAATGTTTAAATGGTTCATTAATTTGAATCAAAATTTTGAATGTTACAAATTCAAGAAGCTTATCAATGTCAAAATTTGTTTACTTTACAAGTGGTAGAGGATTGTGCAGGTTAATGCCAGGTTTCTGATCCTGTTGCTACAGAGAGCCAGGAGATGTTTCAGAGCCTGTGAAAGCTTGGGCAGAGTTTGAGCCAGGATACGATCTTAAGGCGATAGCAAAATTTTCTGGACTGCGATCCCAGCTTATTGATAGGGGGATTCTGAAGATGTTAAAGCCAGATTCAGATCCTGGAACAATACTCAAGACAGAAGTTGTTAATGCTGAAGAATTTATGAAATCAACATTCAAGGGGAAGTATAGATTCTAAAAGTGAAAAGAGAAGATTAAGGATACTTACATTGTCAGATACTTTGGAAAGAGCACGATGACTGGTCAAGACTGAAGAGTCGACATGCTGAAGACTCGTACCGAAGACTTCGTCAACATCCAAGGGGGAGTCTGTTGGTGCATATGTCTGTTGACTTCGTCTTGTATCGAGTCTTGTAAATAGAAATGATAGATCAGGGCATGTAGTTCGAGAAAATGGGTTTTTTAGGCAAAACAGGCCATTTCGCACGAAATGGATGAGTCCATTTCGTACGAAATGAACATTGTCCATTTCGCTGAAATGGCATATGTCTATTCCGTACGAAATGGCTTGCCTCTAAATACCTAGTGTGTCATTTCATTTGTAACGATCCGAATTTCAGAGCCAATGTGCTGCCAAACTGTCAACTGATCTGTATTGCTTTGAAATCAATAAACAAGTGTTTATAAGCGTGAATCAAGTTCGTATCATCGAATTCTGCCTTTGATATGGATTAGACTCTTCTAATCGACTCGTATAGGTCGTACAACGATCCAACACTTAGGGTTCGATGTTGTCAAGTTAGGGGTGAAACCCGCACCTTGTCAACTTATCCCACTCCTTGATTTCCGAAAATCTCGCTAAGTCTCGAATTTTCAATTGATTTGGAACGTGTAGTAACCTGAAGAGTGAATATCGTTAACCGAAATTTCGGCGAGAATATTCCACCTATTAGGCCAAAGCATGCTTCCCAAATTCAAGAGAACTTTCGAACACTTTGGTTTAGTCAAAAGTTCCGTTTTGGAACAATCCAAGTTTTAATCAAACCTTCATTATACTGTTATCAATCGTATGCTTAACACGATACAACCTTTTCTTTTCAAAATTCAAATTATTTTCAAGATTTTTACACGCACATCATGCCAAGTCTATTCATACACTTATACATTATTCACATGCCTGATTTAAAAAACGTCGCCAACAAGGTTTACATTACCTGTAATCCCAAAATGGAGGCATATCATCAAGATAGGAGTGATTCCCTTACCTTGACGATTAGCTCCGCTCCTTCCCTTCTTAAAACGACCTTACCAACAGGTTACGGGTGATTCCCTTACCTTGGTGATCGTTACCAAACTATCTTTTTCGTAGCCCGATGCACTTCTATGTATTTCATCAATAGGTTAAACTATTTCTTACTTTTCACATGCTTTTGAATGTCTTCGAGACATATTTGCATACACAACAAGGTATACTCAATTTAAGAAGCTATAATAGATTACATTCTATTACGGCCGGCTCTTGGGCCGGGCCAAACTTACGTCGTCGCCCTAGGCTCAAGATTTCAAAGGGACTGAAAGGTTTTTATAAACATATATATATATATAGGGTCGGGATTTAGAGAAAACGGTAGAAAGTGTGAGAACGGTGAGTGTCACACCCCAACCGATGGCGGAATCATCGGGACGTGGCACTGAGCGAAACGGATTGTCCAGAAGTTTCCATATCAACTACATTTACCAATTATTTAAAGCATCACGTCCCATATCATGACATAACAAGTAGCATCGTTATTACAGGCAAAAATCAAGACAAATAGTTCTGTTCCGACAACTCAGATTTCAAATAAAAATAAATTGTCTTTGTTTCAAGACTCTTTCCTAGCCTCGATTTCACAGCAAGCCAAGCATCTTAACAACTTAAGCACCTGTCACATTTAAAGTAAAAGTCAATACACATAGTGTAAAGGTGAGCATACAAGTTTAATAGATATAATAGAGTTCGAAATCGTTTACGCATAATCAGCACGTACAATGCGTGAAATGAAGCACGTAAGTTATCGACATGATCCTATCAATACCAATGACTGCGGGTTGACTGTGCAAGGCAGTTCGTAATGCATTTTCACCACTGTGAATCATGTGATTAATTGTCCTTAACAACCTCTGAGTGAACAGGTGCTGAGTCCAAACTATAGTACTATCGTTGCTAAGGCAGGTAGACAACAATCATGTGTAAACATAACAAACAAGCATTCATTGAGTCACGTACAACATGTAGTAGCGGTTAGCATTAAAGTATTGCGTAATGTGTTCGATGTGATTTAGAATAAGTAACGTATGTAACACCCAAAAGTGCTTAAAGCAAAAAAGGGTTCGAGTATACTCACAGCGATGGTGGATTGAAGGGAGCGCTAGAGTGAGTTTAGCCTGATCAGAATGATAGCATAAACGATAAGCGGTGCGTAAAACAGTGATGTGCACAAAATGCAACATATAAATTACATCAATCGTGGCATAAAACTAACCCTTTTTTAGTACTAATGTTGGAAAAAGTGTGCTTTTGTCTTCATTTTGTATTTTCAGGATTAAATGAGCTCAAATGAACAAAAGAAACAAAAAGGCAGCTAAATCTAACATAAATACAAGAAAAGGAACAAACGTGGCATGTCCGACCTCCCGACAGCATCTTCCCAAGCAAAACAAGAAGACAGAAGCCTGAACACGCCCCGTGCTCAATGAGCACAGGGGCGTGCCCAAGTGTCAGCAGAAAAGACAAAGTGGTAGAAGCTTCTATTGCCCACCACGGAGCCGTGCTCAGCGGACTTGGGGCCGTGGTCAACTATAAGATTCGCGAAATCCAGGCAAATCTTGATAGTACAGATATGCTTCTGCACACGGGGTCGTGCTCAGCGGACACGGGGGCATGGTCAACTAATGCAGACAAAAATGCATTTAATGAAAATGCATTTAATGAAGAAAGAGAGTAGGATGGGCACGGGGCCGTGCCCAGTGGACACGGGGCCGTGTCCGAGCTTCTGTTCAGCCTATAAATAGGAGTGCTTGGAGCTCTTGCAACTCATCCCTTGGCACACCACCTCTCTCACACTTCACCCACCACCCACCACCATCACAACACCATCATCCACCACCATCATCCATTGTCCATCATAGAGTGTGTGAGTCGTCTCGGGATCCAAGATTGATCGTAAGAGTTCTTGACAATCAAAGGCTATGTTTGCCTAAGTCTCTTTCATCACTTGGTGAAGACAAGTGTTTAGTGTAATACTTTTTATTTTTAATCTTTTGCACTTTTTAATTGGTTTTGTATTAATGACTTCAATTACTAGTTTCTTATGTTGAATGTGATTCTTCCTTATCGTTTGTCCGTGGTGTCTTGGCATTATTTTACTATCTATATAAAATAAAAGATTTTCACCATTCATATCTCCATGGTCTATGTGGAGGTATGTTGGCTACCTGGTCGGGGGTTAAGGGAACGGTTTGGTAAGAGTCTTGCCATTGTTCAGTGTATAGATCCTGCAAAGGACCTGGGTCAAATTTAGAAGGACCTCCTTCAATACCCAACGGTATTGGATGGCAGGGGTCCAAACTCTTTGATCCCCTCATAAGTTAAACTACTATTAAAACTTTAACCCGGTTGCTTAGGACTGTATCCCTGCTGACTCAGACTACTTAGCTGAGGGTAACGTCGCCTTCAAAAGAGGGGCCTACCACATTATGCATTAATAACTTAATTAATTATCTTTCAATAATCCGACCCTTTAGGATTGTATCCTTGCTGACTCAAACTACTGGGTTGAGGGTAACGTCACCTTCAAAAGAGGGGCCTACTACAATAACTAAGATAATCTCTTAAACAAGTGCAAAAGTGCGAAAATAATCAAAGGTTACACTACACACGAGTCGGATCCAAGTGATTCATCTTGTCTATCTGTTTTTACTTTTATTTTATTTTCAGCATTTTAGTTTTATTTTCCTAGTTTAAAAACCTTTTTCTAACATTTTGATTTGATTAGACGGTAAGGGTAAACCAGTACTAAAACCTCTTGTGTCCTTGGACGACCTCGGTATCTTACCATCACTATACTACGTCCACGATGGGTGCACTTGCCCATATGTGTGTTTAGTGTTAGTGAATATCGTGTTTATAAATTTAAAACTTGGCTAAAAAGTGTAAAAAGGGCTTAAAATATACATCTAAAACATATTACACCTAACGCACATCAAGTTTTTGGCGTCATTGTCGGGGATACAAGGATTTTAAGAAAGTTAGGAATCAACGGCCTAATCATTTTTCTATTTTATTTTTATTTTTTTAGGATTTTCTAAATTTTTCAGCTTCTGCAGAACTCAGCACGGGCCGTGCCCGCTGAACACACCCCATGCCCAATCATTGGAACTGGCAATCCTGTTTTAAGTCAGACAGTAAGCTGAACACGGGGCCGTGCCCACTCAACACGCCCCCGTGCCCAAGATTCAGTTACTGAAAACAGAAAGGGCTTAAAATATACATCTAAAACATATTACACCTAACGCACATCAAACAGTGCAAAGTGTCAATGGATCGGAAGGTAATCCGATCGGATGGCAATCCGATCGGGTGGCCGGTCGATCGGGTGACCATTCGATTGGATTGTTACCTCGTTTGGGATGGATGTGTTTGTGTATGATGGTTTTCCTTTTGAAGTTTTCGTTGTAGCATTTTGAAAACAGAGAAGTATCTCTACCTTTCAGGTCGGTCGATCGAACGGTCGTTCGAACGGGTAACGACCTGATTGGTTGGACACCTTGAGAGAACAAGTTCACAGCAGTTTGTCACTCGATCGAATTGCAGTCTGATCAGGTGGCAATCCGTTTGGAACTAGTAATGCATTGAACATGTTGAAAATTGTTTAAGTGTTGAAGTCCAAACATCACATGGTCGGATGGTAATCCTATCGGACGGCAATCCGTTTGATGTTCACAACCTCACAAGTTGAAATGAAAGTTAAGTGTGGGACCCAGGTGCAAGCCGATCGGGTGGCTGTCCGATCGGGTGGCAATCCGATCGGGTGGCTGCCCGATCAGACGGCAATCCATCCCAGTCGACTTGATCGTCTTTACACTTGGTTGTTTTGATAGTTTTCTGGTTTTCTCAAGATAGTACGATAACGTGCCAAACAACAGAAACCTCGTCCAGAGTTAGTGACCCGAACGGACAGGAACCACCATAGTCCGACCAGTTAACTGTTCGAGACGGTGTTTCATGTTTAACCCGAAATCAGTAATCTCTTTGATAGAATACAGATCTTGGACCAACACATCTCTAAGAAGGAGTAGAAGATCAGAACAAACTCCGATTCTATCAGTTTTGAATGTATTGAGTGTAAAATAGTTGAAAGAAAGTCAGAAAACCATCTTTCAATCCTTTTCACCGTGAATATTTTCAGATCTATGCAAGATCCTTGTTTATTCATGTGGAAATTGTTCAGATCTAAGTTTTTCTTGGTGGATTGAAGCCAAAACATGAAGTTCATAAGAACCCCATGATGACATCATCCTAGAACACCTCAAATCTAGTGAATTCATGGTTAAAAGTTAATATTTAAAAGATAGAAAGGTGTAGGAGTGCGTATAGATCAAGAAAGTACAAGATTTAGGTTGAAAACTTACAAGAATCGCGAGAAATCGGAAGAAATGTGGGCTGGAGCGAGTTGAGTCGAGTGGGAGCTGTCACATCAAGTGATGTGACATGTGAGGGGTATTTATAGGGTTTCCCAAAAGGGAAAGGGGGGAAAGTGGCTGGTCGATCGGGTGGCAGCTCGATCGGGTGGCAACCCGATCGGGTGGCAATGCGATCGGTTGGCCACTCGATTCGAGTGTTTGGCGCGACGAGTTTTGCTGTTTCGGTTCGCGTGTTGAGCGTTGCGATGTGATAGAGTTTCATTTTATATTACTTTTAATCCTAACTACTATATCTAACATACAATCATCATAATTAACTTGCGTTTAGCGTCTGCGATTCGATTACGATAGTGTTGCGATTGCGTTTCGATTGATCACCACAACATAACATGATTAAACATGCACAAGTAACACACAAAAGGCACACACACGTAAAACAATAACCAGAACGCATAAATCGAGTTGCGAGTGCGATTGCGATAAGCGATAAAGCGATAAATAGCTATTAGACCTCGATTATTAACAAGTACTCCACATAATACAACTAATGCGATAAAATAAATAGACTATCTACAAGTCAAAGAAGTCAATAACAGGAGTTGAGCAAGGAGTGACAAATCCCAATTAGCAATCTTTTCTTCCTTTGACTTCAATGTTGACTTTGACTTTGACTTTCGAAACACGGGGTGTTACAGTGAGAACGCTTATGGATCGTCTGATCAAAACAATCTATGGACTAGATTGGTGCGGTGGTGTTTTCGTAAATAACATCAATTTTATTACGTGGACGCGCTTCATTAAGGGTAAAAGGGTCTTTTGACTTCTCCACACAAAACGCCATATAATGAAATAAAATGCCAAAAACAAAAATCACACACCATTCTAACTAAAAACGTCATTAGATATAAAACGCCAAACTTAATTATAGTAAAATCCCGCCTAAGAAACCGCCAAAAAAATCCTATATATACAACATCTCAGACCTTCAATTAAAAACACACACAAAAACCCAAACGTCATATTTAATATATCACATTCGCCTTAGAAATGCCAAAAAACCCAAACATCAAATATCTTCTAACCCAAAACGTATTTGAAATTCAGTTTGGTTGTCTGTAAGATTTCGCTCAATGAAATGGACAAAATCCTTAAGTGAGGATACTGTCCATTTCATTGAGTAAAATCTTATTGACTTATCCTCAACTTCCATCCAATTTATAACGCCAAAACATACAAAAACATTATTGAGGTTTGTTGTCAATAAAGTTTAGCTGTATAGGGTGGACAACATTGTCAGTTATCTTTCTTAACCGAGGATTAACAATGTTGTCCATCTCATACAGCAAAACATTGTTGATTTTAGCATGATCAAATTTTGGGGTTTAAGGTGCTTTTATTTGGTGGCGTTCTTTTTATCGGTAAAACGCCAAAAAAGTTAAAAAATCAAACATTGTTCATTGGAAAATTCAAGATTGTTGGCTGAAGGGTCTAAACTCAATAACATTTTGCTGCATGAGATGGACAAATCTTCAAGAAAAAAATGCTGATATCAAACTTTGTGCTTCCAAACAGCCACAAAAAAACTACTTGAAAACAAAAAAACAATACGAAAGTCGAACCAGCCAGTTAAGTTTATTCAAAAAAGAAGAAAGAGACTGGTGACAGTGAAGATTTGGAAGATCAATTGTTTATATATTTTTTTTATTTTCTTTTTCGGTTGATTGTTATATAATAAAAACGCTATATATAATAAAAACGCCAAAACAGCCAAAATGCTTGTTTAAACGCTATCATCCCGTAAAACGCCCCCAAAAACTTCCAAACTATAATAAAATTACTTTGAAAAAGTATTATAAAAAAACCCAAAAAATAAAAAAAAATAAAAAGCAAATTGAAAATGTAACTAGAAACAGTAACTACAAAAATAGTAAAAATGAAGAGACGGGAAATTTATTATATTAGAATATAAAACGCCAAACTTGAAAGATGGGACGTGTTACAGACTTCAGAGATAAAGCTTATCAAAAACAATAATTACAAACAGTAACTGAAACGACGAATACTTTATTATAATAATACACCGCCTAACCTACGCCCCCAAACGAAATCCTATAAAATAATAACTCTAAGCAACTTCCATTTAATCAAACAAAAAAAAAGGCCAAAATACTACTAAATACCACTCACTGCAAAACGCCAAAAAATCAAAAAAAAAAAATCAAAGATGGCTAATGTGCTATCTTGGATATTCAGTATTGTTCTTCGTGAAGTTTCACTGAATGGATTGTTACCTGAGAGGAGTAACTCAGAAAGATTTTGCTGCATGAGATGGACAATTCTTCAAGAAAAATATACACATGACAATCGAATGTCATTTTGTGTTCTTTGTTCTTGAATAAGGCTTGGATGAGGAAAAGAGCTCAATGACACTGAAGAGTGGCATGATTATAAAGATGACGATGAAGAAAAAGCGAAAAACCCACCCACATGTCATAGATCTATGTACCCAAACATCCACAAAAAGCCACTTCAACAGACGAGCAGACAAAATAATTAAACCGATGGGTTTGTTAAGTTTTACATAAAACGTCATATATTTGGTGACAGTTCTTGTAATATTAAAGAAGAGAGAGACTGATGACAGTGAAGATTGTGAAGAGAGATCCGATTATGATTTTTAATTTATTTTCTTCGCTTCTACTTTTTTCCCTGTGCTTGTGATAAATCTTACAATTGTAAAACGACAAGTTACCACAAACACCAAAATGTATATAAAAAATAAAAGAACAATGGGCCATCTTGTTTAAAACGCCTTGAAAAAATGCCATTCAGATAGATTTCCTAACCACCCTGAGGTTCCAATGGCATACGATTTGAAAAACGCCATAAACGCCAAAATGTTAATACGATGAAACCATTAAACGCCATTAATTATTGAATTTGGTTTACGCCAAAAATCTTAAACCCCAACAAATAAAACAATATTGGGAAAAGCGGAACTGGAAAAGCAGAAGATAAAAGGACAAAAAATCCCCTCTGCCCTTCTCTAAGCCGCGTGACACGTGTTTGGCCAGGATGCGTTCTCACCATTCTCACACTTTTGAGCGTTTTCTCCTGATCCCGTTTCTATATATATATATATATATATATATATATATATATATATATATATATATATATATATATATATATATATATATATAGGGTGGGGTTCTAGAGTGAACAGTAGTGTATTTGTGAACTGGATGAACAAATCCTGACCATTGATTTACATCATCAAATCATAAAATACACTAGTGTATTTTCATCATCAAATCTTGGCCATTGATTTACACATGTGTATACACTTGTGTATTGATAATCAAGGGCTATGATTAGTTCACTAGTGTTCACAATCAAGGAGGTTGTTCACTAATAACCTAACCCTATTATATATATATATATATATATATATATATATATATATATATATATATATATATATATATATATATATATATATATATATATATATATGTAGGGTAGGGTTCATGTGAGAACCACCTTTATTGCGAGAACCGCGAGAACCATGTGAACAGGGGGCAATTTTGTAAATAACAAACAACATTTAAAAAACCTGCATACCTGATTCCTTTTACCATCGGACTTCAAGCATAAAATAAATTACATTTAATAAAAACTTTCACATCCAATATCTGAACTCTTATCTGAACTTTGATTACATCCAGCTATCTCAACAATTCTTAACCTGATTCTCTTAACAATTCGTCGATTACAGTCGTTTACATCATCGTCCTGAATACATCATCACTTCACCATCATCAGTCCACCGTATCGAAGCATCTGGATTGAGATTGTATCTCATATTTTAGATTTTACCAGTAGATATTTTATATTTCGTCATATAATCGAGGTTAGTTCCCAAATTTGGTCCGGTGATTATAAGAATAAATTTGTTTTTTCACTTTCATATGTTAACATGATGCTTAATTGTCGATTCATATCCTTTATATGTTAGTATGACGATTAAATCGTAGTTTCATATATGCATTAGCGAAAATGGTTTGATGTATATGATGTTTGAGGGATTCAGGATAATTATTGTGATACATCGACTTGTAATGTGGTAGATATGTGTGTGTGTGTGTGTGTGTTTGTATGTAGGTTTTGTTACTGAATAATTTTAAATATATTTGGTGGTAATACATAATTTGAGTTGGCAATGGTTAGGTTATTCTATTGAAGCAAACATTACCTGTTGAAATTGTCGGTCATGTTAATGCACATGTGCACATAGTTATGCACATGTGCATAGTTAATATGGTGATGATAAAGTTGATGCATATATTGTTAACAAGGCCGTTTATGTTGATGCACATGTGCATAGTTAATATAGTGATGATAAAGTTGATGCATATGTTGTTAACAAGATCGTTTATGTTTATGCACATGTGCATAGTGTATATGGTTATGCTAAAGTTAACGTTAATGCACATATTTATTGATAATTTATATTTATTGATCTTATTTTTTATTATTTTTTTGTATATTATTGTATAAAAACAATAGGAAAAAATCGAAGAAAGTAACTTTTGTTTTGAAGTCAATGGATGAAGGGTCAAAAAAATGTCGGATGCAATGGAAGATGATTATGCGACATGCAATGGAAGATGATTACGCGGCAGTTAAACAAAGAGGTAAAAATCAAAAAAATAACTTTTGTTTTGTCTAATATTTTTTTATCGAAGCAAACCTGTTGATAAGCTCAGTCATGTTAATGAACATGTGCATAGTTATACACAAATGCATATTTTTGCCAGATTATTTCAATTAGGTCCGTCATATGGATGCAAACGTGCAGTTAGGCAAATATGCATAATTCACCAGAATATGTTAATAAGGTAATTCATGTTTTTGTACATGTGCATAGTTTGCTAGAATTTTGACAGAATATGTTAACAATGTAATTTATGTTCATGCACATGTGCATATTGTATATAGTAATGATAAAGTTAATGTTAATGCACAAATTCATTGAGATTGTATGTTTGTTAATCTTATGTTTTTTTGTTTATTATCATAGATCGATAACGGGAAAAATTCAAAGAAGGTAACTTACGTTTTGAAATCAAGGGATGAAGGGTCAAAATATGGCCGGATGCAATGGAAGATGATTACGCAACAGTTAAACAAAGAGGTAAAAAAGGTTGATTAATATTCGATGATGCAGTTGGGAGTTTATGCACATGTGCATCCCGTTATTACTTTCACGTTAAATAATATCATTTATGTATACACATTAAATATATCACATATAGGTGCACAAGAAGAAGAAGAAAGTATAAAGAGGAGGACAAGTGAGCGAAATCACGATGAAAAAATCGAACAAGTAAATAAACGAAATCCCATTATTACTTCACAGTTTGTGGGGTAGTTTGTGGGGTTTTCGCTATGCGACATATGAAGATGTATAATGGGAGTGGTGAGAAGTTTGATTGCATATTCAGCAAAGATAAATAAATTCAAGACTTGCAACTAAGAACATGAGAATGAAGATAGCAACAAAATTGCCAGTATTAGAGGCGAATGATCATGTTTGTTAATATATGGTGTATTATGTTGTTTCGTAGAGGGAATGTTGGTACTGCACATGTGCATAGTTTGAAATAGTACACATATTGGAATTGTATAATGCATTACAGATGGTTATATTTGTTAATTTAGGATGCAATATGTTGTTTGGTATAGTATATGTTGGTGATGCATATGTGCAATAATGATTGTTGATCGGATTATGTGATTCTTATGATGAGGGTGTTATATTTACTTGTTATAACACAAAAGTTGGTATAGTAAACATGTATGCACATGTGCATTGTTCGAAACAGTAACCATGTTGGTAATATATGTTAGGTAGTCAATAATGGAATTACATATGATTACATGTGCATTGTTCGAAACAATAAAAATGTAATCATAGTCTATGAATATGAAAACAAATAGTACAAAAAATGACTGTAAACAAAAAATCATAAACAAGACGATTAATGATTATAAATTGTTTGACATCATATATAGGCTAATACAAGATCGTCGGTTGATTTACGACACCTGGATGGACGTCTAAGGGGGTGCTCACGTTCATATATATATACATGTGTGTGTGTGTGTGGTCTTCTGGATCATCATCAGCATCTTCATTAGTGTCATTGGAATCCACATCATTCATTGGAATCAACATCATTGGAACAAGAATTAGGTTCATCATCAGGGGGATCAGGAAACCAATAGCATATTGTCATTAAATGTATACATAATGTAATTGTCAATATAATGCACGTGCGCATAATGTAATTGTCAATATAATGCACACGAGCATTATCATTTTATATATAACGACATTTTTTTGAACAAAATAAGATGTCATATATTCAAACCAGAAATCTAGCCAAGAACTAGAGAAGTACGCTTAAAATAAACATATAAACTCCTAATTTTCTATTACATTCACACCACTTGTGTACCACTCTTCAGTCACTAAATTCTCCATTTTTGCTATGACTTTCATCCACAACAGAGTACACTCATTGATTTGTTCCAGTCTTATATCATTTGAAAACTGCACGACTTTGAATACCTTCTCATTTCTGCTCGACCATATGATCCATAATGTAGCCATCACTATGTAGTTGACTGCCTTTTTCTTCTTCTTAGGAAAAAGATAGAATATATGCCACTGTTGAGCAATAATGTAAATCTTTTACTCCCAGCCATGATCTGACCATCCACACCATCCACCATATCGTTTTCGACATCAAACACGTAATGAGGATGTGTTCAACAGTTTCTTGCTCGTATCCGCAACTCGGGCACAATGTGTTGCTGATCTGAATTCCCCTTTTTTTCCAGATCCGTCTTTGTCGGTAACCTGCCTTCGACGCCTTTCCATGCTAACATATTGGCTTTAGGTGTAGCCCAGCCATTCCAGATCATTACAAAGCCACTCGACGGGTCCCGCTTGTGACACACAAATACTCTCTAACTGTTTTAACATTGAAAGTCGACTTATTTTTCCGAGTGCCAACCCCACCCATATTGACCCGTCTTCATTCTGGTGTCTCTCAGCAACGCCAAAAGCAACATAAACTCCACCAATGCCTCCCTGGTTGTCAGATTGTTCTTCCATTGCCAATCCCACACAGTCGCCTCCCTTAGTTTTTTGTAGTTGTCCGCCACCCAAGCCCCTTTGTTTGCTGCCATCCTGTACATAATTGGATAGTCATCCATAAGGCACTTGTTCAGAATCCACACATCAACAACATAGTCTAATTTTCAACATAATACACATTTGCATATAATTTAATACAATATCATTTACAATCAACATAATGCACATGTGCATAACATTTAATATAATATCATTTACAGAGTATATACAACAATTACAGTCAACATAATACCTTTAGTCACAAATTGAATGGACTGCAACTTCAGGTATGTATTCAATATCAACTTCAAGTATCCAATATGGGGTGCCATTGGGTGTAGAATGTATAGCAGCCATAACTGTTCCTGTGAATTTAATAAGAAAATTTAACAAATTATATGTGTAATGTAATTTAATATAGAGTAAATTACGTTTTTGGCCCCTGTGATTATGTCAGTTTTACTATATTAGCCCAAAATAAGAATTTTTAACGTATCTGCCCCCATGGTCCCTATATCTAACCATTTTGGCCCCTAATTCTAACCAAACCCCAACTCTAGTTAACTTTTTGGTCATATGGGTTGCACATGATGGGTAAAATTGTAATTTCCCCTCACCATTTACTTTTACTGATTATATACACCCACACATACATACAGAACACACACACACTCTCTCTCATCTTTCTCTCTGCTCTCTCTCTCTACTACCACCACCACCACACCACCACCCCCCACCGCAAAACACAGCCCACCACCGTATCATCACCACCATCACCGTATCATCACCACCACCACCGTACCTACCACCACCTCCTCCACCGTATCATCACCACCACCACCGTACCTACCACCACCTCCTCCACCGTATCATCACCACCACCACCACCGTACCTACCATCACCTCCTCCACCGTATCATCACCACCACCATCGTACCTACCACCACATACAGTCTCTCTCTCTCATAAACTATCCCCCTTCTCTCTGTCTCTCTCTCTCTCTTCTCTCTCTCATAAACACCCCTCTCTCTCACCACCGTCAACTCCATACCTCCGCCACCGACCCCCTGCCAAACACTACAACCTGTCTCTCCCTCATAAACTCTCCGCCATGAACCCCCAATCTTGGATTCACAATTTTATCAAGAGTACACACATGAACCCCCAATCTCGTTCTCGTTCGAAACCGATTTATAATCGGAGCCACGAGGAGAGAGGGAGCAGCGGGAAAAGGGGGAGCGGTGGAAGCGGCGGTGGTCAGGTGGCGAGGTGGCAGCGGCGGTGGTCAGGTGGCGGTGGGAGGTTCTCACAGTGGAAAGGATATGGTTATTGTGTTTGATTTTGTTTCAGATCATTTATCCAAGTATAACACAAATAGGCCTGTGTATGTTTGATTTTGTTTGTGGGTTTGTTTGGATTTGATTTGATTCTTTCGTTAATTTGGATTTGATTTTGTTTGTGGGTTTGTTTTTTAATCTGGATGGATATGGTTATTGGGTTTTGATCAAACATTATTGGTGTGGCAGTTGTGGAGGTGGAGGTGATGGTCACCGACGGGGGACTGATGTGGTGTGGTCGGTGGCTGAAGTGTGGTGGTGGCTGAGGTGTGGCTGAAGTGGTGTTAGTCGGAGGTGTATTGTTGCAGGTTGTGTTTTGCGGTGGTAGGAGAGAGAGAGCAGAGAGAAAGATGAGAGAGAGTGTGTGTGTTCTCTATGTATGATAATTATTGTTTCTTTTGTTTTTTATAAATCAGTAAAAGTAAAGGGGGAGGGGAAATTACAATTTTACCCATCATGTGCAACCCATGTGACCAAGAAGTTAACCAGAGTTGGGGTTTGGTTAGAATTAGGGGCCAAAATGGTTAGATATAGGGACCATGGGGGCAGATACGTTAAAAATTCTTATTTTGGGCTAATATAGTAAAACTGACATAACCACAGGGGCCGAAAACGTAATTTACTCTTTAATATACAATATAACAAATTAATAATCGTCAACATGCACATGTGCATATATTTATAATGTATCATAATTTATAAGATGGTTCAGTTAACACAGTGCACATGTGCATATATTGTTGATTAATAATTAGTGACATCATAATATGAATGTGAACATATTTTAAACATGTATAACATTGAACAATATACAAATTACACAAAATGGACATGGGATACCTTTAGTCTAAAACCGAATGAACTGCAATTGAGGTTGTTCTGTATTTGTGGGTCCTGTACCAGTCGAAGTAGTGTCAATCGACAACGATTGGTCAGATATATTGACATTCCCATATGCATTCCCAGATGAAACCGTAACATTAGCTGGTATTGATATGGAATCAAGAGTAGGTATTTCAAATCCATGACGGGAATGTCGACTATCAATTGTTGTGTACACAATTTTGCAACTTTCAATTGGATTGACAACATATACGGGTTTGGCAGCAGATGGACCACCAAGATAGGTATTATCAAATGTATGAGGATGATATTCAGATATTGGTGGGTTATTATCATCGGATGTGGTAGGTTCAACACGAGATATTTCAACACGGTATGAATCAGAGGACGCCATATGTAGCAATAATCCCGAATGCCCCAGCAATGAAATTTGTGGGATGAAATTTGTGGGATAAAGTGTTGTCTAATGTTGCGAGAACCACCATAAACTCATGTGTGCCGCCGGTAAGCCGCCGTGAACAGCCGTGAACCTCAATCAAAGTGTAGATGATGATGATGATGATGATGCAGATTGTGGATTGGGAACAAATGTGATGAAGAAACCCTAAAACAGGGGACACGCGTGTTTATGTTACAGATCCATATATTTACAATTATAACACCGTGTGTTTTTGTTAGAATTCAATATATTTACAATTTTGCCATGTGTTCACACTGGTTCTCGCGGTTCTCGCAATAAAAGGTGGTTCCTAACGGATCCTTTTCCTATATATATATATATATATATATATATATATATATATATATATATAGGGGACCGCTAGAATGAGAACCACCCCGAGTTGTAAGAACCACGAGAACCGCGACCCGCGGGTGGCCGTTGTCCACGAAATTTTTTTTACACCTAGATCCGTATATTTTAAGACCGGGTGTAAATTTTGGGTTCAAACGGCGCGCCCGAGGGGATAGTTTTTTACGCCCAAAGTTTGGGTTTTTTTAATTTTTTTAATTTTTCTTTTTTTTTTTTAACCAAACTTTGGGCGTAAAAAACTACCCCCTCGGGTGCGCCGTTTGAACCCAAAATTTACACCCGGTCTTAAAATATACGGATCTAGGTGTAAAAAAAATTTCGTGGTCAACGGCCACCCGCGGGTCGCGGTTCTCGTGGTTCTTACAACTCGTGGTGGTTCTCATTCTAGCGGTCCCCTATATATATATATATATATATATACATGTTTGTGTGTGTTTGTATAGGATGTATCATGGGAAAACTAGTTTAAATAAGAAAATAAAAAAACTACCTATATATATATATATATATATATATATATATATATATACATGTGTGTGTGTGTTTGTATAGGATGTATCATGGGAAAACTAGTTTAAATAAGAAAATAAAAAAAACTACCTAAATTTTTTTTTCCTAAAATTCACTATTTTTAATTTATAAAAAAAGTAAGTACTACATATGTGTATTAATATCCTAACCCTAAACCTCCTAAAAACCCTAACCATAAAAGCTAAACTAAACCCAAAACCTAAACCCTAAGGTTAAATTGCATATGCAACACATACAAATAATGCACATATGCAGTACTATTTTTAAATTTTTTATACATTAAAAATAGCAATTTTTTATAAAAAAAAAAAATGGTGTGTTTTTTAGACTTTTTGGTAGCTTTTAGTTTTCGCATTTATACTTAGTTTTCTCATGATTCTCTCCCTATATATATATAGTATATGCTTCCATTTACTATGTAAAAAAGTGTTTGTGGTGGAGTGAAAAAAACCATCACAAAATAATGTAGGTGTCTCTAGTTCAAGTCTTGATTTCACCACTAAGTTTTTATTTTGTTTTTAATTCATTTCCCTAACCACAATTTTAGGCCCAGTTTTTCTTTTATCGCCCGAAGGATAAATTTTTTTTTAAACTTCTCGGGACGGCTCTCCATTCTATGTGAGGATTTAAACTTGTAAGTGGACTTTAATACACATATAGTTGTTCATCCTTACTTGTAAATGAAAGTATACTATATGATTGAAGCATACACTGAGATAAGTCATTTTAAGTGTATCACATGATATCTTCATTTAAGCATATACACATACTCTCTCATATACGTTATGATAGTGTTTCAAGTATATAGTCATGCTAAGATGATAGTGTTTCAAGTATATAGTCATGCTAATATGATAATTATAATGTTATTTTAAGTATAAATTATCACCACAGCTATGCACTACTTTATCGTAGATCATACTTATGTAGTACTTGTACATAATCATATATTCATATGTACATATACTACACATAATCAGAAACGTAACTTAGCTCTGAAACTAACAATTGAATCCTTAATTAAGGAGTCAAGGCAAAATATCATATGATATTATAAGTGGACATCATATATAAACAAGTTGCATATTTTTGTTATGGTTACAAAATTTGCATAAATAACTGAAGTAATTTTGTTACAGGATCAAGCATTACTTAATTATAAATAACTGGTATAGGCAAAATATCCGCGACAGTATTCATTCCCCATGTCCTGCTGAGGTGGCATGGTTGACGTCCCCATCTAAGCCCACAACACATAGCCCCATAGCCCCATATGTTTCAAGTTTTGTACTCATTATGTTACATATAAATGTGTATGTTATTTACATAAAATCAACATAATATGTTATTTAAAGGTTTATATATACATGTGTAGGTGATGTAACTTACTATATAACTTCTTTAACGATTAAAAAGATAAACAGTTCTTGTCCTACATGTTCTCATAAATAAAACTTTGTTCTACCTAGAAAGTAGAACCTTTTCATCTTTGTGTATATGTATTTCTATATTTTGTGACGTTTTAACACTATTATTATTATTATTATTATTATTATTATTATTATTATTATTATTATTATTATTATTATTATTGTTAATTTTTTTTTTTATTTTTTTTTATTAAACCGCAGCACCGATTTGCTACCACAGAAACCATCTTGGACAGACCACCATGAAAACAACATTTTACCATAGTCCCCATCATACAAAACCAGGGGCCAGGGGGCGTACCCACATGTAAAGCCAAGGGCCACAATATGATAAGGTTTTATGGGTTAACTAACATACTTAACACTCCGGTTGATGTTGAAAGAGAGGGGTGCAAGGTGTTGTTTAGCAAGAGCGAAAAATAAAAATACCAAAGGATTAAAACATAATATGATAAGGTTTTATGGGTTAACACATTATTAACCTTAAGTTGATAACTAATTTACTACATCATTTTATCATACAATCAATTCTTACTACTATTATTATGATTAACTAGTATTTAATTTGTGTGTTGCGGGGTGGTAATAGTAAGCAAACACCATAAAAACTGGTAAAAATGACGTAAAACGCAAGGAAAGACAAACAAGAACTTATACCGCGAATCGGCATAAAGTATAGACAAACTTGAATTTATACCAACACGAATTATAAAGTTGAGTGGGTCAAAGTGATTTTTTTAAGTTTTTAGAAAATGAGGGCAAAACCAACGTTGTGGGTGTGAGTAGTAAGAAAACGACAACTAAAACCGAGAAAATCTTAAAACAAAAACACGCCGGATACGAATCAGATCGGCAAAGAAAACCTAGCCAGAAAAATCCGAGACTGCAAAAAAAACTGAAATCCAATAAGATTGTGACACGTGACGGTGCATGTTAGTACCACTACATTATTCCTAAGAACCTACCTTGTTATTATATAGTAACTAGGTTTTTTCTTCCCGCGCTACGCGGCGGGAATTTGATCGTTTTCCTCGTACTACACAGTTTGACTTTGGTCACTATCGCTCAACTCATCAAAAACCAAAAAAACGATTATCGATACTGGTTTCGATAATACCAATAAAAAAAAGGTTTTTTCCTCCCAATAAAAAAATAGGTTTTTCCTCCCGTGCGACACGCTGGGAGTTTGAACAATTTTTTTCTTGCGCTAAACCATAAAAGCGAATATCGATACAGGTTCCAATAATACCAATTAAAAAAAAGGTTTTTCCCCCGTGCTATGCGGCGGGAGTTTAATCGTTTTCCCCTACTACGTGGCCCGACTTTGGTCATTATCGACTCGACTCATTGAAAAGCATAAAACGAAGATCAATACGGGGTTCTTCCCATGCGCTACGTGACAAGAGTATGCTCGGTTATCCCTCGTGTTATGCGGTGTGATTTTGGTTGTTATCGGCTCGACTCATCGAAAAACTGTAAAAGCAAATATCGATATCGGTTCCGATAATATCAATTAAAAAACAAAATAAAATTCCCATTGTGTTACGCGGCATGAGTTTGATCGTTTTCCCCCGTGCTACGCGATGTGACCTTGGTCGTTATCAGCTCTACTCATCAGAAACCATAAAACGAAAATTAATAAAAGCGAATATTAAAACCGGTTTCGATAATACCAATTAAAAAAACACAAAAACCACTAAAAGTAAAAAATTGTAAAAGAAAGAAAATGCAAAGAGCACTGCTATTAAAAAAATTACCAATTAAAAAAAGCATAAAAAAAACAAAGACCACTATTCACAAGAGCTTTCATCAATTGTTAATATATAAAACTAGTACATGCCTCATGTCACACCCCCAAATTCCACCCGCGGATGACACCCGCTTCGAGGGCGTGACCGACCAGGATCCAGCCACCAATTATACTGAATAATTAAATTGATAACGGAAGCAATACTTACTAACCATACGATTAGCAAGTGTTAAGTTTAGAGTTCAATGTCTTAAGTTCAGAGTAAATGTAGCGGAAGCATAAACAAACAGTTTTAAGTAATGTTCATAAGGCAAACATGATAAATGCCCAACACACGGGCAGACGACCACTACACATCCCAAGTAGCTGCTCCAGTCACTGGCCACCTGCAAAGCATGCAGTAAAGGGGTCAACAATAATGCTGAGTGAGTTCACTAGTTGTCCAGTTTTAATTACCAAAAACTTGTTTCGCCAGTTAATTTATCCGTTTATACATGCCATGGGGAGCTACCCCAAAAGTTAGCGACTAAACTGTTTTTCCAATACCGAACACTAGGTAACCGTTTGCGTTTCCGCAGGATGCCCCGATGTCAATGTTCTATCATCATTGACGGATGCCTGAGTACATTAGTTCACGACCGATCCCATACCATGGCACGGTGTGAGGCTGGTAAGACCTAAATAGCGCTATCAACTAATAACCCGTTCGCCTGGCACCGGCGACTAATCGGTATTATGTAGTAGGGACTTGAGTGATAGAGTTGCGTTTAGTGCCGTTGGTTGCATTCCGTATAAACAGTAATTAACTAAAAAGGTTTCCCAATACCAGGGAAGATAAAGTAAGTTTGTTCCCAATAACCAGGGAAGGAATGTAGACGGTATCCCCTTTTCAAGGGGATAGGGTTGTGTTAGTCTCGTGTCCCAAACCACCGGGACGCATGCTTTTAAGTTGTGAACTCACCTTGGGTTGCTCGGTATGATACGTTACTTGGTTAAGTATGTTGGTCACCACGTCCTAGCATGGTTATCAAGTATGGGTCAAGTTGGGTACAAGTAAACACGTGTAAAACACACTTAACATAAATACAATTAACCACAGTAGCAGGTATATATATGCAGCCCAGTCAACAGAAAGTCCAACACACAACAGTGGGGTTATTGGGCCTAACCAGAAACAGTTACACAAGCAGTCCAGTTAACAGACAATCCAACAAGTACATTGGCCCAATAACAGCCCAGTCGAGACAGAGGTGACTCGCAACCAAGGTTGCGACTCGCAACCGAGGTCTCGGTTCGTCATGCTTTGGTTGCGACTCGCAATCAGCGATTCCGACTCGCAACCGGCGGTTCCGACAAAGCAGTTGTGGTTACGACTCGCAATCGGATCGATACGCGTTGATTACGACTCGCAACCGGGAGGTCTCGACAAATCTTGGTGCGGTCTCGAGTAGCAACCAAAGGTTGCGACTCGCAACCGTGATTACGTGCACAAGAAGACCTTCTACAACCTGCAAACTGTACTATCCAATGATATTGCAATTTCATGAAATCAGGTTGTACTATGCCACTAAAACATGTTTTCTTGTCTAACCTTTGTCTAAAATGGATCAAACAAGGCATTTTCAAATATTCATGAGACATTCATCTTGTTCATCATTATCCAAACAACATTCAACAACACTCATCATCATCAACCCAAATACTATGCATAAAACCCATTAACCAAAATCTTATATTTCTCGGACAACATCAAAACACACAAACAAGTTATCAAAACAACATTTTATCATGAAAATCCTAAGAATCAATTCTAAACCAAACCGATTCATATGGTGTCACACATATGCAAACCGGTTTTCATGAGCATCACAAGTCAATGGTTTGCATCATATTTAGCCACAAAAATGTCATGAACACATTAGCAACTTATCCGAAACTAAAAACATGTTAGTCGATTATCCATTTTACACACAAAACCACATCACCAAGCATACAACTACACTAGCTAAATTATGTCATTCATGCTATCATCTAACAATCAACAAATATTATAAAGACACTAACCGGTTGGTGAGGTTCAAGGGTGAGTATGAAACTTCTAACGGGTGTGTGTGTTGATCCGAGGGCTCCTAGTGGTCACCGATTTGATCCGAGAAGAAGGAGATGAGAAGAGGTGATCTTGGTTTGTTAGGGTTTTAGTGAGAGAGATGAGAGGAGAGTATGAGAGTGTAGTGAGATTTGTAAAAATAGTTAAGGGAGGGGTGGGTTGGTTTATATAACATTCCGAGTGGGCTTAGGGGGTTCCGGGTTGGGTTTTCGGCTACAAGGCCTTAACCGGCCCAAGTGCTTCACTGTTCACTCGAGACCGTGGTCTCGAGTCGGGTTCTCGGGTTTGGTTGTGGTTTCGGGTTCCGGTTCATCTCGCATACACACCCACTCTCTTATATCTATATACATATATATATATATTACAGACACATTTATATCTATAAACACATTTACATGAATAGCATGTAACACAATAGTTCAAATTTTCATTCCAAAGCACATATATACGTAAGTTACATCGAAAGGTTATCCGGGAAAGTCCGAAGTGTCACATTATCCCCAAGTTTTAGGAACTTTCGTCCCGAAAGTTAAGGCAGCCACTGTCAAGCTAGTGTAAGTGAAAGCGTTTCAACGGGGTGTCACATCATCCCCCCGTTAGTTTGGAATTTCGTCCCGAAATTCGTTCGTAGCTTCAGTGCTGGGATTTGCGTTAGGGAACAACTGGGGATACTTGTGCTTCATCTGGTCTTCCCGCTCCCAGGTATACTCTGGGCCACGTCGCGAGTTCCAACGGACTCGTGCAAGAGGTATCTGGCTACGTTTGAGGATTTTGATCTCTCGATCCGTGATCTCAATCGGTTCCTCAGTAAAGTGTAGCTGTTCGTCAATCGTCAGTTCCTTAAAAGGAATCACAAGTGTTTCATCCGACAAACACTTCTTCAGGTTGGATACGTGAAAAACGTTGTGTACCGCACTCAGTTCTTCAGGTAGGTTCAATCTATAAGCGACCTTACCGATCTTCTCGGTAATTTAGAATGGTCCAATGTATCGCGGATTAAGCTTGCCCCGTTTACCAAAGCGAACCACACCCTTCCAGGGTGAGACTTTAAGTAGAACCCGGTCACCGACCTGGAATTCCAATGGTTTCCTACGCTTATCAGCGTAGCTCTTCTGACGGTCACGAGCTGCCGCCATGCGTTGTCTGATCTGGGCAATCTTTTCCGTTGTATCTACCACCATCTCTGGGCCCGTGATTTGACTATCACCGATTTCTGCCCAGCAGAGAGGGGACCGGCATTTACGACCGTACAATGCCTCAAAAGGTGCTGCTTGAATACTAGTGTGGTAGCTGTTGTTGTAAGAGAACTCTACTAGCGGTAGATGCTTCTCCCAATTCTTGCCAAAGTCGATCACACACGCTCTAAGCATGTCTTCTAGAGTTTGGATGGTACGTTCGGACTGTCCATCCGTTTGCGGGTGATAAGCAGTGCTCATGTCCAAACGTGAGCCAAAGCATTTGTGCATAGCTTGCCACAATTCCGAAGTAAATCGAGCATCTCGGTCGGAAATAATTGAGGTTGGCACTCCGTGCCTCGAAACTACTTCCTTTAAGTAAATCTCTGCCAAGGTAGAAAACTTGTCTGTTTCCTTAATAGCCAGAAAGTGCGCGGACTTGGTCAGTCGATCCACTATTACCCAAATAGTATCATTTCCGCGTTGAGACCTAGGTAGCCCTGTAACAAAATCCATGGAAATTTGCTCCCATTTCCATTTCGGGATTTCTGGTTGTTGGAGTAGGCCTGCTGGCTTCTGGTATTCTGTCTTGACTCTTGCGCAAGTCAAACATTTGCTGACGTATGTTGCTATGTGGGCCTTCATACCAGGCCACCAGTATGTAGTCTTCAAATCATGGTACATCTTGTCCGAACCAGGATGTACTGAGTAGCGGGACTTGTGGGCTTCGTCCATCACGAGTTCACGTAAACCTCCAAAGAGAGGAACCCAAATGCGCCCTGTTACATAGTAAGCACCATCTTCTTTCTGTTCTAGTTGCTGTCTCGATCCTCGCAGGGATTCAGCCCTGATGTTTTCCGGCTTCAATGCTTCAACTTGAGCATTTCGAATCTGGGTAGGGAGGTTAGACTGGATGGTAAGTTGCAGTGCTCGCACGCGCTTTGGTATAGTGTCCTTTCGGCTGAGGGCGTCTGCCACGACATTGGCCTTGCCCGGATGGTATTTGATGGCGCATTCGTAGTCATTCAAGAGTTCGACCCATCGATGTTGTCTCATGTTCAATTCCTTTTGCCTAAAGATATGCTCGAGACTCCTGTGATCGGTGTAAATAGTGCACTTGGTACCGTACAGGTAATGTCTCCATATCTTAAGAGCAAAAACCACTGCTCCTAGTTCCAAGTCGTGCGTCGTGTAGTTCTTTTCATGCGTCTTGAGTTGTCGAGAGGCGTAGGCAATAACTTTCTCGCGTTGCATTAGCACGCAACCGAGCCCATGGATAGACGCATCGCAGTAAACCACAAAGTCGTCAGTACCTTCAGGTAGCGAGAGAATAGGAGCGCTACAGAGGTTATCCTTAAGCCTCTGAAAAGCAGATTCCTGTGCTGCATTCCACTTGTAGGCGACGCCTTTCTGAGTGAGTGTTGTGAGAGGTTGTGCAATCTTCGAGAATCCCTGAATGAATCTGCGGTAGTAGCCTGCCAAACCCAAAAATTGGCGAACTTCAGTGGGAGTCTTAGGCGTAGGCCAGTTCTTTATCGATTCGATCTTGGCGGGGTCGACGTGAATTCCGTTCTTATTAACTACATGGCCGAGGAAATGGACTTCTCGAAGCCAGAAGTCACATTTAGAGAATTTGGCGTACAGTTGCTCGTTGCGAAGGAGTTCGAGGATAAGACGTAGGTGTTGTTCATGCTCTTCTTGACTTTTCGAATAAATCAGGATGTCGTCGATAAACACAATCACGAATTTATCGAGGTAAGGCTTACATACGCGGTTCATAAGATCCATGAACACTGCGGGTGCGTTAGTCATTCCAAAAGGCATGACGAGGAACTCATAATGACCATAACGAGTCCTGAATGCAGTCTTGGAAATATCTTCATTACGAACTCTCAGCTGATGATAGCCTGATCGCAGGTCAATCTTTGAATAGTAGCTCGATCCTTGCAACTGATCGAACAGGTCGTCGATGCGCGGGAGAGGGTAACGATTCTTGACGGTAACCTTGTTCAACTCACGGTAATCGATGCACATTCGGAATGTGCCATCCTTCTTCTTGACAAAGAGTACTGGGGCTCCCCAGGGTGATGAACTAGGACGGATAAATCCTTTATCCAATAGTTCCTGTAGTTGCGTAGCGAGTTCTTTCAGTTCTGCAGGGGCTAGACGGTACGGCGCACGAGCTATGGGTGCTGCTCCGGGAGCTAGCTCGATTTGGAATTCGACCTGACGGTGGGGAGGGAGTCCAGGTAGTTCCTCAGGAAATACCTCGGGATAGTCGCGTACTACAGGAAAATCTTCAATCCTCTTTTCCTTCTCGTGGGTGTTGGTGACAAGTGCTAGGATAGCGGTGTGCCCTTTTTGCAGACACTTCTGGGCTTTTAGAAGCGAGATAATGCCTGTGACTTCTCCACCTTTGTTGCCTTTGACGATGAGGGGTTGACCAGAACGGCGAGGTATACGAACTGCTTTCTCTTGACAGAGGATCTCAGCGCGATGTTTGGATAACCAATCCATACCAATGACGACGTCGAAGCTTCCAAGTTTGACAGGGAAAAGATCGATGCTAAACGTATGGCCAGACAATTCCAGTGTGCAATCGTGGATCATGTGCGTGGCCTCGATGTTCTTACCATTAGCTATCTCGACGATGTGCTTAGAACTTAATAATGCGGGCGAGTGCTTAAGTTTCTTACTAATGCGAAGGGATACATAACTGGCATCGGCACCGGAATCAAATAACACAGAAACATAACGATCATCAAGTAGGAACTTACCCGCCACGACGTTGGGATCGTTCCTTGCTTCTCCAGCTCCAATCACGAAAGCTCTTCCCCTTGCATTCCCAGCATTGTTGTTCTGCTCAATGTTCCCAGCTCCCTGATTGTTGTTGCGATTCTGATTCAGTTCAGGGCAATCCTTTCGCATGTGCCCTGTTGCCCCGCATTTAAAACACGCTCTGTTGTTTCCCTGCTGCTGTTGCTGTTGGGGTTGTTTCTGATTCTGTCTTGCCGGGAACTGACTTCTACAATCCTTTGCTTCGTGCCCCATCTTGTGGCATCGCTGACACTGACCCTTGTTGCATGCCCCATTGTGGTGCCTGTTACACTTGTTGCACTTAGGGTAGTTTCCCCGGTAGCCACCCTGTTGCTGAGTGCCTTTGTTGTTGTCAGTTTTCCTTTGCTGAGCTGAGGCTTGAGTAGGGTTAGCATCCTTGCCCTGATTTCCATCCCACTTCCGCTTGTTGTCACTAGAAGTTCCGACAGTAGCACTGATTCTTTTGGGCAACCTGCCCTCCTCCACAGCCTGATCAGTGAGTTTGTGGGCAAGTCGAACGATCGGCTGAATGGTAGTGTGGTTGGCTGAAGTTACATGGCTTCGAATTTCTGGAGCCAGACCCTTGATGTACAGTTCGATTCTTCGATACATAGGTCGAGACATGTTTGGACAAAGAGCAGCATAGTCGTTGGACAGCTTGGTGTAGGTCTCAATCTCTGACCCAACCATCTTGAGTTCATAGTACTCATTTTCCAGCTTGTGGATGTCATCCCTGTGACAGTACTCTTCCTTGATCATATCCTTGAAATCTTCCCACGCAGTAGCGTTAGCAGTCTCCAAACCAAGCATTTGAATTTGCGCCTTCCACCACGAAAGTGCGCTTCCCTCAAGAGTACCAGTAGCAAACTTCACCCAATTAGCAGGGGGACACTCGCAGACAGCGAAGACAGCTTCGACCTTCTCGATCCAGTGTAGGAGTCCAATGGCACCCTCAGTGCCACTGAATGGAAGAGGCTTGCAATCCATGAAGGTCTTGAAGGTACAAACACGTGGTTGCACAGGTGCAGGCTGACCTGTTGTGAGGAGTGAAGCGAAATAGGTTTAGAGGCGAAAAGACGAT
Organism: Helianthus annuus; assembly: GCF_002127325.2. Lineage (NCBI taxonomy): Eukaryota > Viridiplantae > Streptophyta > Magnoliopsida > Asterales > Asteraceae > Helianthus > Helianthus annuus. Next base: position 117,400,314 of record NC_035440.2, read on the forward strand.
GTGGCGGTAGGATCTAAACATCCTAAAACAACGGGTTTACCTATAGGGTGAGCTGCGAAAGCTGCAGCCACAGTGTTGAGCAAGTTTGTGAACTGAGCCTGAGTCATGTTGACGTTTCCTCGTCCGCGTCCACTCATTGTCTTCATAACCAGAAAACATAGTATGAGTGTGATGTCGTAACATAGCGAGAATGAGATAGAAGAGAGAAGGTGTATCAGGCAAACTAGTACGTATAATAAAGCGGAAAGCATAAGACAATTAAGCAAGTAACTATGGGTCCGAGCTATGAGGTCAGATAAGTCGAGCCTTGTACTTGGAGTGTAGTGTCGTCACGAGTCACGGGTTATAGTCTGGTTTTTCTCAAAAAGATTTTTCCCTTTTTAAAACCAAGTTCACTATAACCAATGGCTCTGATACCAATCTGTCACACCCCCAAATTCCACCCGCGGATGACACCCGCTTCGAGGGCGTGACCGACCAGGATCCAGCCACCAATTATACTGAATAATTAAATTGATAACGGAAGCAATACTTACTAACCATACGATTAGCAAGTGTTAAGTTTAGAGTTCAATGTCTTAAGTTCAGAGTAAATGTAGCGGAAGCATAAACAAACAGTTTTAAGTAATGTTCATAACGCAAACATGATAAATGCCCAACACACGGGCAGACGACCACTACACATCCCAAGTAGCTGCTCCAGTCACTGGCCACCTGCAAAGCATGCAGTAAAGGGGTCAACAATAATGCTGAGTGAGTTCACTAGTTGTCCAGTTTTAATTACCAAAAACTTGTTTCGCCAGTTAATTTATCCGTTTATACATGCCATGGGGAGCTACCCCAAAAGTTAGCGACTAAACTGTTTTTCCAATACCGAACACTAGGTAACCGTTTGCGTTTCCGCAGGATGCCCCGATGTCAATGTTCTATCATCATTGACGGATGCCTGAGTACATTAGTTCACGACCGATCCCATACCATGGCACGGTGTGAGGCTGGTAAGACCTAAATAGCGCTATCAACTAATAACCCGTTCGCCTGGCACCGGCGACTAATCGGTATTATGTAGTAGGGACTTGAGTGATAGAGTTGCGTTTAGTGCCGTTGGTTGCATTCCGTATAAACAGTAATTAACTAAAAAGGTTTCCCAATACCAGGGAAGATAAAGTAAGTTTGTTCCCAATAACCAGGGAAGGAATGTAGACGGTATCCCCTTTTCAAGGGGATAGGGTTGTGTTAGTCTCGTGTCCCAAACCACCGGGACGCATGCTTTTAAGTTGTGAACTCACCTTGGGTTGCTCGGTATGATACGTTACTTGGTTAAGTATGTTGGTCACCACGTCCTAGCATGGTTACCAAGTATGGGTCAAGTTGGGTACAAGTAAACACGTGTAAAACACACTTAACATAAATACAATTAACCACAGTAGCAGGTATATATATGCAGCCCAGTCAACAGAAAGTCCAACACACAACAGTGGGGTTATTGGGCCTAACCAGAAACAGTTACACAAGCAGTCCAGTTAACAGACAATCCAACAAGTACATTGGCCCAATAACAGCCCAGTCGAGACAGAGGTGACTCGCAACCAAGGTTGCGACTCGCAACCGAGGTCTCGGTTCGTTATGCTTTGGTTGCGACTCGCAATCAGCGATTCCGACTCGCAACCGGCGGTTCCGACAAAGCAGTTGTGGTTACGACTCGCAATCGGATCGATACGCGTTGATTACGACTCGCAACCGGGAGGTCTCGACAAATCTTGGTGCGGTCTCGAGTAGCAACCAAAGGTTGCGACTCGCAACCGTGATTACGTGCACAAGAAGACCTTCTAGAACCTGCAAACTGTACTATCCAATGATATTGCAATTTCATGAAATCAGGTTGTACTATGCCACTAAAACATGTTTTCTTGTCTAACCTTTGTCTAAAATGGATCAAACAAGGCATTTTCAAATATTCATGAGACATTCATCTTGTTCATCATTATCCAAACAACATTCAACAACACTCATCATCATCAACCCAAATACTATGCATAAAACCCATTAACCAAAATCTTATATTTCTCGGACAACATCAAAACACACAAACAAGTTATCAAAACAACATTTTATCATGAAAATCCTAAGAATCAATTCTAAACCAAACCGATTCATATGGTGTCACACATATGCAAACCGGTTTTCATGAGCATCACAAGTCAATGGTTTGCATCATATTTAGCCACAAAAATGTCATGAACACATTAGCAACTTATCCGAAACTAAAAACATGTTAGTCGATTATCCATTTTACACACAAAACCACATCACCAAGCATACAACTACACTAGCTAAATTATGTCATTCATGCTATCATCTAACAATCAACAAATATTATAAAGACACTAACCGGTTGGTGAGGTTCAAGGGTGAGTATGAAACTTCTAACGGGTGTGTGTGTTGATCCGAGGGCTCCTAGTGGTCACCGATTTGATCCGAGAAGAAGGAGATGAGAAGAGGTGATCTTGGTTTGTTAGGGTTTTAGTGAGAGAGATGAGAGGAGAGTATGAGAGTGTAGTGAGATTTGTAAAAATAGTTAAGGGAGGGGTGGGTTGGTTTATATAACATTCCGAGTGGGCTTAGGGGGTTCCGGGTTGGGTTTTCGGCTACAAGGCCTTAACCGGCCCAAGTGCTTCACTGTTCACTCGAGACCGTGGTCTCGAGTCGGGTTCTCGGGTTTGGTTGTGGTTTCGGGTTCCGGTTCATCTCGCATACACACCCACTCTCTTATATCTATATACATATATATATATATATATATATATATATATATATATATATATATATTACAGACACATTTATATCTATAAACACATTTACATGAATAGCATGTAACACAATAGTTCAAATTTTCATTCCAAAGCACATATATACGTAAGTTACATCGAAAGGTTATCCGGGAAAGTCCGAAGTGTCACACCTCACCCGTGTTGCGGGGCAATGACCGAATAATTCTCAATCAATTAAAAAAAGATTACTATAATTTTGCTATGAAAAAAAAAACGATGATAAGACCGTAATTTTGGGCTCAGGGCAAAACTGTAATTTTTCAGGACTAATGAGCCAGTGTTAGGCAGCTAGAGTTATGTGCCGCCAGCGTTGCGGGTCGCTAAACCGAGTATTTCTTAGGTTAATAACATGTACGCCTTTATGTCGGTTAGTTATACATGCTACCTATAACACGATATCAAAAAAGATACATCAAGTTAACCAATTAAAGAAAAACAGTACCATAGTTATGATAAAAAAAATTAAGTAAAATGATGACAAACATGTAATTTAGAGTTAGGGGAAAAACAATAATTTGTCAGGACCAATTAGCGAGCGCTAGGCAGCTGTTTGGCATGAATAAAAACAAAATTAAGTCAATAAAGTAAAATAAAACACTACCATGGTTTTGCCAAATAAAAAACGATGGCAAGATTGCAATTTTTAGCGGAGGTAAAATCGTGATTTTAAAATGGAGGTAAAATAATATTTTGAACTGAGGGCAAAACCATTTTTTTATTTTGAAATGGGGGCAAAATCGTAATATTTTAGCTGCGGGCAAAATCGTAATTTTTAGCTGGGGGCAAAATCGCAATTTTAAACTGCGAACCAAATCGTAATTTGGCAGGACTCTAGCTGAGGGCAAAACCATAATTTTATTTTGAACTGGGGGCAAAATTGTATTTTTTAACTGATGGCAAAATCGTAAATTTAAGCAAGGGACAAAAGCAAAATTTTATTTTGAATCGAGGGCGAAATCGTAATTTTACACATGGGATAAAATTGTAATTTGGCATCACCTATAAATAACTATTATATAAAAAAATAAAAAAAAGTCAAAAGTGGCCGTCAAAAGTGGTCAACCACTTAACAAAACTATTCCTCTATACGTCATCAACTTGTAAATGTATATGTTGAAAATATACCGATTATAATTTCTAGTAATATGTTACATGTATTTTTCAAACGAAATGTATGTTATTTTTAGATTAGTGAACCGTGTAATATATAAGGCGAATAAAATATTATTCTTAATATGATATAACAATAAACGATTAGGAAACCATTCTTTGCAATGCCGAAAAAAAATCGAAAAGACATTGTTAGTATATACTATTTTTTTAAAATAAAAGATGTATATAATAATGAATATAAGATTAGGAAACCAACTCTTAATGCATTTTAGTTTCTCCATTGCTATAAGAATAGACTTAGTGTAAGTAAATAATTAAGCTGATCATTTATTATTGCAAACAATTAAGCTGAATGGTTAGGGTATGTACCTTGATCATTTAAAGTGTAAATGATCAAGTCATCCTATAAATACCTGAACATATGCATTTCTCAAATTTTTTTTTTTTTTGAACGGCCAACGAATCCTTCAAATGGGCTACTGGCGAAATTCACCACATCGGGATACACTCGCCTTTCGAACCGGGGAAAACCCTCACCTAGGGCCGAAGCCCGTGAACACTCGCCCGAAGGCACGACAGTGCGGTGAGGTAAAACTCGCTCAGTTCAAGGATCGAACTAGCGATCGCCGCCTACTCGCCTAGTCTCCCATCATCACCAGGTGCCGCAGAAACTAAATGTAGGGGCAGGAATTGAACTTGGGTCACTTGGAACACAAGGTCTCTCCCTTACCACTCCACCACTAGCTCATTGGCATATGCATTTCTCATTAATTTATTGATTTGTCAGATCATTCTAGAGAGAGAAAGAGTGTGTGTAGATGTGAGGGGAGATCACCAAAGGTATTCTCCCGGTGGGTGTTTGTGATGTACACTCTTTCGGTATAATCAATCTATGTCAGGTTGTTCGTTATCATTTATTTACTGAGTTTGTTCATTTATTTACCAAATTCAACCGAATCCATTTGAAACATGCACTTTCACCAACCAAGTTTAGAGTTTTCAAAATTGGAATCAAAAGAGACCGAAAGCTAGAAAAGTCAAAACAATATTCGGACTTTGAAAAGTTGGTGCATTTTGTAAGTATCGAAATGGAAGGAAACTTGCTATTGTATTATTGACATGTTTTAATATGGAACGATTTTTAGCTAGGATTGGCTTATGAATGAAAAAAAAATTATTATTAGCTAGGATTGGCTTATGAATGAAAAAAAAATTATTATGTAGATGCATTTTGCAAACTTTGGAAAATATCTTTTTAAAAGCTAGCTTGTACTTTTGTACCCTGGAAGTAGAACAAAACAAACAAATAAACACAAATAAATATCAACATGTTTAAGAAAAGTAATAATAGCAAATCAATTTTATTAAAATTTTTCTCATCCAAAATCATCTCAATTAAGTACGTTTTGCTTCACTCTTTGACATTCATTTGCCTTCAAAATCTAACTCTTCCAACCTTGATTGTATACATTTTTTCTCATATCAAGGTCATCCAACAAATGTATACTTCTCGATTCCATTTTTCCATAAACCAATTTGAAAATTTTTATTAATTAATATCAAATAGTTAATGAAAAGCATTGGAACATCATGAAACAGTTGATAACTCTCGAGTGTGTGCCACTTTATGAATTTTATGAATATAAATTAAAAAATTTTAAAAACATTGATGTGTCTGTTTTACGGTATTAAAATGCAAAGAGCAACATAATATACTTACTTGGATATGGAACAATTGTGGTTAAGTAATTGGATTAGCATATATATATATATAAGTGATGATCGAACACGATTCATGTTCAAAACGGGTTAATATATCTTCAGGGGCGTGTTGATCAGTTCTATTTTAAGCATAATGGAAAACATGAAAATATATCCGTGATTACAGACATGCCAGCAGAGAATCCAGTGAGGGATGATGCCATCGAGTTCGACATGTTTGTCAGTGTGATCTGGTTCCTCCTTAGAGTGCAATCTAATGATGGTGATGATGAAAACCGATAAAGGGTAATCGGTATGGAGAGAGAGGTTTCGAATGATGTTATGAACTAAGTACAAGATGTCTAATTGTCTAACCTTGTTACCTCTACATAAGTCTCCTTATATATGCACCCAAGATGAAACCCAATTAGCTAATAAGGGTAATATGGTCCATCAACAATTACCAAATAATTATTTAATAGGTCGTTATATATTTTTGATCTATATAATGTAAATGATTATAATGGCTACTAGATTAAATACAACATCATAACGTATTTAATCTTACATTCTCCCACTTAGCCGAGTAATCATTTATTGTGAGTATTAGATAAGCATGATCAAGAGTTAACACTCATTTTAGCCTTAAACCAAGAACTATAGCAGAGAAATACAGTCGTTGAATCATCATTCGACTCAGGACCCCCATTAGTCATACTATAGCCTCAATTTAAAACCTAATCGTCATGACTAAAATACGCATAAGCCCTTTGTTTTATTTGTAATTTTATTTGTCTATATGCCATTATACCGGTTGAATATATTCTTAAAGACATACAAAATCAAACTGAGGAAATTTCATTAAAACATAAGCTAGTACAATATGCTAAATAAGGTCTTTACTAAATCCCATATTCCGAACATGTTCTTCGTAAACTTTATGTGGGAGACCTTTATCATCGGATCCGCAAGCATATCTTTAGTACTAATATACTGAATAGAAAGATTATTTTCCTCAACTCGTTCACGTACGAACAGATACTTTGTATCGAGATATAAATCAGCTCTAATCGAACTGTTACTGTTCGAGAAACTAACGGCAGCTGAGTTATCACAATAAAGCTTCAATGGTCTAGAAATGAAATTGATGATTTTGAGTCTAGTGATCAGATTCCTAAGAAACATTCCATGACAAGTTGCGTTATAAACAGCAATGTACTCTGCGATCATTGTGGAAGTTGTGGTCAACTGTTGTTTATGACTCTTCTATCGCCTGCTAGCATAAAGATATAGCCCAAAGTGGATTTCTTGTCATCTTTGTATTTTGCAAAGCCAGAATCATAATAGCCTACCACTTCTAAATGATCACTTCTTCTAGAAGTCAGTTTATAGTCTTTCGTCCCTTGCAGATATCGAAGTACCTTCTTAGCTGCTTTCCAGTCATCTAGGCCAGGATTAGTCTAATAACGGCCTAGAATTCCAGCAATATAAGCGATATCTGGGCGAGTACAGACTTGAGCATACATCAGGCTCCCGACTACTGACGCGTAAGGTATCTAGCTCATTTGCTCCTTCTCAACCTCTGTTGTCGGACACTGGAATGAACCGAAAACATCTCCCTTAACTACTGGAGCAACTGAGGGTTTGCACTGTTGCATGTTATAACGTGTAAGGACACAATCTATGTAATCCTTTTAAGACAATCCTAAGATCCCTTTGTGTCTATCTCGGTGAATTTCGATGCCAAAGACGTAAGAAACATCTCCGAGATCCTTCATGTCGAAGTTATGCGAGAGTAACAGCTTCGACTCATGAAACATGTCTAAACTATTACTTGCTAATAGAATATCATCTACATAAAGGACAAGTATAGTAAAGTTGCTCCCACTCATCTTGAGGTAGGTGCATTGATCCACTTGATTGTTTACAAAACCTTGTTTCTTCATGACTTCATCAAACTTGAGGTACCATTGACGTGATGCTTGTTTTAACCCGTAAATGGATTTCTTCAACTTACAGACTAGATGCTCCTGACCTTCAGGTTTAAAGCCTTCAGGTTGTTTCATGTAAACATCTTTGTCAAAGTCTCCGTTAAGGAAAGTGGTTTTAACGTCCATCTGATGCAGCTCTAAATTAAAATGAGCTACTAGGGCCATGACGATCCTTAATGAATTTTTACGAGAGACAGGTGAAAACGTATCTTGATAATCAATTCCCTCTTTCTGAGTGTAGCCCTTTGCAACCAATCTCTCTTTGCAGCGTTCAACGTTCCCACTTAGATCCAGCTTTGTTTTGAACACCCATTTACATCCTACGGGTTTGACACTGTTGGGTAATTCTACCAAATCCCAAACGTCCTTTTTCTTCATGGATTCAAGCTCATCAATCATTGTTTTATTCCATTAGAAGACTGATCACTGCTAATGGCTTCATTATAAGAGATAGGATCATTGAGCTTTCCGGGATCCATTTCAGTTAGGTAGGTAACATAATCATCCCAATTTATAGGCCTTCTGGGCCTAGATCACCTCCTGAGTTGATTATCGGGTTCAATGTTATCTTGGTATTGAGCATTTGATGTGCCTTCGTTATGAGGTATAATGGGTTCTGATTGTGGAGGTAAATTTAGAGTTGCTGCAATAGCTTCAGGTGCAGTAGTTGCATTGGGTACAAGAGGAGTAAACGGAGTAATAGTAAGCGACGAGTCCCCCCCCCCCCCGTGTCTTGTACTTCTTGCAATTCTTCGTAAGGCTTGGTACTGCTCCCACTGACCTTGAAATCCTCCAGGAACGCAGCGCGCTTGGTTTCAACAATACGGGTGACATGGGAAGGACAATAGAAACGATAACCCTTTGAGTGATCAGGATACCTGTCACACCCCAGCCGATGGCGGAATCATCGGGGCATGGCACTGAGCGAAACAGATTGTCCAGAAGTTTCCATAACAATTATCATTACTATTCAATTTAAATAATACGTCCCATACCGTACCTCAAACAGTAAATAAATTATTACAGACAAAATCCAGGCAAATATTCTGTTCCGACAACTCAGATTTAAATAAACAGCAATTGTTTATCTACTTCTAGAGACCCTTAATTTGACCACTACAGAAAACTATTTGTTGGGCTCTAGAGCTTTATTCTAGCCTCGCTTTCCTAGCAGATAAGCATCTTAAACACCTGTCACATACGTTAAAATAAAGTCAATACATAAACTGTAAAGGTGAGCATACAAGTTTGATAATACCATATAGAGTTCGAAATAGTTTACGCATAACCAGCACGTACACAGAGGAAAACGAAGCATGTTAATTATCGACATGGATCTATCGATACCAATGACTGCGGGTTGACTGTCCGAGGCAGTTCGCAATACATGATTACCACCGTAATCCATGCAAGTAATTGTCCTTAACAACCCCCGTGTGAACGGGTGCTGAGTCCAAACTATAGTACTATCATCGTTAAGGCAGGTAGACAGCATTCCACGTGTAAACATAACAACAAGCATTCATTTAGTCACCTAATACATGCGGTAACGGTTAGCGTTTAAAATGTTACGTAGTGTGTTCGATGTGATTTCGTATAAGTAACGTATGTAACACCCAAAAGTGCTGAAAGCAAAAAGGGATCGAGTATACTCACAGCGGTTGATGGATTGAAGGGAGCGCTTGGGAGTAGGGTTAGCCTGAATAGTTTGATAGCATAACGATAAGCAACGTGTAAAATGGAAAACAAGTGTTGGAGAGTCGGACAGCTGGTCGATCGGACGGTAGTCCGATCGGACGGCTGACCATTCGGTTGACAGTCTGTCGGACAGCTGTCCAGTCGGACGGGAGTCCGATCGGATGGCTGTTCGAGTGGATTGTTTCTTCCTTTGTGTAGGATGTGTTTGTGTATGATGGTTTGATCTTTTGAAGTTTTTGTTGTAGCATTTGAAAACATTGAAGTATCTTTACCTTTCAGGTCGGTCGATCGAACGGTCGTTCGATCGGCTGGCAACCCGATCGGCTAGGTACCTTAGCAAAATAAGTTCTCAGCAAGGTGTCACCTGATCGGACGGCTGTTCGATCGGGTGGCACTCCTAGTGCATCGAACATGATGAAAAATCGATTAAGTGTTGAAGTATAGTATCTCATGATCCGAAGAGTAATCCAATCGGACGGTAGTCCGATCGAACAGCAGTTCGTTCAATACTCAACTTCAAAAGAACAAATTGATTAAGTGTGGGAACATATGTTAGCCGATCGGCTGGCCAGTCGATCGGCTGACTGTCCAATCGGCTGGCTGTCCGTTCGGACAGCAGTCCGATCGGTCAGCACCCTGACCCGGTCGGCCTGTTCGTCTAACACTTGGTTATCCTGATTATTTGTCGTTTTATCGAGGTATTTTGAGAACGAGGCAAACAACAGAAAACTCATCTCTACTTGGTTCTCCTGATCGGACAGGACTCACCCAAACCTGGTCAGTGAACTGTTCGGGACGGTTGTTTAACGTTTTAACCCAAAATCGGTGAACCTCGTGGATAGAATCCGGTTCTTGAACCGCACAACTACTAGAATGATTAGTAGGTTGGCACAAGCTCCGTCTCTATCGGTTTGAAGGCATTGAGTGTAAAAGATTGAGAAAACTTGTGGTTATTTCTTTCAACTCTTTTATTTGGTGAAAATGTTTAGATCTACTAAAGATCTTTGTTAGTTTATATGGAAATCGGTTAGATCTAAGTTGTTCTTAAAGGATTGAAGCCAAAACATGAAGTTCTTCAAGGACCCATGATGACATCATCCTAGAACACTTGAATCTTGATGATTTCACGGTTAAAAGTTAAGATTCGAAAGATAGAAAGGTGTAGGAGTGCGTGTAGATCAAGAAAGTACAAGATTTAGGACGAAATCTTACCGGAATCGAGAGAAATCTGAGAAAAAGTGAGCTGAGCATGCTGGTCGGACAGAGGTTTCCAAAAGTAGAAAGTTTGACAATGACAGGGGCATTTATAGGATGCCAAAAGAGGTAATGGATGGCCGATCGGCCAGTCAGCTCGATCGGACAGCCTGTCCGATCGGACAGCAGTCCGATCGGCTGGCTGTTCGATCGGCTGGTAGCCTAATCAATCAGCGGCCTGTTTCGAGTGTTTGGTGCGACGATTTTTGATATTTCGATTTCAATTGCGAACGATGCAGATACGGTAAAGTTTCCTATTCAAATTACTTTTAATCCCAACTACTCATATCTTGCACTATCTCTTCTCCACTAATTATCGTACTATATCAACATACAATCATCCTTAATTTTGTATTTGTTATGCGATTGCGATTAGATTGCGATTGAATTCGATTGCGTTTCGATTGCGATTCGATTGATTACCACACATAACATAAATAAACATGCACATGTAACACATAAGGCACACACACACGTATAACAGTAAACCATTCCTTGCGATATTCGAGTTTCGAGTTCGATGCTGATTAGATTAGTCCGATTATCGTTTAACTGACTTTATCGCATTGTTACTTCCTATTATTCACAGTCGTAAAGCGGTTCGCATTGAGAAATATACTTCGATTACTTCGATTGTAATTAATTACTCCACATAATATAACTAACGTAAAAACATAAAAAATATGCTAACTACAGCAAAGAAGTCAAAATAGGGATTGAGCAAGGAGTGACAGATCGCAATTAGCGATCTTTTATCCCTTTGACTTCAATCTTGAATTTGAATTTGACTTTTGAAAACACGGGGTGTTACACTACCCGATAAAGAAACATGTAACTGTTTTAGGGTCAACTTTCTAAAAGAAAGGATTATAAAGTTTTGCTTCAGCAATGCAGCCCCATGCTTTCATATATTTAAGACTTGGTTTCCTTCCTGTCCAAAGTTCATAAGGAGTTTTAGGGATAGACTTAGAAGGAACTCTATTGAGTATATGAACAGCTGCTTTTAACGCTTCAGTCCAGAGGAATAATGGTAAATTAGTGTTGGCTAACATACTGTGCACCATGTTCATAAAGGTACGGTTTCTTCGTTCAGCGACACCATTCTACTGAGGTGTACCAGGCATGGTGTATTGGTTCACAATCCCCTGGCCCTTACAAAACTCATAAAATGGACTAGGAGCTTGACCCACATCAGTAAATCTTCCATAATATTCACCGCCTCTATCTGATCTCACAACTTTAATCTGACGATCTAATTGCTTTTCAACTTCAGCTTTACAATCTTTAAAAGTTGTAAGAGATTTAGATTTCTCCTTAATAAGATACAAGTACATGTAACAAGAATAACCATCATTGAAAGTGATAAATGAAGTATGTCCAGTTATGCTAGCGATTTGGTAAGGACCACTAATGTCAGTGTGAATGAGTTCTAATAAACTAGATGTCACACCCCGATTTCCACGTGTCTCACCGGTGGGCCCGGTGGGGGATTACCGTGACGATGTTGGCAACATTATAGTCAAACCACACAATTATATAATGCACAGCGGAAGCATAATTTAAATATATAAATTCAACCTCTGGTTGTAATATCAAAATGTATTACAGAAGTTGAATATCCACAGTGGATCGTAAATACAGATAAAGTATTGTTCCATTAGATACTGCAATCAAGCTTGCGAGGCTTATCCCGACGCTAGGGAGCTAATACCAGCCAATTACGTTTAGGTACCTGCACTTAATCTTTTTGGGGAAAATACGTCAGTTTACACTGGTAAATACATTCAACTGACACATTTGAAAATGTTTATTAAAATTGATTTGAATGCACAAGGCACAAACTCTTTTATAACTTGGGAAAATTCATAATGATCTTGTGAACGTTTTACATGTTCTTTTATGCGTTCAGTAGCCCGGGTCGTGCCGGGTTAAAGATTTATAGACACACCACGTTTGCGTAAAACCGTAGTACAGAAACCAACGGCTACGTCTTTTAGTATTAATGTCGACACTTTATACCGGGTGTACGCCTACACCGGGATGTCGATGGTCGTGGCCATTTCGTAAAATGATGCCGAGGATATCCGGGACAACGGTCATTAAACCCCCCAAAGGCTTATAAGCAACAAAACTGTTTAAATGAGCCGATCATATTTAATCAATTAACCACCTAAGCGATGGAAGTATATAATGCTCAATCAAGCGGTATTAATATACCGTAACCCAAGCCCATATAGGGGAAATAAGTCAAAAGTATTTACCTTTGCAAGTATTAATCCTTAATTTAGATCAAGTCACCGATAGCTTTTACTGGGGCTCCTAATCTGGAACGAAGGTTTTAATTAACCTCTTAGAATCCTAACGGTCCTTGTATTAGCCGTAGCTTAAACCGGTTGATTCCGATATATAGATATGGTTAATTCGCACGAAAAGGCGAAAACCGGGAATGGAGTATGATTTGGACCCAACAAGTTCAGTGACTTGTTTTATATGGGTTTGTAGTTCATACTCTGGATTTTGGGGTTCAAATAATATAATTTGACCCATATCGGCTATTGCACGAAAACTAGTTCCATGAGCCGTACCGTGTGCGCAAATAGGCGAAACGGTTAATCATAAGAGTCGTATGCTTATTTCCTAAGTCAATATGCCTTAAAAGTATTTTGGTATCAGTAGGATACCTTCCGTGACGCCCGTAACGAGTTTAAGTTAGTATTATGCCCCGTAGGGGCTTTTCGGTCATTTTAAAGACTTTAAAAGGGCTTTTCGAGTTCTACAGGAAATCTGAGTTTCCCGAACAGCTTATAAAGCTTAAAATATTTTATTTATTATTTAAAACCAGTGGTAACTGGAATCGGGTCAAAAGACCTTGTAGAACTCCCGTTTTGGCCAAAAAGGGCATATTCGGTATTTACCGAACCGTAGCCATAACCGCAGGTTATGAGCAAGGTAAAAATTATTAAAAATCTTTAAAATTCCCAAAATATTATTTTACCACAGTGGGTAAAAGTTTTGGTGCCGAAAACTTGGGTTAGATGAGCGTTATGCTAATTGCGCCGTTAATTACAAAACTTTCTTAAAAGTGCGCCTTTTAGCATAACTCTCATTATAGACCTCGGATTGACGTGAAACTTTAGGGACATGCTTATAATTTAACAAGCAAGGTTTTGGTCCATTCACGTGTCCGAAATACTCGTTTTAATTTTTAAAAGGCCGTTACGGTCAACTTTTAGGCGAATGACGGAAATGCGCTAAAGACTCGGATAACTCATGAACCGACCACAGAGGCTTATACCAACATGTGACCTGGTCCTAAGAGAGTCCTAGGGTATATTTATACCTCACTAAAACGGGTCAGAACTGAAGTCAAAGCAAAAGTCAAACTTTTGCGACATTCGGCTCCGAACCGGTTCTATACAGTAAATGATCGATTCAAACGAGCGCAAACATGTTTATACACTTATTATCATGTTTTATGATTATCAAAACAGGTTCCATAACATATATATTACAGATTATGCATAAATCGCCAAAATAGCTTTCTGTTGACTTTTTAACCGCGCGTTTGACTCGATATTTGACATAGTTAGAGTGGTGATCAGGGGGAACCCTTTTAGAGGTTTAATACCCACATAAATACCAACTCATAACCATTTTTGATTCGTCATAAGACTGAATCATTTGCAAGATATTGCAATGACAACCGTTAATTACGACGGTTGCGTTTATGAGCTATAACTATGGAAATGTGAAACCAAAATGGTTATGAACGACTTACAGAAGGTAACTCTTGATTAGAGAACAGAAGAGAATGCTAGGGAGCTCTTGAAATGATCAGTTGTAAGTGTTTTGTGTTGTGTGATTTGTTATGCACAAGGTGTGGCTATTTATAGCCAAAGGAAGCAACTTATGATCATTACAAGCATTACAATCAGTCCAGAGCTGATGGGTAGATGTCCCCTAAGTGTATGGGTTGAGCATAGGGTGCCCATGCCCCATAATTATGTGCATGATCGTTCACAAGCTCCAAAAGTCAAGAAACTACAACTTTCTGCATCTGGGCGTCGTACGCGACCCGCATGGACATTCCATGCAACTCTTACGCGGGTCGCCTGGGATCAGAAAATCAGACGCGTAATAGAGGAGGCTCGCGGCCCGCCTCAACTTATGTTTAAACCTTACGCGGGTCGCGTGAGGTTATATTTTCTGAATTTTTCAAATCTTTTATAATGATTACAGAATCGGGCCATTAATAACGAAATCTTTCGTAATGATTTGCCTGACCTTTCGGATTTGAAGGGGTAACTTTGCGGTTTGGCCCTCGGTTATTTACCGATAGGGGCCTCATGTTAATTACCCGCATTATTAAGTCCCCGGTTTATTTATTAATTGTTCAGAAAGCCTTAACTTTCATTATTGACGCTTTTAACCTTTCTTTTACGAATTCGATCGTAACTTTCTCGTTTCATATCGAAACTTCGCGGAATTTATATATATTATTTTAGTGAGTGTATAATACTGTTACAAAGTCTTGGGAACGTTAAAGGGTCACTCAGAGGTATTATTAAACATGTTGACACAGTTAACCCCTGTAGTTTGTAATCTCTCACTTTCTCCCGCGTTTTGTTTATGTACGATCTATAATTTATTCGTTCGAAGGTTTAAGCATTATTTAGGGATACTATACAGTATATTTACCCTTGTTGACATTTATAACCCTCGAATTTATATACTTTCAAGGTTTGTCAAAATTAGTCCTTTATTTATTATAGATGCCACGTGTAAACAAATGACACGTGTTAACACATCATTGGACACAAAATTTCGAGGTGTTACATCCTCACCCCCTTAAAATAAATCTCGACCCGAGATTTACTCAAATAAATAGGGGTATTTTTCTTTCATTGTAGCTTCGACTTCCCACGTATATTCAGGACCTCTACGAGCATCCCTTTTGACTTTTACAATCGGTACGTGCTTTCTGCGAAGCTTCTTCACCTGTCGATCTTCAATCGACAAAGGTTTTTCTATGAACTTTAAGCTCTCATCTATATGCACATCTGTGTGTGGAATCACCAACGATTCGTCGGCGAAGCACTTCTTGAGATTGCAGATGTGGAACACATTGTGAATTCCATTGAGCTTTTCAGGCAAGTTTAGTTTATAGGCAACTGATCCGACTCGTTCAATGACCTCAAAAGGCCCTATGTATCTCGGACTCAGCTTGCCTTTCTTGCCGAAACGCATCACCCCCTTCCAGGGCGATACCTTAAGTAATACCTTTTCACCTACTTCAAAGTGAAAATCCTTACGCTTCGGATCAGCGTAGCTTTTCTGCCTATCTCGGGCAGCCTTGAGACGTTCCCGGATCTGGACAATCTTGTCCGTTGTCTGGAAAACAATCTCTGGTCCCGATAATTGGACCTCTCCTACTTCCGCCCAACAAACAGGCGATCTGCATTTCCTACCATATAATGCCTCAAAAGGCGCAGCCTTTATGCTGGTGTGGTAGCTATTATTGTAGGAGAATTCGATCAGGGGTAGGTTTTTATCCCAGTTACCACCTAAATCGATTGCACATGCACGAAGCATGTCTTCTAGCGTTTGGATAGTACGCTCACTTTGACCGTCCGTCTGTGGATGGTAAGCCGTACTAAAGTTTAAACGCGTGCCCAAAGATTGCTGGAAACTCTTCCAGAAGTGAGATGTGTATCTAGTATCCCTGTCGGAGATAATAGACACAGGTATGCCGTGTAAGGCTACAATCTTATCAACATAAAGTTGGGCTAACATATCGGAGCTATACGTCTCCTTGATGGGTAGAAAATGAGCTGATTTAGTCAGCCTATCAACTATGACCCATATTGTATCGTTTCCTTTCCTGGTTTTGGGTAACTTGGTTATAAAGTCCATAGTTACACATTCCCACTTCCACTCGGGAAGTTCAGGCTGTTGTAGCAAGCCAGACGGCTTTTGATGCTCGGCTTTGACTTGAGCACAAGTCAAGCACTTTGCTACATGGGCGGCTACAGACTTTTTCAAGCCTATCCACCAATAATTTGCCTTTAAGTCTTGGTACATTTTATCAGCACCAGGATGGACTGAGTATTTGGAACTATGGGCTTCCTGGAGAACAACATCTCGTAGTCCCCCATAAATCGGAACCCATATACGTCCATTCAGCCTAAGAATTCCATCCTTGCTAAGAGTCAACTGCTCCTCAGTTACTCCCAGCTTTTCATTTGGATAATTAGCTTCCAACACAGCCTCACGCTGCGCAGCTAATATCCTTTCCATCAAATTATTCTTAACTTCAATGCTCTTGGCATTGATTCGAATGGGTTTTACCCTTTCTTTCCTGCTCAAGGCATCAGCGACTACATTCGCCTTGCCGGGATGGTACCTGATTTCACAGTCATAATCATTCAGGGTTTCCATCCAACGGCGCTGTCTCATGTTCAACTCCTTCTGGTTGAACAGGTGCTGGAGGCTTTTGTGATCAGAGTAAATCACAAATTTAATACCATAAAGGTAGTGCCTCCACAACTTCAGTGCAAATACTACGGCACCCAACTCCAAATCATGGGTGGTGTAATTCTTTTCATGCACCTTTAATTGCCTTGAAGCATAGGCAATCACCTTGCCCTTCTGCATAAGCACACACCCCATGCCTGTATGTGATGCATCGCAGTAAACCACGAATTCATCTGTACCTTCCGGTAAGGTTAACACAGGTGCGTTGCTTAGCTTTTGCTTCAGTATTTCAAAGGACTCTTGCTGCTTCGGGCCCCAAATGTACTTTTCTTTCTTCTTGGTCAAGGAAGTCAAGGGCGCAGCAATCCTTGAAAAATTTTCAATAAATCTTCGGTAGTATCCTGCTAAACCCAGGAAGCTACGGATTTCGGTAGGCGTCTTTGGCTCTTGCCAGTTCATGACTGCCTCTACCTTAGCGGGATCCACTTGGATACCACGCTCACTCACAACGTGTCCTAAAAACTGGACCTCTCGTAGCCAGAATTCACATTTCGAGAATTTGGCGTAGAGTTTCTCACGTTGTAGTAATTCGAGAATGCAACGGAGGTGCTTCTCGTGGTCATCTTGGCTTTTAGAATAGATAAGGATATCGTCGATGAAGACTATGACGAATTTATCCAAGTATGGCTTGCAAACGCGATTCATGAGATCCATGAACGCAGCCGGTGCATTTGTGAGCCCAAAAGGCATCACTAGGAACTCGTAATGACCATAGCGAGTCCTAAATGCAGTCTTGTGTACATCTTCATCTCTGACCCTTAGTTGATGATAACCCGACCTTAAGTCGATCTTGGAGAAGTAGCTTGCTCCTTGCAGCTGGTTGAACAGATCATCGATCCTTGGTAAAGGATATCTGTTCTTTATGGTAACTTTATTCAGCTCTCTATAGTCGATGCACAACCGCATCGATCCGTCCTTCTTCTTTACAAATAGGACAGGAGCTCCCCAGGGAGATGAACTAGGTCTGATAAAACCTTTTGCCAGCAGTTCATCCAACTGGGTCCTCAGTTCTTTCATTTCCGTCGGAGCTAATCTGTAAGGTGCTCGTGCTATCGGAGCTGCTCCAGGTATGATGTCAATTCTGAACTCCACTTGTCTATCTGGTGGCAAACCAGGTAGTTCTTCAGGAAAAACCTCGGGGTATTCAGAAATGACAGGAAGATCCTCGATCTTCGGCTTTGGTTCTTCTATTATCACCTGAGCCATGTAAATTACACAGCCTCTGTTCAAACATCTAGAAGCTTTCAGCATAGATACGTCTTCGGGCAATCCGAAGTGCGTATCCCCTCGAATGGTAAGAGATTCACCACTCGGAGTCTTTAAAACTATTTGCCTCTTGCCACAAATGATTTGGGCCTGGTTATGGGATAACCAGTCCATGCCTAGTACGATGTCAAAACCCGCAAGTTTGAAAGGAAGTAGAGATAAAGGAAAAGAATGGTTCCTAATGGATATTTCACATCCTTCTAGAACGGTAGAGACGGTTTCTATTGTTCCGTCTGCTAACTCTACTTCGTATTTCACGTCAAGGGTTTTGATTGGCATATTTAGTAGTTGGCAAAATTTCTGGTCTACAAAGGACTTGTCAGCGCCAGAATCGAACAGTACTCTTGCAAATATATTATTTACGAGAAAAGTACCTGTAAGCACATTGTCGTCCTTGACCGCTTCCTTTGCATCCAAGCGAAAAACTCTCGCATTTGTCTTCTTAGTCTCTTCTGCCTTCTTGGCATACTTCGGGCAATTACTCTTTATGTGCCCCTTTTCATTACAATTATAGCAGGTTGCGTCCTTTATCTTTTTGCACTCCACTGTCTTGTGCTCCTTGGACTTGCATAGCCCACAGGGTGGAGTCCTTTGTTGCGACTGTGAACCAGACGCAAACCTACACTTCCCGGAGTGAGGTTTCTTGCAGACCTTGCAGTAAGGTCTTCCATCAGCTTGCCCCTCTTTCTTTGCCTCCGACCCTCTCTTTCCTTCACCGTTTCCACGGTGCTTTTTCCCAGACTTTCGTGAGGTATCATCCTCACGCTTTCGCTTTTCAGCCTCCTTGTTCCTTTGTGCCCTCAGACGGACAGCATCAAGTGTAAGAGACAAGGAGAGGTCAGTAACTGACCTGAAGGTCGTTGGCCTAGAGGCCTTCACGCTGGCCTTGATCGCCGGCTCTAAGCCCCCAATGAATCGGGCAATTCTTCGTGGTTCTGGTGTCACAAGATATGGCACCAGGCGTGACATAGTGTTAAAGCTTGTCAGATAAGCTTGACAATCCAGGTTTGTCATCACCAGCGAGACAAAATCAGCCTCAATCTTCTCAACCTCGTGCTGAGGGCAGTAGTTTTCTTTTATGAGGGTAATAAACTCCCCCCATGACATTTTGTACAAGGCAGACTTACCTGAAGCCTGCACCAGAGCTCTCCACCACGCCAGGGCCTCGCCCTTGAATGACTGGGACACAAACTTAACCACGTCCCTCTCAGCGCACCCGCTGATGTCCACAATCGTGTCCATCTCGTCCAGCCAGGTGATACAGTCAACCGCACCTTTCTCCCCTGTGAATTCACGGGGCTTACATGATACAAAGTATTTGTAGGTGCAACCCTTAGCACTGGACGCATCAGTATATTCTCTATCGCGGTGAACGCTGTGCTCAGTAGACGAATGCTTGTCGTCATCTTTCTTGGGTTCAGAGGGTGGTTTGGAGTGTGTCTTTGGTTTAGAGGGTGGTTTTGACACAGATCTGCCGTGAGACTCAGTATTTTGACGATCAATAGCTGCCTGGACAGCATTGTTGATCAGAGCCTTTAGCTGTGCGCCTGTCAAATGTACTGACGCATTGTCATAGTCATCTTCATTCGTGTGGCTGTTCTCTCCATTGGGATCCGCCATTGTAACTTGAATCTGTTACAGAAGATAACAAAATTTTACTTTAGGAGATTATTATGTGATTGTCTTTTATGACAATTTGTCAACCATGGTACAGAGACCATATTCGGTTAACTTATTAACTCATTATATATTAGGATTTGAATATCTCCTATTTTTAACTATATAAATAGTATTGGCGGCATAAAGCCTAATCATGATGATGTTTTATAATATTAGCCGAGATTTCAGAGAATCATAGGCATAGAGAGTTGAACCGTAGTTCTTTTATCTCTTTCTGACAGAGAGTCATAGACTACCACTGCCTTTTGTCTTTATAAGACAATTATTATGGCCCATAGGCACTACACCTCTAATGGATGTTTCAATATGAGTAGCCCGTAGGCACTACACCTCAAATGGATGTTTTTAATGATATTGGCCCGTAGGCAACGCATCACTAATGGATGTCTTTGTAATATTGGCCCGTAGGCAATACATCACTAATGGATGTTTTAATAATTCTGGCCCGTAGGCACTGCATCACTAATGGATGTTTTATAATATTGGCCCGTAGGCACTGCATCACTAATGGGTGCTTTTATAATACTGGCCCGTAGGCATTGCATCACTAAATGGATGTCTTTATAATACTGGCCCGTAGGCATTGCATCACTAAATGGATGTCTTTATAATACTGGCCCGTAGGCATTGCATCACTAAATGGATGTCTTTATAGTACTGATCACCTTCATTGGTGATTTAACCCACGATCTACATATCATTTAGTTGGGTTTTGAAATCCTCAAAGGATTATTGTATAAGAATGACGTGCGTGATTATAACGAATCACATCTGCCATGAATGTTAACATGCGTACAGAGGTTAACAGGGAATCAGAATCTTTTCAGCTAGGTCGTACCATCTTGACTGATCTTAAAAGACCCCAAGCTAGGTTTCACCCCCTTAAGATTCTTTATTAGGCAGATCAATATAAAAGGAATAGTTTTGATTTATTTTTATATATATTAAAACAAAACTCATAACATACATTCCGAAATTTCAAATACAATTACATATTGCCCTAAACGGGTCTTTCAAATAATACATACCTCCAGAGAGGTTTAAAATAAGTGACAAGTCCACGCAGGGACTAATATAAGATAGGTGTCCGTGCAAGGACTAAAGATAAGTCCACGTAGGGACTGAAATATGATAAGTTGTCCATACAGGGACTTATTTCAGAATAGAAATTACATTCGTACTACTATTAAGGGCTAGTGGTCACGTTTCTTCTTTTTGCCCTTTAGTAGATTCGCCAAGCCCTTGAGAAATCCTCGGTGGCTTTTCTTCTCTTCCTCGAACTCTCTCTCCACACGATCTAGTCGATGGAGTATTTCTTCCTGTTCAGGAGGAGAAAAACGTGGTTGTTGCGCTTGATGCGGAACGGGAGGTCTGGGAGGTATTGGATACCCATGAGCTGAGTAATCCGGTGGTCCCATGTTTCCATGTGCTCCGTCAGGGTAGCGCGCATTATATCTAGCCGACACCACATATGGGTCGCGCTCATAGCCGTAGTTGTATTGTGCTTGCGACGGTTCAAACGGGTTGTAAGCCGTTGGACCTGTGTAAGCTGGTATGGGTTGGTCATACCCAAATGGTGGCGAATTTCGTGCAGTAGGTGCGGAGTTCGCTTCTTGTATAGGACTTGAAGGTCCTTCTTCATGTAGTGGCGGATAGTGGCTACTACTAGAATGTCGAGGAGTGCTGAAGTGGTTACCCCCTCCTCCTCGTGTAGACATACGAGCATTGGTCCTCCTACGCCTCGGCGGATCAGGTATTACTGGTTGTGCCGGTGGCGGAGGTGGTGGCGTAACTGCCTCAAAGCGTGAATCCTCAGAGGGATCCTGTGGATGTCTCGGTTGTTGTGTCTGATGAGATGGTGTGTTGTACCACTCATGTCGGTCAAACAAGGCCATAAAGCTATCTGGGCCTTGATACTGCGGACCATGATATGAAGATCCATCAGATACTTCTATCGGATGCGTGGGCGTACCACGAGCTGGTTCAGTTGGATCCTCATCTTCCTCCATGGGATCTTCAGAAAAATGGTCTTGTGGCCCTAGTGGAACAAAACCTGAAGGTTCCTGTATGTAGTCAGCCGGATTAAACTGAGCTACGTAGTATGGACTAGGGTCGTCGTAGTTTCGGTGCGATACCGAACGTTGTAGAGGTATGAAGGAAGGTTGTGGGTTGTTGGGATTATTTTCTGAATCTGGCCCAAAGGAGTGCCGGTAGGATGGCGTTGAGCTGTGCGAAGTGGTATGCCTCGCTGGTTCGTAAAGATCTCTTCGTCGTTGTGGCTCTTCGCTTCGTGTCATCGAAGGATGTCTTGTACCAGATGGTCCAGCTTCTTGATCGTGATGTGTCACGATTTCTCCTCGGCCTCTTCGTCCCCTTCCTCTTCCTCGGAATATAACAGGTGGCATTTTCCTGCTCCAAAACTTATTAAAAATCAAATTGAAAAGTAAAGACAAAAAGGAGTATAAATCTGAATTTGTCCTAAGTTCTTGTCTAGACTCAAGTATGTGCAATTGTGTCACTGAGATTAAACACAATAGGATAGTGTTTAATTCACTCAATGTTGGCTCTGATACCAACCTGTCACACCCCGATTTCCACGTGTCTCACCGGTGGGCCCGGTGGGGGATTACCGTGACGATGTTGGCAACATTATAGTCAAACCACACAATTATATAATGCACAGCGGAAGCATAATTTAAATATATAAATTCAACCTCTGGTTGTAATATCAAAATGTATTACAGAAGTTGAATATCCACAGTGGATCGTAAATACAGATAAAGTATTGTTCCATTAGATACTGCAATCAAGCTTGCGAGGCTTATCCCGACGCTAGGGAGCTAATACCAGCCAATTACGTTTAGGTACCTGCACTTAATCTTTTTGGGGAAAATACGTCAGTTTACACTGGTAAATACATTCAACTGACACATTTGAAAATGTTTATTAAAATTGATTTGAATGCACAAGGCACAAACTCTTTTATAACTTGGGAAAATTCATAATGATCTTGTGAACGTTTTACATGTTCTTTTATGCGTTCAGTAGCCCGGGTCGTGCCGGGTTAAAGATTTATAGACACACCACGTTTGCGTAAAACCGTAGTACAGAAACCAACGGCTACGTCTTTTAGTTTTAATGTCGACACTTTATACCGGGTGTACGCCTACACCGGGATGTCGATGGTCGTGGCCATTTCGTAAAATGATGCCGAGGATATCCGGGACAACGGTCATTAAACCCCCCAAAGGCTTATAAGCAACAAAACTGTTTAAATGAGCCGATCATATTTAATCAATTAACCACCTAAGCGATGGAAGTATATAATGCTCAATCAAGCGGTATTAATATACCGTAACCCAAGCCCATATAGGGGAAATAAGTCAAAAGTATTTACCTTTGCAAGTATTAATCCTTAATTTAGATCAAGTCACCGATAGCTTTTACTGGGGCTCCTAATCTGGAACGAAGGTTTTAATTAACCTCTTAGAATCCTAACGGTCCTTGTATTAGCCGTAGCTTAAACCGGTTGATTCCGATATATAGATATGGTTAATTCGCACGAAAAGGCGAAAACCGGGAATGGAGTATGATTTGGACCCAACAAGTTCAGTGACTTGTTTTATATGGGTTTGTAGTTCATACTCTGGATTTTGGGGTTCAAATAATATAATTTGACCCATATCGGCTATTGCACGAAAACTAGTTCCATGAGCCGTACCGTGTGCGCAAATAGGCGAAACGGTTAATCATAAGAGTCGTATGCTTATTTCCTAAGTCAATATGCCTTAAAAGTATTTTGGTATCAGTAGGATACCTTCCGTGACGCCCGTAGCGAGTTTAAGTTAGTATTATGCCCCGTAGGGGCTTTTCGGTCATTTTAAAGACTTTAAAAGGGCTTTTCGAGTTCTACAGGAAATCTGAGTTTCCCGAACAGCTTATAAAGCTTAAAATATTTTATTTATTATTTAAAACCAGTGGTAACTGGAATCGGGTCAAAAGACCTTGTAGAACTCCCGTTTTGGCCAAAAAGGGCATATTCGGTATTTACCGAACCGTAGCCATAACCGCAGGTTATGAGCAAGGTAAAAATTATTAAAAATCTTTAAAATTCCCAAAATATTATTTTACCACAGTGGGTAAAAGTTTTGGTGCCGAAAACTTGGGTTAGATGAGCGTTATGCTAATTGCGCCGTTAATTACAAAACTTTCTTAAAAGTGCGCCTTTTAGCATAACTCTCATTATAGACCTCGGATTGACGTGAAACTTTAGGGACATGCTTATAATTTAACAAGCAAGGTTTTGGTCCGTTCACGTGTCCGAAATACTCGTTTTAATTTTTAAAAGGCCGTTACGGTCAACTTTTAGGCGAATGACGGAAATGCGCTAAAGACTTGGATAACTCATGAACCGACCACAGAGGCTTATACCAACATGTGACCTGGTCCTAAGAGAGTCCTAGGGTATATTTATACCTCACTAAAACGGGTCAGAACTGAAGTCAAAGCAAAAGTCAAACTTTTGCGACATTCGGCTCCGAACCGGTTCTATACAGTAAATGATCGATTCAAACGAGCGCAAACATGTTTATACACTTATTATCATGTTTTATGATTATCAAAACAGGTTCCATAACATATATATTACAGATTATGCATAAATCGCCAAAATAGCTTTCTGTTGACTTTTTAACCGCGCGTTTGACTCGATATTTGACATAGTTAGAGTGGTGATCAGGGGGAACCCTTTTAGAGGTTTAATACCCACATAAATACCAACTCATAACCATTTTTGATTCGTCATAAGACTGAATCATTTGCAAGATATTGCAATGACAACCGTTAGTTACGACGATTGCGTTTATGAGCTATAACTATGGAAATGTGAAACCAAAATGGTTATGAACGACTTACAGAAGGTAACTCTTGATTAGAGAACAGAAGAGAATGCTAGGGAGCTCTTGAAATGATCAGTTGTAAGTGTTTTGTGTTGTGTGATTTGTTATGCACAAGGTGTGGCTATTTATAGCCAAAGGAAGCAACTTATGATCATTACAAGCATTACAATCAGTCCAGAGCTGATGGGTAGATGTCCCCTAAGTGTATGGGTTGAGCATAGGGTGCCCATGCCCCATAATTATGTGCATGATCGTTCACAAGCTCCAAAAGTCAAGAAACTACAACTTTCTGCATCTGGGCGTCGTACGCGACCCGCATGGACATTCCATGCAACTCTTACGCGGGTCGCCTGGGATCAGAAAATCAGACGCGTAATAGAGGAGGCTCGCGGCCCGCCTCAACTTATGTTTAAACCTTACGCGGGTCGCGTGAGGTTATATTTTCTGAATTTTTCAAATCTTTTATAATGATTACAGAATCGGGCCATTAATAACGAAATCTTTCGTAATGATTTGCCTGACCTTTCGGATTTGAAGGGGTAACTTTGCGGTTTGGCCCTCGGTTATTTACCGATAGGGGCCTCATGTTAATTACCCGCATTATTAAGTCCCCGGTTTATTTATTAATTGTTCAGAAAGCCTTAACTTTCATTATTGACGCTTTTAACCTTTCTTTTACGAATTCGATCGTAACTTTCTCGTTTCATATCGAAACTTCGCGGAATTTATATATATTATTTTAGTGAGTGTATAATACTGTTACAAAGTCTTGGGAACGTTAAAGGGTCACTCAGAGGTATTATTAAACATGTTGACACAGTTAACCCCTGTAGTTTGTAATCTCTCACTTTCTCCCGCGTTTTGTTTATGTACGATCTATAATTTATTCGTTCGAAGGTTTAAGCATTATTTAGGGATACTATACAGTATATTCACCCTTGTTGACATTTATAACCCTCGAATTTATATACTTTCAAGGTTTGTCAAAATTAGTCCTTTATTTATTATAGATGCCACGTGTAAACAAATGACACGTGTTAACACATCATTGGACACAAAATTTCGAGGTGTTACACTAGAGCTCCTAGTGGCACCTTTATTATTCGCTAATGTCATTTTACCTTTAAGACATTGGACACATGTTCCAAAATCAGAGAAATCGAGATGAGGTAAGACTTCATCCTTTACGAGACGATTTAATCGTTCTCTTGAGATGTGGCCTAACGTTGATGCCACAACATGGATGACGTCTCTAAGTCTTGTTTCTCTTTCATCTTTGTGAGTGATTCATTAATATTATATGACAACAAAGATTTGGAAAAGTCATCATCTAGTTATCTATAGAGACCACCATCCAGAATGCCAGTACCAAAAAGAACGGAATCATAGAGGATAGAGAGTTTGCGATGACCATGGGAAACAATAAAACCGTCCATGTCTAACTTTGGTCCTGATACATGGTTCCGAGTTACCTCAGGAACATATAAGGTATCACAAAGTTTAATACATAAGCCAATTTTCATAAATAATTGTAATGTTCCTATGGCCTTTACTTCTAATTCTCGATCATCCCCAACCTTAATTGTTCTTTGGTTTCTTCCCAGCTTCCGGATTGAAAGGAATCCCTGAGTAGAATTGGTTACATGAACCATAGAACCAGAATCAAACCACCAAGAATTAGCAGGAACATTTAAATTATAGGACTCGAGTATCATAAAATAATCGTTAACTTTCTTAGCCAACCACTCCTTAAAGTCAGGGCATTCCTTCTGCATATGTCCTGTCTTTTTACAGAACTTGCAGTGGATTTTGCCTAATGAGTTCTTAGAGCTAGAAGGTGCACTTGTATTAGCATTGGGTGTCACACCCCAACCAGTGGCGGAAACATCGGGATGAGACGAAGTGTGAAGATTGCTCGAGACATCATAACGCTAGTAATTGTGACAAGTATTTAAATAATCATTTCATTCCATTTCTAAAAAATCAATTACAGGTTTTGAAACAAAATACAACAACATGAATAATAAAATAACACAATATGAATACAATTCTTTTTAAGTGTGTATCTAAGCATCCTACTAGATTCCATGCATCGTCAATATCCACCTGTAACATGTTAAAATAAAGTCAATGCAAAAGCAAAGGCGAGTATACAAGTTTGATACGTACATAGCAAAAGATAAGTTTTAAACAATTCCTCATAACAAGCATGTGATTCAAGATAGCATTTAAATATGGTATGTGTCTAACATATCAAACCAAGGAAACGCAGTATGCTCATGACATTACCGAAGATAAAGAGGCGGGTCGTTAATCCTATAGCGCTACATATGTCACGGTTTGGCTCGTACGAAGTTAATGATAAATTCAACACATAAGATAAATCCAAGTTTAAAGCATCAAGCCATCACGTATACAAGCATGTTATAGGAATGTTCATGTGTTTAAGCAAAATGTTCACGTGTAAGTTTGTTGATACATAAACATGTTACACCCCAAAAGTGGTAAAAGTAAAAAGGGGGAATACGAGTATACTCACAATATTGCAAATTCTTCCGATTATCCGATTGTTGACGAGTGAAAGGGATTTGGAGGATGGAACACCGAGGTCACCCTATATGGGCAAGCGATGGTGCGTGAGTAACGGAAACACGATGAAGGATAAGAGTTGGAATTTAGAGTATGCCTAGTTAATATAAAGGTGTATACATTCTTATATAGTTATATAGTTTATGTAAAAATTATAAATCGAGTCTCATCAAGAGAATGGATGTAATGATGTCGAATAACTATATATTTGTATTTATTTTATAAAAATTAAACGAATTCAATAGGTTTTGACTTATAAAATTAACGCATTTCGTCATACTGAATTTTACGAAAAACGGGCAGAGTTTCCTCTTTTTTTGGACGATCCCGACAATACAAGTCGTCAATGTTTTTGCCAAAATTCAACAAGTAATAATATGTATAAAATTCACGTCAAATAGTTAAAATATGAATAAGCCTCAAGTGTATTGGCATTAGAATAACTCGTTATTTAAGATAAGTAATCCCTCGTATTATTGTTTTCAAGTAAAGTGATTAGTTATTCTAACTTATTAGGTTATTACCCCTTTAAAGTTACAAAAGTTTTATAACGAGTTATTATGTATTAATGAGATTATTATTAGATCAACTTGTAGGTGGAAATAACATTTCTAAATCATTTAGAAACGGTTAAAAGGATAGCATTCAGTTTCATAAAGGTTTGCTACAAAAGATGAAAAGAAAATTGAATCTAACAAAAATTAAATACCGATTTTAACAAGAGAAAAAGGGATATATATATTTCATATGGGTTGTAACAAAAGAACACTGAATTTAAACAAAATAATGACAGATCAATAGAGAAGTATACCGAACTGGTGAGTTAATCTCTGACGTGAATCCCGGGTCGAAGTTTGAACCGAAACTCAACGTTGACTCACACACTGAATCTGACCCGTACCGTGACGGAACCCAAACTCGAGTCGTGACCTGAGCCGACTGTGTTGCGAGACCCGAGCTGGAGTCGGAGCCAAACAACCCAAACCGGAGCCCAAACCCGAGACCTGGACTGCCGGAACCGAGCTGAAATACCAAAACAAGCGGGTTGAATCGAGACACGAAAACTGAACGATCGGCAACAAAATCAAACAAGAAATTCGAACCTGACCTCGCCAAGCTTGAACTGATCCGAAATGAACCGGCTGAATGCAAGTGAACCGGCTGACTGCGAGTGAACCGACTGACCCGACAGAAACCTGAGTCCGACGAAACTCGAACCGAACGTAATTGCGAACCTGAACAGAACCAGGCGGCCGCCGCCGCCGCCAACATCCTCTTTCTCTTTCTCCGTGTCTCTCTCTTCTCCCGCCTGTACATGCGCCGCCATACGCCACCACCGAAATGGTGGTGGCCGGTGGTTCGTCGAACGATGGTGGAGATGTGTGTGGTTTAAGAAGAAGAGATGGGGGGGTTGAGAGCAGAGAGGAGTTGAGAGGTTTGCAGGTGTGTCGCCGGAAAGAAACGACGGACGCCGGAGTCGCCGGAAATCGGCTCCGGTCGCCGGAATCGAGGGAGCAAGGGGGGGCGCTGTGTGTTTCGTATGGCTGCTAGGGTTGGGGCAGTGCTACATATTTAGTTTTAACTTATTTAATAGGTATAGAATTTGCACAACCAGTCCCTGTGGTTTAATATAGTTACATTAACTTATGCTATTCTTTTAAAATGAACACTAATCTTTACAATTAACTAACTAAGTTAGTTTACATTTACTAACTTTAAGAGTTAACGAGACAAATTAGTTTATTATAAAAGTTAAACTTTTAAATTGTAAAATTAATTAATTTAATTAGGTAAACAGTGAATAAATAACCCTAATTATAATGAATTTAAATTAAGGATAAAGATGTTTCGATGATACAACGGATTGTAATTAATTTTTTTTTTTTGAAAGGGACAAGCTTCTAAAAATAGATTTTCTAGGTTCAATTTCTAAGTTAGGAAAAATTATGAAAACGCGGGGCGTTACAGTCTCCTCTCCTTTAGGAAATTTCGTCCCGAAATTTATTCAGAAGGAAGGCTTGGAAAAGTTTTGGCAACCAAAGGATGATTGTTTAAAATTGAGGCTTTGGAGTTTGAGACAACAAAGAATAATTACGTTATAAGGGTGAACGATTGATCTATTAACGATTATGAGTATAAGAATAGCATAAATAACGGGTAGACGAAAGTAACGTGCTAAGAATGAATTCTCGTCGGGGATAATCGGATATAATGCATTTGTGAGTTGTGTAAAGTTTGTATTAGGTCCAAAAGGTCTGTAAAACATTGGATTTCTCATGACACGTTTTACGAAAGTTGGGTAACATGGTGAAAACACTTATATATAGGAAGTACCAGCGGCGTATCCACCATGTTTTGACCACATTACGTCCGTTTCTTATTCGGTGTCATGTTACGTTCCGTGTCCTACCATACACAGTAGTACACTCTATGGTTTCTCATACGCCTATCACTATAATCCCGTGTGCACCCGCGATTATATTGATCGTCGCATGATCCGCATAGCTTGTACTAGTTGTGTATGAATTAAGGTATGCATAAATTATGAATATAAGACTGTGTGTGAAAGAAATGTAGCATATAAGCATGTTTGTGTTCCAAATAGCATAAGATCAACGTAAGCGAATCCCTCAGGTTTTGCTCGCGTATGGGTGCGAAAGTATAAATCTTGTGCATAAATGAAGCATAAGCATAGCACATGTTTAAAATATGAATACACGCATGAGCATAAACACAACACGCATGGCATGAGTATGAGAAAAAGGATAAGCATAATGTGTACGAAAAATAAGTATAAGTGTGAGTACAAGCATGAGTATAAGCGTAAACACAAGGCGTATGAGTATAAATACAAGTATCAGTGTGAACATAAGATGTATGAGCATAGATATGAATATGAATACAGGTGTAAAACATGAAGGTTAGGTATGAATAAAATATGCGTGTATGAATATAAGTGTAACAAAGTTGTGTAAGTGCAAATGGAAACATAAAGCGTATGAATATGAATATGAATACGAATGTAGTATAGACATGAATGTAAGGACAACGTAAGTGTATAATTGTGAGTGTATTTATTAACGTAAAACGTACGAATTTTGAATCGTGAGTATAACATAAATGTGTAAGTGTGAACATAAGTGAAGGCGTAAAATGTATAAGCATGGATGTAGAAAATAATGATTTTGTTTATAATATAAAATTAAAATACATGAGTTTATGCGCGTAAAAGGTTTAAAAGTTTCGAGTATGAAAGGAAAAAGAGGACGAGTGACACGCGTGAGATTGTCGTGAGATATTGACTAAAACGTGTACAATGATATGCATATATAGTTGTTTGCAAAGCGTGAAGTTAAAATAAATTGAGTTGTCACGAAATATAGGCTTTAGTTTGTGAATATAAAGAGAGTATAATACGTCTGTTGGTTATGTGAAAAGTTACTTTGTAAAGGAATGGAAATGCTACTGCGGTTTTAAAAGAGTTTACATAAGTTGAAAATTTGTCGATTCTTATGAAGTTCCCTTGTCCACGTGTTTTGAATTTAATTGACATATTGAATGAGGTTTTGAAAAAGTTTTAGAGATTAATAAGTTTGCATCATTTTAAGCAACTTTGTGTTAGAAAATTTTGAAACTTACAGCTTCTTGTGAAAAAGTTGATCCTTAGAAAAAGGAATTTGGTACATGAACTTAGTGATTGTTGAAAAAATGTTTCATTGGTTTTGAAAAGGAATTTTTTTTTGTAAATGATTGAATAATATTGGTAATATTTTATAGGTGTGTGCGAAAAAGTTGATTTGATTCTCAATTGAGAATAACAATCTCTAGTTTAATGGTGTGAGAGGAGCGTGTTTCAATGTTTACGTTGGTTGGTGAATTTGTGGGCAATGGATTTATTAAACCGACCGGGCTGACAAGTAGTATTTCGTGAAATTTTGAAAATCGAGGAACACGCGTTTATTGGTAACATTAAAATTTTGTGTATGCGAGTGAGGTGAAATTAGATTATAGAATAAGAGGTACGTTTAAATAAATGAAGCATTTGAAATACATGATAAACGATTTAGGTATAAACATGATCGCGTTTACATAATATAGTCTATTAAAAGAAAGCGTTGGTAACGATCACCTAAGTAAGGGAATCACCCCAAATCCGTTGATGATGTCGTTGTAAGATGAGAAAAGAAGCGGAGTTAATCATCAAGTTAAGGAAATCACTCCTATCTCGATGATATGTCTCTGCTCGTTGTTATAAAAGCCTAAATAAAATTACGTGAAATCATGCATGCTAATAATGTATAATCGTATGAAAAGTAAGAGTATGATGTTGCGCAAAAATGAAATCTCGAAAAATTGTTCAAAAGTGACAAAAGATCGAAAATAATAAAGCGTAAGCTCGAATAAAACTTGGACGGTTCCAAACGGAACATTGACTAACCAAAGTGGTCGAAAGATCTTTTGAAATTGAGAAACATGTTTTGGCCTAATAGGTGGAATACTCTCGCCGATATCTCGGCTAACGGTATTCACCCTTCCAGTTACTACATGTTCCCAATCCATCAAAAATTCGAGACTTGGCGGGATTAATGAAAATCAAGGAGTGGAACTAGTCGACAAGGTGCGGGTTTCACCCCTAACTTGGCGATTTAGTATCCTAAGTGTGGTTGGTACTCGTCGGGTCAAAACTTGATTTCAACACTTTGACGAGGGTCCACTAGAATTCAAAATTTGAATTTCTCCATCAAGGTGAGGATTTCACTCCTAACTTGGTGGTGAATTTCGTGTAAGAAAAGAAAAGTAGAAGGATTGAGAGTCATTCACCAAATTGTGGGTTTCACGCCTATTTTGGTGAAGTCGTCTCGTTTGTGTATTATGAGTGTTTTCGGATTTAGAAGTACCGAGTAAAATGCATGAGGGAAATGTATGTCAAAGTAATACGCAAATAAGTATAAACACGTAAGAGGGTATATCAAGAATGGTACATAAATAATGAAATGATAAATCAAGTATTAACACAAAGAGAAATAGGTCGAGAATAATACGTAAAGAATCGAACAACGAAACAAGTATTAACACATAATAAGACAAGCATTAATGCATAAGAATAACATGTCGAATATTACTCACGAGTGATATACATGTTTATAAGAGCATAAATAAGAAACAAATAAAGTGTCACGTAGTAGTTCAGGCAAATCATACGAACAAGGCTCTAAAACTATAGACTAGGTAAAAGCATTCCTACTTTTCCTAATTCCCTATAGTTATGGCTCTGATACCAATCTGTCACACCCCGACCAGTGGCGGAAACATCGGGATGAGACGAAGTGTGAAGATTGCTCGAGACATCATAACGCTAGTAATTGTGACAAGTATTTAAATAATCATTTCATTCCATTTCTAAAAAATCAATTACAGGTTTTGAAACAAAATACAACAACATGAATAATAAAATAACACAATATGAATACAATTCTTTTTAAGTGTGTATCTAAACATCCTACTAGATTCCATGCATCGTCAATATCCACCTGTAACATGTTAAAATAAAGTCAATGCAAAAGCAAAGGCGAGTATACAAGTTTGATACGTACATAGCAAAAGATAAGTTTTAAACAATTCCTCATAACAAGCATGTGATTCAAGATAGCATTTAAATATGGTATGTGTCTAACATATCAAACCAAGGAAACGCAGTATGCTCATGACATTACCGAAGATAAAGAGGCGGGTCGTTAATCCTATAGCGCTACATATGTCACGGTTTGGCTCGTACGAAGTTAATGATAAATTCAACACATAAGATAAATCCAAGTTTAAAGCATCAAGCCATCACGTATACAAGCATGTTATAGGAATGTTCATGTGTTTAAGCAAAATGTTCACGTGTAAGTTTGTTGATACATAAACATGTTACACCCCAAAAGTGGTAAAAGTAAAAAGGGGGAATACGAGTATACTCACAATATTGCAAATTCTTCCGATTATCCGATTGTTGACGAGTGAAAGGGATTTGGAGGATGGAACACCGAGGTCACCCTATATGGGCAAGCGATGGTGCGTGAGTAACGGAAACACGATGAAGGATAAGAGTTGGAATTTAGAGTATGCCTAGTTAATATAAAGGTGTATACATTCTTATATAGTTATATAGTTTATGTAAAAATTATAAATCGAGTCTCATCAAGAGAATGGATGTAATGATGTCGAATAACTATATATTTGTATTTATTTTATAAAAATTAAACGAATTCAATAGGTTTTGACTTATAAAATTAACGCATTTCGTCATACTGAATTTTACGAAAAACGGGCAGAGTTTCCTCTTTTTTTGGACGATCCCGACAATACAAGTCGTCAATGTTTTTGCCAAAATTCAACAAGTAATAATATGTATAAAATTCACGTCAAATAGTTAAAATATGAATAAGCCTCAAGTGTATTGGCATTAGAATAACTCGTTATTTAAGATAAGTAATCCCTCGTATTATTGTTTTCAAGTAAAGTGATTAGTTATTCTAACTTATTAGGTTATTACCCCTTTAAAGTTACAAAAGTTTTATAACGAGTTATTATGTATTAATGAGATTATTATTAGATCAACTTGTAGGTGGAAATAACATTTCTAAATCATTTAGAAACGGTTAAAAGGATAGCATTCAGTTTCATAAAGGTTTGCTACAAAAGATGAAAAGAAAATTGAATCTAACAAAAATTAAATACCGATTTTAACAAGAGAAAAAGGGATATATATATTTCATATGGGTTGTAACAAAAGAACACTGAATTTAAACAAAATAATGACAGATCAATAGAGAAGTATACCGAACTGGTGAGTTAATCTCTGACGTGAATCCCGGGTCGAAGTTTGAACCGAAACTCAACGTTGACTCGCACACTGAATCTGACCCGTACCGTGACGGAACCCAAACTCGAGTCGTGACCTGAGCCGACTGTGTTGCGAGACCCGAGCTGGAGTCGGAGCCAAACAACCCAAACCGGAGCCCAAACCCGAGACCTGGACTGCCGGAACCGAGCTGAAATACCAAAACAAGCGGGTTGAATCGAGACACGAAAACTGAACGATCGGCAACAAAATCAAACAAGAAATTCGAACCTGACCTCGCCAAGCTTGAACTGATCCAAAATGAACCGGCTGAATGCGAGTGAACCGGCTGACTGCGAGTGAACCGACTGACCCGACAGAAACCTGAGTCCGACGAAACTCGAACCGAACGTAATTGCGAACCTGAACAGAACCAGGCGGCCGCCGCCGCCGCCAACATCCTCTTTCTCTTTCTCCGTGTCTCTCTCTTCTCCCGCCTGTACATGCGTCGCCATACGCCACCACCGAAATGGTGGTGGCCGGTGGTTCGTCGAACGATGGTGGAGATGTGTGTGGTTTAAGAAGAAGAGATGGGGGGGTTGAGAGCAGAGAGGAGTTGAGAGGTTTGCAGGTGTGTCGCCGGAAAGAAACGACGGACGCCGGAGTCGCCGGAAATCGGCTCCGGTCGCCGGAATCGAGGGAGCAAGGGGGGCGCTGTGTGTTTCGTATGGCTGCTAGGGTTGGGGCAGTGCTACATATTTAGTTTTAACTTATTTAATAGGTATAGAATTTGCACAACCAGTCCCTGTGGTTTAATATAGTTACATTAACTTATGCTATTCTTTTAAAATGAACACTAATCTTTACAATTAACTAACTAAGTTAGTTTACATTTACTAACTTTAAGAGTTAACGAGACAAATTAGTTTATTATAAAAGTTAAACTTTTAAATTGTAAAATTAATTAATTTAATTAGGTAAACAGTGAATAAATAACCCTAATTATAATGAATTTAAATTAAGGATAAAGATGTTTCGATGATACAACGGATTGTAATTAATTTTTTTTTTTTTTTGAAAGGGACAAGCTTCTAAAAATAGATTTTCTAGGTTCAATTTCTAAGTTAGGAAAAATTATGAAAACGTGGGGCGTTACATTGGGCCTTTGGACTTTGGAAGCATATTTTCTTTGATAATTGTTCTTCCTCTTCTTAGAGTTGGAGGTAGTGAAGTTAGTAACATCAGTAGTGCGATCCATCTTCATACGCTCTTCCTCCTGTACGCACATAGTGACCAGCTCACTCATCGTCCATTTGTCCTTTGAGTGTTGTAATTGATCTTGAATGCTTCATAGGATGAAGGAAGCGAAGTAATGATGAAATGGACAAGGAAACCATCACTGATTTCCATGTCTAGCCCCTTCAGCTTATTGGCCATGTCATTCATAATCATGATGTGTTCGCAAATTCCGCTCCTCCCATCATACTTAGTTGTCACCAGCTTGAGGATAAGAGTACTAGCGTGTGCTTTAAATGTCCCCTTGAATTGCGCCTCCACAGAAGCCAGGTAGGTTTTAGCATCATCAGAATCAGGAATGGCACCTCTGATTGCATTGTCTATGGACTGCTTCATAAACATGAGAGACATGCGGTTACACCTAGTCCACTTTTCATGAATCATCTGCTCAGCAGCAGTACTTTGAGGAGAGAGGTCCGCTGGCTTATTCTCTCTTAGAGCATAATTGAAGTCCATCAATCCAAGCGTAAGCATGAGAGAGTCCTTCCATGCAGCAAAGTTATCACCAGTCAAAGGTGGAATCCCGCAATTGGGTGCTTATAGTGGTAATAAGATGAGCGAAATATGATATTAATCAAGAAGTCCTAATGTGATCTAAGGGCATGTTATACTAAGGCTGGCATAAATAATGACCATTTTAATTATAAAGCTGTGATATTGTCAATTATTAACATCAAAATAATAGACTTAGTTAAAATATTACTTAAACGAAGACAAATCAGCTTTAGCCGTAAGTGTAATCATTTAAGCATGTGTGCAAAGTGATTGTGACAAATCAGCTTTGGCCAGAAATGAGAGAATCACGTTAGTTATGCACTTGTTAAGTATGCTATACATGAATGAATTAAATCAGTTTTGGCCAGATATTAAGACATTCACGTTTGTAATGCACACTCAACATAGCTTTCGTAATACTTGAACGATAAATAGATGTATCAAATCAGCTTTGGCAAGAAATGATACATCAGAAGCTCATTCAAGTTAAGCCATTTTGGTTTTGTAAAACATTATCTGATTCTGATTAATTAACTAAGTATTTACAAAAACCAATTATTTAATAGCAAACCACCTGTTATCGCGGATCGAACTAATGAGATTTCGAGTTCAGCCTTAGATTTCGAGTGAGATCTCGACTCAGTTATGAGATCTCGACTTAGCTATGAGATCTCGTCTCAACTTGAGATTTCGAGAGAGATCTCGAGTAAGATTTCGACACATTATGATGTTTTGAGTCACAACAACCTGATTGTGAGTCACTAATGCTATGAGTCGTAACAACCTGATTGCGAGTCACTAATGGCAGTCGCAACCTCACTCGAAACCGAGGTTTCAAGTGATGAATATTGATGCCTTAATGAGATTTTGACTTAATTATGGGGTTTCGAGTCGCAACCACCTAATTGCGAGTCAAAATCTCAATCGCAATCTCAGTTGTCCTCGTATTTTAGTGAAATTTCGAGTAGGAATCTCTGTCGGAACCTTAGTCGAAACCTCCTAATCTCGAAACTTATTCTCCAGGTCTCGAAATCTGCTCATCAACAGCTGTTAGTGGACATAAAACTGAAAATTCGAATTTTTAGGGATTTCGAGATATGGTTTCCTGTTTTAGTGATGATCTAATTTTATCAAAATATTTCGAAAATTTTATCAGTTGATCTAATAACAGTTTTCGAAAGTTTTTTAAGAGATAAAACAGATCAAAACAGGGAAAAACATCCAATAATCCAAATTATATTCCAATGGAGTTTCGAATTTTCCTAAGAATATATGACGAACCCAAAAAAATAAAAACATGATTCTGGAATCCGAAACCTGAAAATTGAGGCTTCTAAACAGATTTCGGACATAAAATTAACCCATATTAGTTTCGAGTCACATGATTAACCAACTTAGTCTTTCAAAACAGTGATTTCGATAACATTAAAAGGGACTCGAAACCAGCTATGATGGTTATTAAGTTTTCAAAACTTCTGTTTTCCAGATTTCAATCCCAGAATAATGGATACGAAAACAGAACTGATTAATCAACGTATGCTCTAATACCACATGTTGATCAGTTCTGTTTTAAGCATAATGGAAAACATAGAAACATACCCGTGATTGCAGACATGCCAGCAGAGAATCCAGTGAGGGATGATGCCATCGAGTTTGACATGTTTGTCAGTGTGATCTGGTTTCTCCTTAGGGTACAATCTAATGATGGTGATGATGAAAACCGATAAAGGGTAATCGGTATGGAGAGAGAGGTTTCGAATGATGTTATGAACTAAGCACAAGATGTCTAATTGTCTAACCTTGTTACCTCTACATAAGTCTCCTTATATATGCACCCAAGAGAAAACCCAATTAGATAATAAGGGTAATATGGTCCATCAACAATTACCAACTAATTATTTAATAGGTCGTTATATATTTTTTATCTATATAATGTAAATGATTCTAATGGCTACTAGATTAAATACAACATCATAACGTATTTAATCTTACAGGGCGGACCTAGCATGTTACTAGGGGTAGCCCTCGCTACCCCTTAACGCTCCGGTAGTTGTGTAAATTTTGGAAAAAATTGATGTTTTTTTCGATTTCGTTACCCATTTTTATATGAAACGTTGCCCTATAAAGATTTTCTAGATCCACCATTTTTATGATAAAGATCAAATACAAATGTATGTTAACATATGAAACGTAAGAAATGGAGAAATATACTTTTTCTCATGTATATAAGAATGATTTTTAGTTGAAAAAAGAAAAAATAAATTAATATTTTTTTTTAGTATAACTACTCTACTAGATTAATTATATGCAGTTTCTCTAGAATGATTATATAATTACTCTACTAGCATATAATTACATGCTTGACTAGATTGAAAAAACTTTAAAAAAATCTTTTACTTTTAACGTTTAGTGTGTTAAAGATCAACTTGTATAGTAACCTTCCTAGTAACTTCATGTAAAAAAAAATTAATCCATTAAGTCTATTTTTAAATTAAGCAGCCAATTGGTTTCTTAGTAAAAAAATAATCAATACACAAGTGTTAAAAATATTACGAAATATAGTTTACAAATTAGAATTAATCACAATTTTTAAACATGAATTAAATTAGTTAGTAACTCAAAAAACTAGTTCAATCCGAGGGTAAGTAAAGATTTGAGTTTGAGGCGATAGGTCTCAAGTTTGAACCCCATTCATAAACGGGTTTTACCGTAGTGTATCTTTGGGCGACGATTTTTTCTCGAAACTGGAGATAGTGGGTTTGGGTTACCTAGCGCTATTTGCGATCGCGAATGTATGGTGGCACAACAACTGTCAAGTGGTAGTCGACAGTATGGTTTCCGCGGGGAACACCCAATAGCTAAACTCTGAAGCCAGCGTGGGCCCGGTTAAGACAATATAGTCTGGCCGGAGTGAAGCGATGGAGCTCTCCAATTCAAGGAGTGCGGTGACCAAACATAAGAAAGTTGTCGTTCCAAAAAAAATATATATATATATGTCAAACATACCTCGTCATGTCCCCCCAGTCCGAGCTCATGGAAAAAATCCATTAGGTCGGACTAAGAGAAAAAAAGAAAAAGTTAGCCTATGATGATTGTTACAACGGCTTTGGGAAATGACGGCGAGAATACAGGATGTGACAGTTGGGTCATCATATTGGTGACAGCTGTTTTGTACCCCGCGTGGACACGTGTGTCCGTTCGTACATCTTTTTAAATTTGAAAAGTTGCCTATTGCGTATAAATAACGACTCCTTATGTAGGAGCTCAAATCCCTTCCCCCAAATTACTCCTTCATTATTCTTTCTACTCAATGGCTTTGAAAACGAATGAATCGTCTTCCACCGCTACCGCCCCTACCGACATACTGTTTTGTAAGTGGGGCGTAACATCCTTCAATAACCTTGTTCATGATTACGGCATTAGGGCCGAATGGAACCATGTTTTGCCGTCGAAAACCGACACTGTCTTTCCCTTGAAGGGAGGTAAAATCACGTTGTTCAGTGATTTTTTCAAATTCTGCAATTTCCGGCTACCCATCACCAAATTCTTGAAATCAGTTCTCGATTTTTACCGTATCCACATCTCTCAAATACATCCCCTTGGCTTAGTGAAACTTCGGCAATTTGAGTATGCTTGTATAGCGTTGGGCCATATCCCAGAACTGGTTGTTTTTAGGGCTTTCTTTGTGCTTGTGTGGAAATCCCCTTTCTTTACTTTCGATCGGAGAGATACGGACGCGTCGTGCTTAAGGGATATTCCCACCAGCGCGAGGGACAAAGATTGGAAGAAAAAATTCTTCTATCTTGATGCCACTGTTATCCCTGGGGAGATGCACTGGAGAGAGAAGGGGCCAAAGGATAAAGTGAGAGACGATGCTCCTCCTGAGGATTCGTACACATCAAATGCCCTTTATGTGAAGCTATGTGGCCGCCCCTTTGAGTGCACAATTATCCCAGAAGGTGCGTTGGTGATGGCCGGCATGAGTTTATTATGGCCTGATATTAAGCGTTATCCCTCATTTCAAAGAGACGATGCAGGTATGTTTACGTCATCATGCCTTGCTAGTTTTGCAGTGTTTATTATTTTGTTGTTGTTTTTTATTATCCTCATATGTCACACAGGGGAGTGGGGTATGTTCGACTTTATTGATCCACCGCGGCACCTCGCGTTGAAGCCTGCCGACCGTGTGTTGGACGAAGGGGAACCGGATGTGCTAAAGGTGCATCTTGAGCAGTTTCTTCTGCCCGCTATTCCGGCGGACCCCACGGCGTACCTTACTCCGTTGCCAAGTGCGACGATTACCGCCGTGTCGATGTCGGAGAAAAAACCTGCCCGAATAAAGCTGACCGGGAAGAAACACACAGCAATTCATGGGAGTGTGCCCGTAATAGAGGAAACGTCCAGTGTGGGGCGTGATGTTCCCTTGGTCGCCGACCTGACCAGTCCAAGTCGTGCCTCGAAGAAAAGAAAAACCTTTGTCGCGCCTACTCTAAGCGCCTTTGAAGCGGTACAGGCTGCTTGTGCTTTCTCACCAGGTATCTATTACTAACTACCATGATAGCGTACTAGCGTTCACGTTGCTAACACCCTACTATGTTTATTCTACAGGTACCTCTGTGGGAGTGTCAGCTGGAGTTGCGATACCAACCCTTGTGCCCACCGTGGGGTTGTCGTGCCCTGGAACTAGTGTTAGTATATCCACGGCCCCGAAGTCCTTGGCCTCCGTTACTGCCGCTGTGAGCTGTGTCATGCCCCTCCCCATTCCTACATTATCAGTAGCTGTAACTGTTGATCCGCTATCTTCACTACGGACAGACGGTCTTGATACACCTGTGATTGACTCGCCCAGGGGTATTTTTGCTGATCTGGATAAAGATGCCGCTACCGTGTCGGCAGCGCAGGAGGTGACCAGCGTGGGTGGTGGCGAAACTCGGGGATCAAGCAGCGGTATTGCTGACGACGGTGTCCGTCTAATTGACGACCTATTTATACCAACTGTTCGTTGGGATCCCCATGCTTAAGATAGGCGCTACCATCCTCAATGGAAAATCGCTGAATCATCAAGACTGATCTTCCCCCCGGTGGTTCAACACTGGGTCGAGCGGGCGTATCCTCCTGCCGAAGCGGCGTACGTTGAGGGTTTAAACAATGAAGATTTGATGAATTCCTCAATATCTAATTCTGTGAACCTACCACGAAGGTTGGTAGAGATCCGTCGCAGGTGGATGCATGATAACACCCAACTTCATCATGCCCGAGCGACTATTCAAGAACTGAGGGACGACAAGCATCGCCTAGAAAGTCAACTTCAAACTGTGGGGTTAAGGGAGGCCAGATTCTTGTCGGAGAAAAACAAGGCTGAGGAAGATTTGCGGAGGGTGACTAACCATCTTGCTGAGGAACGGATCTTATGGGCCCGCGATATGGCGGAAAAAGATCGGGTTTTGGCTCAGGCTAAGAATGTACAGGAGGAGTTGGAACGTAAGGCTATAGCGGAGGCTCAGAAGGTGAGACTCGAGTTATCAACTCAATTGGAAAAATTTCGTGTTGACACTGATTTTGTGTCTCAGGTTCAGGAGCGGTAACAAAGTTTGACAACTGAAGTAGAAGCTTCCCAAACCAAGCTCCGGCTGATGCAAGGAGAGCTGGAGGAGCGTGAAGGCAAAGTCAAGGAGTTGCAGGACCATTGTGACTAACTTGTCACTGAAAACAACAAACTTGTTGTATCGTCGTCCTCTAAGTTAAAAGAGGTGGAAAACGCTCTGGCACAGTCCAATGCAGAAATCGATGATTTGACCAGCCAGCTAGCGGCTATGCGGGGAGATAGGAATTGGTTGATAACTAATGGGCTTGTGGGGGCGTTTGAGTATCTGCGTGAATCGTCCCACTTTACTAGCCTGATTGACCGTCTCTCCGTAGCTGCGTACCAATCCGGGCATCATGATGGTGTGTATAAGGGCTACATGGATTGTCAGCAGTTGGAGACAGTGCCGCCTGATTTTCAAGCTGTCAAGGGTAAGTTGCAGACAGATATGGCGAGCGCCCTTGAGGCGGCGTATACCGAGCCGCTGCCTTGCTATGGCGATTTAATGGATAAAGTCAATGAGGATGGAATAGAATCGCCACGTCTGATGCTGGACCCCGTGGATGAATCTGAAGAAGAATGACTGCTCCGTTTTTCTTTTTGTTGCTTGTTATGTACTCTTATTGCCTTGTTAATGACACTGTTTGAATTGGGTTTAGTGCCCATTTCTGTTTTGATTTGACAGCTAAATTAATGCAAATGTCATGATTTCTGACACCGCCGACTTGTAAAATATGGCTCTGTGACTTGTGATGATTGTTTTTCATTAATACATCTGACGTCACCACTGTCAAAACTTTTTAACTACTGCTATAAATTCACCTTTCGTTTCCTTTTTTGGTTGTGTGTCTATGATGGAAAGAAAACGATATAGACAAAGACTCTCCGAGATCTTCCGGGTTCTTGACGCTGCCGATGGCCTGCTAATGCTGCAACACCCGGTGACAAAATCGATGCTTAGGGGGAGAAGACCCATTCCCAATGCTGCTCCGGTTCGTGCCAACCGAGCATGTCAGAGCATTGTTGTTGAGGATCCTCGACCAGTGGATCCCGGAGTGCAGCTATCAGCTGATGTGCTGTCTGGTCTAATTCCGGTGGACCCTGAACAGCGATACCGTCTAACGTATCAGCGCCATTCTGGTGGTCGGAGGAGGAGGCAGCAGATGGATGGCTCAAGTATGGTGGCCCCAATGGTTGATGGCTCAACTAACCATTTGGCCGTCCATCCCGTTGTGGTTGTGAATGATGATGATGATGGTGATGAGGTGGTGGTGCATACCCCTGCAGTGGTAATGGCACCCAGCCTTCCTCAGTAGGTGTTGTGAACATGTTCTGTATTTTGGTTCCCTTATGTTTGGTTTTTAGAAACAGGGACAAGTACTTGGTTTTTTGTTTTTTGAGATAGGTCATGTGCATGTGATGATGCCTATCTGTTTTGAGGCGGTGTATGTATCTATTACCAAGATACCCGCCGTAAGCGCTTGTTATCGTTAGCCCTATGACTTATATAAATGAAAAATATTTCGTGTTTAAGGGTTTTGTTTGTGTTTTTACCGTTTGATGCATTCATCGTGCGATGGTAACTTTTATAACAAATAAACTTAAATCTTTATTAAACTTGCATGAAGCAATAAAAGAAAAGCAGAAAAAATCCCGACACGGGTTACAAATGTGAATTGGAGAAGATAGTTAACTCTTGCTGTTAGGAGCAAGGTTTTACAGGTAGCATTTCTTCAACTGGGCGATGTTCCAACTGCGCGGGACTGGCGTGCCATCTAGTCGAGATAGGCGATAGGCCCCTTTACCCAGGTCTTCTTGAATGACGTAAGGGCCTTCCCAGTTGGGACCCAGCTTTCCCAAAGGTTCCATCCGACTTGCTTCGTTGTCACGCATGACGTAATCGCCCGCCTTGAAACTTAGTTTAGCCACCCGTTTGTTGTAATATTTTTCCAACGTTTTCTTGTATCGTGCTTCGCTGATGGCGGCCGCCTCACGCCTTTCTTCCAACAGATCTAAACCTTCTCTCAGCGATTGGTCGTTGTTATTCCCTATGCTTAGACGGCGTAGTGATGGTAACCCTGCTTCAGCGGGTATCATTGCCTCCATTCCGTAGGTGAGGCTGAATGGGGTTTCGTTGTTGCTAGTTTTGGGCATTGTTCTATGCGCCCAAAGTACATGTGGCAATTCTTCCACCCACGAGCTTCCCTCATGCCCCAGTCGCTTTTTGATTCCTTCTAGTAAACTCCTATTCGTCCGCTCCACCTGTCCGTTACCCTGTGGGTGTGCAACCGACGTGAAAATCTGCTGGATGTGGAGGTCAGTGCACCATTCCTGGAAAATTCTATCTGTGAACTGTGTCCCATTGTCGCTTACCAGGTAGAGCGGTAACCCGAACCTGCACACGATGTGTTCCCAGAGGAATTTTTTGGCGTTTTCCGCCGTTATCTTAGCCAAAGGTTTTGCCTCCACCCATTTGGTGAAGTAATCGACCGCCACAATTAGGTACTTCAACTTTCCGGGGGCCGGCGGGAAAGGTCCTACGATATCCACAGCCCATTTCTGGAAAGGCCACGCTGCTGTTACCGGTACCAGGCTGTTTTTGGGCCGTATCGTCTGAGGAGCAAACTTTTGGCAACTGCGGCATTTTCGCAGTTCCGTTACAGCGTCTTCATGCATCCCGGGCCAGTAATATCCTGCGTTATGGATTTTGGCCACCACTGCTCTAGGTCCGGCGTGTATGCCGCATATTCCCGTGTGAATCTCTCCGATGAGGTACTTTGCTTCTATTGGGGAAACGCATCGCAGCAACGGACCTAAGTAAGATTTTCGGTATAGGATACCATCGTTGACTTCATATTGCAGCGCTTTCGTTTGTATCTTTTGCGCCTCGCCCTTGGCGGGAGGTAATTCACCTGTTACG
Organism: Helianthus annuus; assembly: GCF_002127325.2. Taxonomy (NCBI): domain Eukaryota; kingdom Viridiplantae; phylum Streptophyta; class Magnoliopsida; order Asterales; family Asteraceae; genus Helianthus; species Helianthus annuus. The sequence goes on from NC_035440.2 coordinate 117,444,990, forward strand.
AGAAAGCGTAGAATCGGAGTATACCATCAAGGTTCTTCTGTTGTGACAGCGGAAACACTCCGCGGTTCGATTGAAGGTGTCTGCAACGTTTCGACTTTGACTTCCTTTTCCATGCCCGAGGTAGCGAGTTTGCTTAGGGCGTCTGCTATTTGATTCTTCCCTCTGTGCACATGGTTGAGTGTGACCTTGTCGAAGGAATCCATGAGTTCTTTAGTTTTTGCCAGGTATTTTGCCATCGCCTCGTCTTTGGCTTCGTACGTTTCGTTGACCTGATTGTTGACCAGCAGTGAGTCGACGTATGCGTCTACCCTGGCTGCCCCCATGGATTTTGCCATCCGTAACCCTGCCAATAATGCCTCGTATTCCGCTTCATTATTAGAGCACTTGAAGTCAAAACGTAAGGCGTACATTAGCCTGACTTGATCTGGACTTATCAGCATTAGGCCTGCACCGGACCCCTTTCCACTAGATGATCCATCCGTGTATAACGTCCAAGTCTGCCTCGCAGTGCTGGACTCTGGTATATCTTGGATGACCGGGTCCGTAACGACCTCTCCTTCTGGTATTTCGGCTAAGAAATCAACAATCACTTGCCCCTTAACCGCCGTTCGCTTCTGATACTCGATATCTAGGGCCCCTAGCTCGATGGCCCATTTAGCCAACCTGCCCGAGACCTCTGGTTTGTGCAAGACCTGCTGTAGCGGATAGTTGGTTAAGATTTGTACACGGTGTGCCTGAAAGTACCTTCTTAATCGCCTCGTGGCGTGCACTAATGCTAAAACTAGCTTTTCCAGTGTAGGATAGCGCGTTTCAGGCCCCGCTAACACCCGGCTTATGTAGTATATTGGTGTTTGTTTCCCTTCTCGTTCAACCATGAGCACGGCGCTCACCGCCGTGTGAGCTGCCGCTAAATACATTCTTAGCGTTTCCCCGGGTCTAGGCGCGGTCAACGTGGGTAACCTTTCTATAAAACGCTTCATTTCCTGCAGAGCCTGTTCCGCTCCGCTGGTCCATTTGAAATTCTTCTTGTCGAGGCAATCTTTTAGCGTTTTTATGAATGGCAATGACTTTTCAGCATGCCTTGCTAAGAACCTGTTGATTGCTACCAGTCGTCCATTTAGAGCTTGAGCTTCCTTCAGCGTTCGGGGAGAAGGCATTCGCGATATGGCGGATACTTTTTCCGGGTTAGCTTTAAAACTGTCTCGGGTGACTACTACCCCCAGGAACTTCCCCTCTTCCACCCCAAACGAACATTTCTTTGGATTTAACTTTATGTTGTACTCTCTAAGTCGCTGGAAAGTTTCCTCTATATCTGCCAACATTTGTTTTTCTTCGCTGCTTTTGATTACAAGGTCGTCTACGTAGACTTCCAAATTTCGCCCGATCTGTGTTTCGAACACCTTGTCCATGAGCCTCTGGTAGGTAGCCCCTGCGTTTCGTAGCCCGAAAGGCATTTTGGTGTAACAGAAGATGCCAACGTCAGTGTGGAACGCTGTTTTCTCTTCGTCTTCTTTGGACATTTTGATTTGGTGGTACCCTTTATACGCGTCTAGGAAACACTTGAATCGATAGGGTACCAGGGAATCGACCTTTAAATCAATCTCGGGCAACGGGTACGCGTCTTTTGGGCACGCCTTGTTTAGGTCTTTGAAATCGATGCACATTCGCCATGTGCCATCTGGTTTCTTTACCATGACCGGGTTGGACACCCAAGTGTGGTACTGCGTTTCCCTGAGAATTCCAGCTTCCACTAACTTGCGTACTTCCTTAACGACCGCCGCCCGGCGGTCCGGGGCCATGTTGCGTTTACCCTGAGCGACTGGCTTAACGCCTGGGAGTGTGGCGAGCTTATGTTCCGCTTTATCGCGGGGGACTCCCGTCATATCGGAGTGCTCGAAAGCAAAGATATCTGCATTTCTTTTTAACAATTGCTTCAAATCGCTCTTCACTTCTGGGGACAGAGTGTCCCCAATTGTGACCATTTGGTCCGGGTGGCGCGTGCTCAATACCCACCTTTCTGGTCCCGTGGCCCCCGTGGGCCCTTGGCGACATCGTTTGGTGTCCAATACTTCTCCGATTCTATCGCGAAATACGGTAGCGATACCTTGCGGTGTTGGGAACTTCATAAAACCTCTCGCCGTGGAGACTATGGCGTCTAACTTTCCCAGGGTGAACCTTCCGATAATCACATTGTGGTATGACTCAGCGCGGACCACAAGGAAGGTTAGTAGTATGGTTCTTTCTTTGGGTGATTGCCCGAAAGTTACCGGGAAAGTAATTTGACCGATAGGATCGACCTTCTCTCCTGTGAAACCTTTGATAGAGGCGTGTACTGATTCAAGTAGGTTCTTATCTTCTGGTTGCATTCTGTTAAAGCAATGTTCATAGATGATGTCCTCTGAGCTTCCGGTGTCGAGTAGGATCCGCCTCATTCGGTAGTCTCCTACCGCCGCGGAGATGATCAGGGCGTCTGTGGTGAGATGCAAGTCTTCCATTCGCGGTTCTATAGTCATTGTTGCCAACATCCAAGGCTCGAGCGTGGAGAAACTCCGCTTCGCCCCCCTTCCTATGTCGGCACGAACCATGTTCAACTCGCGCGGCCTTTTGCCTGCCGCCTTGTCGTTCTCTTCCTTTACCACGGGCGGGCCTTGTTTGATATCTCGCACTAGGTGTGCCAATTTTCCCGACTTCACGAAATATTCGATCTGTTTCTTAAGCTGGAAACAGTCGTTGGTATCGTGCCCGCTCCCCTTGTGATACTCGCAGTACTTACTCGTATCTTTGTTCGGGTTGTCTTTCAGTGGTTTTGGTGGGTTGAGCCTGAGGTTTTCTGAGGCAAGAATTTCTGCCGGAGTTTTGCTTAAATTGGGATATTCAGACCGAGGTTTTGACGTCTCATTCCTTGAATAGGAGCTTCGGTGTCTGTCATACCGCGAGTCCTTGTCGTTTCTCTGATATCGGTCTCCCCTGTGCTTGCTTTTTGACCCCCGGTCCGCTACCGCTTTTTCTTGTATAACATATACTTTGGCTATTCGCAGTATCTCATCTATGGTCGGGGGTACCCCGTCCCTTCCATGCAGTGTTCTCAGTAGTTCGTCATCGTTAACCCCTTGGAGGAACGCTCCGCATGCCAGATCGTTGGTGACGCCTGGTATCGCCAGGCTTTCTTTGTTGAACCTGATGATAAAGTTTTCTACCGTCTCATTGTCTCGACGACGAATATGAAGGAGTTCGTTCCTATCCTTCGTGTGTCGGCGCTGCTGACTGAACTGTAGGATAAACTTTGACTCCAAATCTTCAAAACTGTCTATCTCGCCCGTGGGTAAGCTGTCCCACCATACTCGTGCCGCTCCCACTAGGGTTTGTACGAACATTTTACACCATAAGGGCATGGGCCAGCAGGCCACTTCACCCGCGCTTTTAAATAAATTGAGATGGTCGTCCGGGTCAGTGAGGCCATCATACTTACCGACCGTTTGGGGCATTTTTGGTTTTTCTTTGATAGGAGCTTCGGCGATCCTACGAGTGAATTTGGATTGGAATGTCGCGTCTACCGGCTTGTACGGCCTGGTTAATTCGTCTTCCTCCACATTCACGGGCTGTGCCGGTGGAACATTTACACCCGGGGCAGGCCCTGTCCCCAGACCGGAGTTTTCCAAAGGGGTCATCCGGGGTCTGATCGCATTTTCTCTATCGTGCACAGGTTCAGTTGGCGCTTGGGTATACATTGGTTGTGGAGTCGGAAAGTTCCACCATGGCGGCATGTAAGCCGCGTACGGCGATTGAGAGCTTCCTTGCGCTGTTCCCTGAAAAGGATAAGCTGTTCCCCCGTATGAGGGTAAATACCCAAAAGGGGGCGCATAGCAATACCCCGGGAAATACATTTGATTCCCGGGTGTGACAGGGGCATTCATTACCCCCGTTGGCATGATGACCGGCTGATGAGGTGGTGTAGATAACGCCGCCGTAAGCGCGGCTGAGTATAACGGCGGCATTGGGTTAGAAACCAACGGCTGGTAGTATTGGGGAGTACTGGTTTCTGATATTAAGATACTGGGGCTCGCCGAGGTGATAACGGGAGTGGAGTAGAGGCGTGAAGCCTGTGAAAAAACAGTTGTTCCCGGAGCGAATATGTTGCCGCCCGTCCCCTCCAACCTCCTTGGTGGTGTTTGTGAGGGCATATAGAGGAAAGGGTTTGTAACCGCGGTCTGGGAAGAGACGGTGGTGATATTATCAAAACCCGGAGGTGGCCCTTCCGCCTCGAACTCTGGATCCAACGACCTCGTGACGGCCGGGGAAGACTGTGGAACGGTGCTGGTTTCCGTCCCTAGTGCCAAATTGTTACTTGTCAACGTCTGACCAGCCATGTTCTCCTCACTTGTCATGAAGTTCTTGTCGCTAAATAGGTCCCACGGATGGCGCCAATGAAGAAACACTGACCTGAACAGCACCAACGGCTTCAATGATTAGTGACTCGAACACTTGGCTGCAAAACAGAAACACCGTTAGGACTCGTTACAGGAATGGGGTTATTCCTGTAACCACCCTCCGGCGTGAGAATAAGTATTTGTTTATGAGAGAAGCTTTGGAGAAGGAGATGTATGAGAACAAGATGATCATACCTTATACGTTTGTCTCTATATATAGGTTTTCCATTAGGGTTTCCTTTATCCCAGGATGTATTTCGATAAATTAGAGATTTACACGATCTTCCCGAAAAGTTGGAGATTTAGTTGTGCACCTTCCATGTAGATATGGAAGGTTCTAGAATAAACGTTTGCATTTATATAAATATAAAAGGTTGTAACCGGGTCGGGTTGACCGATGCGGGTCACACCTCGTCACTATAAATATTTTAACAATGTGTTATTGTGGTTTAGACGGAAAAACTCAATTTTAGGTGTTCTCATCGAGTGTTAATTCCTTAGGGTATGTTTGGCATGGAGCTTTTATGAGCTTCTAGCTCTAACCTTTTAAGAAAAAACTCATATTCAATAAAACACCTTGTTTGGTTGAAGGAGCTTGAAGCTTTTAGGTTAGGAGCTTGAAGCTTTTGGTTAATCGCTCCTACTAGTAGCGTTTAGAAGGAGCTACAAGCTTTTAGGGAAAAATGACTTTTTAACCTCTAAAGATAATAAACTTTCTAATGAACAAACTTTTTAAAATTTTAGTTATGTCCATTTTGGTCATTTTATACATTTTATTAAAAGCTTCAGCTACTCTGCCAAACACTAAATACATCTAAAAACTACAACTACTAGCGAACAGCTACAGCTACCAGCTAACAACTTCCAGCCACCAACTATTAGCTTCCAATCACCAACCAACAACTACTTTTACCAACATACCCTAAGGGTATACGGGGCACCAGCAGGGAGTGCCTTCGGTGACCCAATTCCCCTAGCGGGAACTCCGCCGCCATCCCTACGGTGACCCAATTCGGTGAATGGGATCGGTGGGAGGTTACCGCGTGAAGGGAGAGAGGGAGAGGGTGGCCCACAAGCTTTTCAACCAATCAAATTATTTTCTTTTTTTTTCTTTTTTTTATTTTTGAATAAAAAAGCAAGTCCCCTAAGAGAGGAGTGCCGCCATCAAATTGAGGGTGTGAGGAGAGTTTAAAAGGGGAGTTGACGTGGCGCGTGCTGATTGGCCGTGCGTAAAAGAGGGGACTCCCCTAAGAGGGGAGTGCCCCTCTCAGAGCATTCACATCCATTCCATCAATTTTTCACCCTAATTTACACTAAAAAACACTACATCTTCTCTCTCCTTTTTAATTAAATAATATTTTTTATACCTTTATCATTACCTTTTTTCTCTTTTCCACTCACAATCACTTTCAAAATATATTAAAAAATTATAGGGGGTGAACAGTGTCCCCTCAAATATACAGAGTAACATTTTCTCTCTCCTCTACTCACAACCACTTTTTATACTCTTTATATTATAAAAACTTTACTCACAGATTTTAGTGGGTTGGATGTGAATGCTCTCACCTAAGAGAACAAAACTAAAAGTGAATATATTCTTTGAAATTCTCTTAAATATTCTGTCGACACATGTATAATTTTACCAAAAAGCCTTTTAACTATATGATTACAATTTAAGTGAACACCAGAAAACGTTGAAGAACTAACAAACTTCAGAATTTTAAATTACATAATTTTATTGAAAGTTTAAGAAACTTTATTCTAAACCCAAATTTTGGGTCCTTATCTTTATATATCAATTAAACTTATACATAATCAGCTTTTTTTTAAATCTTACATAATCAGCTTTTTTTTTTAAATTTTACATAATCAATTTAATAAGATAAATTTCATAACTAAAACAAATAATCATCTTAACAAAATACGATTGAGCTATAAACAAGGAGATGATAAGAGCAACCAAAAACCTCATTCCGAATTGAGATTTTACATAGTTTTAAAACATAAAACCAAATGAATTAACCATGTGGCTATTTTGAGTCTTGTCCGAAACAACGTTATAAATAAAACATACTTTCGGATCCGCAAAAATGCTAGAGAACCAAAAAGGCTTGGGATGAAACAGACTACACCACAAAATAAACAAACTCAAGTAAAAAATTATAAACATTATAACTTGAAAATCATTTTTTTAATAAAAGATTTTGGCGTTAGGCGTGCCACCACAACACTATAAGCATGAACATCGGCGTCGCCATCTAAGCTACCCATGCTTCCACCATCTTCTATTCTCGAGAACGTGCTGCATAACGATACACAAAATAACAAATATTTAAAAACCGTTATTCGTTACATCAGATCAGACGGTTTAAATCAGACAAAAAAAAAACAAATATCATTTGGGTAGGGTGGGAGCATTGAAGAAGCTCCATTCCCTTTTTCTCTGTCTTAATATGTGGTAATGTTGACTGGTTATAATCATAACATTCAGAGGTTTTAATGTTCAACACCTACACCCATATCCTGAATACAAATTGTATTACCTAACAAGACAAGTGTTCAAATGGTCCACTTTATTATCTTCATTGGATAGAGTATCACATGCACTTTTCAGTTATAACTAGGTTTAAAGAAGTTGGTCGCGTTGTGTCGAATTTCTTTTGTTATTTAGTTTGTGTTTACATGTGTTTTGAAATCACTACGAGCGTGTTGCAAACGGAACTGCTGACAAGAATAAAAAGAAAATGTAGAAAAAAACAATAAAAGATAACCGAAAGAAAATCAACCAAAAAAGTTGTATGGTAACGATTTTGTTTGTATGAAACTCGTGGTCAGAGATGAACAAATTGTTCTGGGTACCGGTACCAAATTTGCCGAACCGAAAGATCTCACTTAAGTATCAATTCGGTACCGACTTTAGGCGTTCCTGGTACCGGTTCACTACCGTTTTTTACATTCATATAACGGTACCGTAACCGGTATTTTCGGTATCAGTACCGATTCTGTATCGGTTGGCACCGAGCTCATCCTTACCCCTGAAACTAAAAACAGAAAAAATTAAAAGTTGAAGAAAATCAACAAAGATACCGTTCTTCGTACGGTAACCATGATCAGGGATGACCAAATGGTACCGGGTAGCAGCATTGAATTTCCCGAACCAAAAGATTTCCAATATCAATTCGGCACCAACTTTTGGCGTTTTCTGTATTAGTGCCGATTTTTAGCTTTATATACTGATACCGAACAGGACCGTCCTGGTATTTTCAATACCAGTACTGGTTCGATACCGGTTGACACCACACTTATCCCAACCTCTGATATTAAAAAAAGATTAAAGTTAAAAAGTAAAGAAAATAACTATTAAAATATTAAAATAATAAAAGTATTAAAAATCTATATATTATTAGAATATTAAAATTACTATTCATTTCAATTCAAATAGTAATATATAGTAATAATATATAGTAATAATAATATTAATATATAGTAATAGGTAGAGGATCCTGTAAAAAGTGTTCAAAGTGTGAGAATTGTGAGAAGTGTATTATAACACTATATATAATGTTATATAACACCATATAAACACCGTATAACAATATGTAACACCATATAATACCATATAACACTATTTAACACTATATATCATTATATAACAAATATAACACTATAGTTTGTCTGATAGCATGTCTATGATAGATGTATAGTGTTATATTTGTTATATAATGTTTATATAGTGTTACATAGTGTTATATGGTATTATATGGTGTTACATATTATTATACGGTGTTTATATGGTGTTATATAGTATTATATATAGTGTTATAATACATTTCTCACACTTCTCACACTTTAGGCCCTTTTTACATTATCATTACCCTATAGTAATAATAATAATAATAATAATAATAATAATAATAATAATAATAATAATAATAATAATAATAATAATATTTGGTTATTTACCATTTACATACAGAAATTACTTAAATTTTCAGTAGTTAGTAACGAATTTTAGCGCCATAAGTCAAACGTTGATTTTTTATATTAGAAATATATATATATGTTTTATAGACCATCATGGTAGAAACATGACACTTTTCTAAAACATTTTTCTAGCAAAAAGTTGAGTAAAAAACCCGACCCATTTTCAGTTTCAGCCGGTTTTGACACAAAAGTTGGAATTAAGAACCATATTGCAGACTATCGTTGTACGTCGATATTTCCAGTTTTTAGGTTCATATTAATTATGCACACCCATAGATGTATTAATTTAATCAATTCACTTATGAATTGGTGGTGGATACGGATTGGTTATCCAAACGGGTCAAATGTGATGGGTTGGATGTTGCCCAAAGTCTATTTTCAATGCATACCTTTTAATGTGAACTATTCAAAGATTTAGATTACTATTTACCTCCTATAAATTTACAACATTTTTATGCATAAAGGTATTGTAGTTTATGCATAGCGTGGTTTTAAAAAAAAATGATATTACACTTTTAGTTCCAAAGTTAATTAATTTTTTACTTTTAACTCAAAAGTTTTCATCTTTTCCAATTTAACCTTACAATTTTTTTTTATTTTCAAATTTGATCCCCTGTACTTTTCATATTTCGCAAAATTTTCGATTTACTTTTTATTCTAAATTTTGCGAGTTAACATGACACAACGTTCGTGTGTGTTTCAATGTTTTTTACGTTTTGTTTTACGCTTCGTTCTATATTTTGCAAGTTAACATGGTGTAACGTGCGTATTTGGTTCAACGTTTGTGTATCATCTATTTTTTCCCCGTTTGACAGAACGATTGCAACGCGCAGGTCCTTAATCGACTTAGTTATTATTTTCTATGTTTTATGTTTCGGTCTAATTTCTCCGCATTAACACACAGTGGCGGTGGTGTGGCACTCAGGGGCGCAGGATTCAAGGGGCGGGGAGGGGCGCCCGACCCCCCGAACTTTTCGGTCAGTAGTGTTATATATGTACGTTTCGTATAGGATTTTGAAGGTATATACGTTTTCGACCTCCCGGTTTTAATTTTTTTTATTTATAGCCCAAATAAAATATTTAATTAGCCCAAATATTATAGCTCAAATCATTATATTTGGTAGAATACTAGAATGTATATTATATAACCCAAATCAAATCATTATATAGCCCAACTTAAAAGCCCACCCTATAAAAAAAACCCCAAATTCGTTTACTTTGGGACATCGACCAGAAGAACCGAAGCCACAAGCCAGAACTGCAGAGGGGGGGGGGACGCAGGTTCCAGAACTGTTCGGCTTCAGCTTCTTGCTCGAGAACAGAAGCCAAAATGCTGCTCGTTTTTGTGGTCTTGTACTTTTGTTCGACTTCATCAATCTTCATAAGGTTAAAGGTATGTGTTTTTTATCTTTAGGTTTAATTTAGGGCTGCAATTTATGTGATTTAGATAGAAATTAGAGTTTGAAATTTAGGGTGATTTGTTAACTTGTTGAATCTTTCTATAACTATGTCTAATTTTATTTGTTTAATCTTATTGTGATTTGATTTAGATAGAAAGTAGAGTTTGAAATTTAGGGTGATTTGTTAACTTGTTTTGTTATTAGATTATGTTATGGGGAAGAATAAAATAATAACTTCTTTTTTAATGTTTGAGAACGTTTTTTATTTGATATTAATGTTTGACCCGACCCGAATCGAATCACCAACGTCCGACCCGAACATACACCTCGAAACTACGCGATAGAAAAAAATTTTTAGGTCCGTTACCTTTCGACCCCCGAACTTTTTTTTCAAGCTTCGCCACTGGTGGCACTGATGTTATTTGTCACGGTTTTACGCCCCTATTGCAACGCGAGGGAACTGGTAGAGGGCTTAATACCAGTTCTAATCATATTGGTTTTTAGTCGCATAAAATGGATTAGATTTTTATTAATATTTTAAAAATGAACATAAAAAGTGTTTGCAGACTTGTTAAATTTACCTAAAATCATGTACAACTTTAGACATTTATTATGTGTTGAAAGAAACCTATTACTATAGGAAAAGATAGATGCAGAATGATGCATAAATATCCCTCAAAGCTAGAGAGGATAATCTAGATGCGTTGTATAAGTTATAACAAAACACCATGTTAACTTGTTAAGTAATGTGATGCACAGATCGAGATGAGATACAAGCATCACTATCCCCTAAAGAATATATTTTCTCTTGCTAATTAATAATTATATTTATAAATTTTAACCTTCCACTAAAATCCCAATAAAGTATATTACACTTCGCATTTGTCATAAATATGAAGCTTGCTAATTAGTTCAGCAAGTGGAAAAGGGTGTTAGATTATATATGAGAAAATAACTACCTTGTGAAAAGCTGGTTACAAATTGGTAATCAAGCATAAGATTGATAAAGAGAGGAAGAAGTAATCTCAATTCATTGATGTCCTCTTTTATTCCCCATCATCGTTTAAGTCACAACATTAACAAACTGACGATTGAACAAGTACTAGTTTACCCCCAAACAATTATTACCGTAACATATCAATGGGTTTGGTGTGGCACATACACACACACAAAAAAAGCGTTATTAAGGACCTTAGATTGTTTACGGTTTGGGATGATGAGCATTTGCCATTCTTAGATCAATGCCATTGTGGAGAAGCAACCCTCTACTCACAAAAACCTTGTTTCTCTCATACACAACACAATGGACCCTGGGAACCCATGGAGTCTAAATATGTAGTCCAAATATGTTATGGAAATAATAGTGTGGGGGTCAACGGTCAACCGGTACTTGTTAAGTTCATCTTCTATCTTAAGTTCTTAAGTATTTTCACATGAATACCATCCTGGTGCACGTCTATTTTAATTAATAAATAAGTTAAGAGTTTGTTAGTTAGCGGGACTAAGTCAGTTATTAGTCAACGTTTAGCTATATCTTCTATCTTAAGTTCTTAAGTTATTAGTCAGGAGGCGGCGGGTGTGGGTCCCGAGAGGAGTGAAGGGTTGGGGAATGCATTTAGTTATGATGCTTTCATGGATTGTGGGAGTGAGTCCACTTCCCAACCGGTTGGTAAAAAGGGGTTTTTTGTCTTTAATTCTAGGAAGAAGTCAAAGAGGCAGAGGAGAGGTGGTTCAAAATCCCAGGGGACTTGTGAGAGCCCAATTTTCAACTTGGATTCTAGCGAAAAGACCAGGCCCACTAAAAGAAAAAGAAATAAAGCCCATATAGAAGAGGACAGTGACCCATTCTCCCTGGAAAAAATTCTGGACCCAGAGAAAGGGAAGTATGTTAGGGGGAGTGGAGATGGCGGTGCAAACAACGGGTCTTTGGGGGAAAACTCGGCATCTGGTGGGTGTAGATCACTCGATTTGAACCAGGGGTTGGACGTTGATCGTATCTCATCTTCTAACTTACCGAGGAGGGGGGAGGAGGGTGAGGAAGGTGAAGGAGCAGATGCCGTGGATGTGGAAGTTGGCGAAACCGTTCGAATTGGGGTTCGTCTAGGCATGGATTTGGGAAACAAAGAGGAGATCATCAAGAAAGTTATTCAAGGAAAAGGTTTTAATGACTTTCAATCATGAATTTCTTGTCTCTGAATGTTAGAGGGTTGGGGGGTGGGGAAAAGGCGTCTTGGATTAAAAGGATAAAAGCTAAATCGGGTATTTCGTTTGCGGCGTTTCAAGAAACCAAGTGTGCATCGATTGATAATTTGGGGATTGCGAGTCTGTGGGGTGGGAGAGATTTCGGTTTTGATTGGGTCGGTTCCTCTGGTCTATCGGGGGGTCTGCTTAGTGTGTGGGATAAAAGGCTGTTTGAGATGAATGATTCGGTTAAAGATAGGAATTTCTTACTGGTTAAAGGGAAGTTGAAAGGGAGTGGTCAATTGTTGAACATTGTTAATGTCTATGCGCCTCAAGATCTCCAGTCCAAAATTGTTTTGTGGCAACGTTTGTTGGCTGAGTCAAGTGGGCAGCCGGGGTGTTGGATTTTTCTTGGCGATTTTAATGCTGTTAGGTGTCCGGAGGAAAGGCTAAATACCCGGTTTAATCCGGCTTGTGCCAGGGAGTTCAATGGTTTCATTTTCAGTGCCGGGTTGATGGAGTATGAAATGAAAGATAGAAAATTTACTAGGTGGGCCAGCGGAGGGAGGAAAATGAGTAAGATTGATAGGGTTCTGGTCTGTCAGGAGTTTTTTGGGTTGTGGCCGGAGGCTTGTTGTAGAGTGTTGCCAAAAGAATGGTCGGATCATTGCCCTCTAGTGCTTGTTACAAAGGAGATTAATTTCGGCCCAAAACCTTTCAGGGTATTCAATTCTTGGCTGTCCAGACCAGGATACGATGACATGGTTAGAGAAGCAGCGGCTAAGTTTCTTTGGGAAGGGCCAGCAGATATTCGATTATTGAAAAAATTCGAATTTATTAGGAATCATGTGAAGGAGTGGAGAGACGAGATGTTGAAGAAAGAAGGAGAGGCAGAAGCTAAAACGAGGTCGGAATTAGAAAGCTTGGAGGTGCTAATGGAAAGTAGAGATTTGGAGGAGGAAGAGGAATGGATTTTGGAGGAAAATGAGAGATTGATTAAGGAGGTGGAGGAGAATAAAATTAAGGATCTGAAGCAGCGGTCTCGGGTTTTTTGGGCTAAAGAGGGGGATGAAAATTCTAAATTCTTTCACACGATGATCAATTGTAGAAAAGCTTGCAATAGAATACCGGGGTTAAAGATCAACGGGTCTTGGTGTTCAAAGCCGAGTATTATAAAGAAACACGTCTTCCAATTTTTTCGGGATAAGTTTAAGGAGGATTTGGTGGTTCGGCCTCATGTTATGTGTGAGAACATTAAAAAGATTAGTCAGGAGGAAGCGGAGAGTTTGGTTGTCGGTTTCAACTTAGAGGAGATAAAGACGGCAGTGGGGGAATGCGGGGGGGATCGTGCTCCGGGTCCTGATGGTCTGAACTTCAAATTTATCAAACACTTCTGGGACCTTTTTGAAGCTGATTTCGTGGAGGTGTTGAATGAGTTTTATGTTAGGAGGGAGATTAGTAGAGGTTGTGCCTCGTCTTTTATCACGCTTATCCCGAAGGTTAAAGATGTGTCCAACCTCAATGAGTTTCGGCCGATAAGTTTGGTTGGGGCGATTAATAAAGTTATATCTAAAGTTTTGGCTAACCGGCTAAAGAAGGTTCTCCCGTCTGTGATTTCAGAGAGCCAATCGGCGTTCCTTAAAGGTAAGTTTATTCTCGATGGGCCGCTTGTTATAAGTGAAACAGTTAATTGGGTCAGGAAGTGCAAAAAGAAGGCGTTCTTACTGAAGCTGGATTTTGAGAAGGCCTACGATAATGTTAACTGGGGTTTTGTTAGGATGGCTCTGCTTCAAATGGGATTTCCGCCTTTATGGTGTGATTGGGTTAATGGGATCCTTGTTTCGGCTAGGTCGGCGGTTTTAGTTAACGGGTCTCCCACCTTTGACTTTCAGTGTGGTAAAGGCATGAGGCAAGGGGATCCTCTGTCCCCGTTTCTTTTTCTGGTGGTTATGGAGATTCTTTCGTGTTGCATTGAGAAGGCGGTTTCGATTGGGGAGATGGCTGGAATTAAGCTTCCTAATAACGGTCCCGTGCTTTCTCACCTCCTGTATGCGGATGACGCACTTATTGTCGGTGAGTGGGAGGAGGGGTCCATTCGTAACGCCATTAGGATTTTGAGAGGTTTTCATATCTGTTCTGGTCTTAGAATTAACTTGGCTAAGTCTAACATTTATGGGATCGGGACATCGGAGGAGGAGCTTGACTGGATGGCTTCCCGGGTGGGTTGTAGAAAGGATTTGTTGCCGTTTAAGTACCTCGGGTTAACTGTGGGAGCGAATATGAATCGGATTGCTAATTGGAGTCCGGTGTTAGATATCTTTGAGACTAGGCTTTCACTTTGGAAGGCTTCGGTCTTATCTATTGGAGGGAGAATCACGCTGATTAGATCGGTTTTGGAATGCTTGCCCAATTATTTTTTCTCATTGTTCAAAGCCCCGGTGGGGGTGGTTAATCAGCTCGAGTCCATTATTAGGAGGTTCCTTTGGGGCGGAAGTAGTTCTGAAAGGAAGTTGAGTTGGGTTTCATGGGATAGAGTAGCGTCCCCTATTGATATGGGGGGTCTTGGGATCCGCAAACTCGGGCAAACCAATATGTCTCTTCTTTTGAAATGGGCATGGAGGTTCAAGTCGGAAAAAAACAGTTTGTGGGTTAAGTCGGTATCGGCGATTCATGATCACAGCAAGAATTGGGGTTTTTTACCGGTTAAAAAATCGTTGGGTGGTGTGTGGGGGAATATCGTTAAAGTGGTGAATCTGCCTATGCGTGATAATGGCCGTTTTTGGCATTTCATGGAAGGGGTGCTCGGTAACGGGAGAGACTTTGTCTTCTGGTTGGATCCCTGGGTGTCGAAGGATCCTCTTAGGATTCGTTTTCCGAATTTGTTTCGGCTTGAGGTTGATAAGAAATGTTTGGTGAGGGATCGAGTTGTGCTCCCTTTTTCCAATCCAGGGGCTTCGTGGAACTGGCGAACTCCGCCTGCCAGTGACATTGAGATGGCCGAGTGGTCTGCCCTGTGTTGTCTGCTCAGGGATATAAACTTATCGGAACGCTCGGATAGGTGGCGGTGGGTTGGAGACGGGTCCGGAGAGTTCAGTGTGTATTCCGTGAAACGGTTATTGGAGCCGGATTCGGTGGGTGGGAGATTCACTTGGGATTGGTGTAGGTGGGTGCCTTTAAAGTGTAATGTTTTTGCGTGGAGGGCAGAGATGGAGAGGCTTCCGACAAGGGTGGAGCTTGTTAAGCGGAATATTATGGTTACCGATGTTTTTTGCCCGATGTGTAAGTCGAGCGAGGAGACTGCCTCCCATCTTTTTACGGCTTGCTGCTTTGCTATGGAGGTTTGGGAAAAAGTGTGCAGGTGGAGCAGGACTCCTTTCCCGGTGGCCTTTTCGTTTAGGGACTTGCTTGAAGTTCACCGGCATAGTGGCCTGGTGGGGAAGCTCCAGTTAAGGTTCCAGGGGATTGTGGTGATTACTTGTTGGCTCATTTGGAAAGCGAGGAATGATGTGGTTTTCAACGATGTTAGTCCGAAGGCAGAGGAGGTTTTCAGGTCTCTCAAGTCCGTCGGGTATTTGTGGTTTAAAAATAGATCGAATTGTATAGAGATAGATTGGGAAAAGTGGTGTAAATTCTTATAAGGTTTTGGTTGGGTCGCCCGCTGTTTTTTTAGTCGGGCTGGCCGTTTTTTAATGAAGTTTTCGTTTAAAAAAAAAAAACTATAGCTATGTACCTCATGTGGTAGATTCAATGATAACTACTTCTTATCTAACTTTAACCGATCTATTGACTAAAACAGAAGCCTACAATCACATAATCATAAATCAGAATGCACATTTTTTTCATGTATGTATTCTACTACAATCACATGATTGGATGCTTATGAGAACACACAATCATAACAACTCATTGAGTTCAACACAGTATAAGAAAATTAGGGCTTAAATTTCACAATTAACTGAGTTTGTCACCGTGTTAGTTTTTTTTCAGTGCTCGTATTGATCACAACCCTATATCAAAACTATCGAGTCAGGCTATGTAATAAAGGAAATATTATAATAAAAGTATAATAACATTGCGAAAAAAAAAACATGATAAAAATACAAAATCATTTGAAGCATATACATAAAAAATACATTATATAGTTGTTCCATACGGGTTTTTATGTTCTGAAATCAATCTATAACATCTTTAGGCGCAACTTTCACAACAAAAAAAAATAAACCCCTCTTTATTGATATAACAAATGCAACATCGTTTATGTAATCATAACCTATTCGATTACGCAAATCATATTCACATGCTTCATTGAAAAAAAAACATCTTTATGTTAATTTCAATAAACGATAGACCAATTGATATCCAACATCTTTCTTTGTTTCCACCATCTTTTTTGCAAGTTTTTATATACAATTAATGTTTAAAAAGAACATTTAATCTCCTCTCATATTTGCAATGTAGATGCCGAACTCATGCCTATAACCATCTCTTATCGATACATCTTGACCAACCTTAGTATCGTTGGAATATCAAATGCACTAAAAATGTCATTCAAGCTTAAAGTTCTCTTACACGTAAGTCATTCGGTGGTTACCTCGTTAATGGTGTTTCAATTAAGGGTATTATTTTAACTTGGTAATCTTGAGGTATTTCAATGAATATAACCATTGCCATATGAATGTAAACCTCAAATCACGAATAACATAATTTGATCAATAATAAACCAGAATACATCCTAAAATCTAATAGAAACCTAGTTGCGATTCCATAACCGTATAATATATTGCTCATACATCACCAATTCTTTACGTAACAACTCATATAATTTAATAACCGTCTATGACATCACACGAATTTTGTTAAGGAACAATATCGAGCTAGAACAAGTGCAGCCATGTTTTAATACACATTGTAAGACATATCAATGAGTAGAATTTGCAGGTATGTATAAAAAATGTTGGTTAAAGGGGAAACGGGTCAAATCATGTGAAGTCACCTCAAGGTTAATCTTTAAGACCTTGTGTAATGGGGCGCGACGTCACGGCAAATCCGAGCATGGCGCCCCCATAGCGCCACCAACACCACTACGGCGGGCGCTATGAGGTGGATTTTTCTGTCTCCCGTGACCATCTTCGCGGCGTCATCCTCTGCACAATCTTTCCCCCCACTCACACACATATCTATCCTATCTAGTAAATAAAGAACTTGGGTTGTCATGTGGCACCCTTGACAATCCAAAGTTTTGGAGGGAAAGCTTTCTACAATTTAGGATTTTATACTAAAAATTAATATAAGTAACTAACTAATATGGTTGTTCCGAAATATATGTTGCATATTAGATATCTTATCTTATATTAATTTTATATCAAAAAATAAATATAACTAACTAATTATATAACAAAACTAACTATTATGTTGTTCTGCAATGTATGATGCACTATATTAGATGTTTTATAGTGATTTATATTTAAGACGTTAATTTTGAAGAAACGGGGTATTCGATGATTAGTGATATGTGTGGTAAGAAAATTGACTAAATCAAAAATCGTTAATTAATTACAAATTTTGTAGCTGCATTATTATGAGTTAAGTTCACGTACAAACAGTCTTATCGTACGAAACGTACGAAAGACATGCAAAAGCAAAAAAAAAAAAAAAAAAAACGCGGTAGCATTTTCGTAATTATTTGCTCGTAGGGTAATTATCAAAATTACTCTACAAAACTTTTGGTAATTTTCAATTTGTGTTTGTTATTTGTTATTGATATGACTTTTGGTAATTATGAATTTATATTTGTTATTTATACGAATAGTTTTGAATTGTATTAGTTATTGGTATGATCATTAGGTTTTATTACATGTTTTCCAAACTTGTAACCCACTCTTCTATTTCTACTACATTTTTAGTTTATGATCCTTGCCACATATTTAAAAAAAATTAAAATAATGCCGAGTATTAAACATTTATGTTACAACTTTATGAATTTTATCATTTTTATAGATAAACCCATGTAATACACGGGTTACTAACCTAGTATATACATACATATGTATGTATAATTGAAGGGGTTATATAACCCCCCTTACCACTACACCCTCTTGTAATATAAAGCCCCATAAAGCCTCTCTCTTACGCATTTCGCCACTTGTCGCATAACGCCCCCAAAGGGGCTTTATGACTACACATGGCCTAATGCATACAATCTTCTGAATATTCATTACTTAAAGATTTAGATCATTAGTGTAATCATAACTAACACATCAGTTTATAAAATTAAAATTAAAAACATAATAAAAAAGTAAATTGGATTATTACTATAATCATAATCCAGTTTCACTTCTGAACAATTATTTGACTTGGCTGCCATACAAAATTAAACATTCTAATGCCATAACATGTTGCTAAGATATAGTTAAGATCAAAGATTCTGTTGCCATTGTTTCTCATACCTTTTTGTTCCTTTTCAAAGGCTTGATTAGAAGCTCTAATCCTCTGCTTCAGAGCTTTTGACTTCTTTAGGAGATGCAAAACTCCTGCTAAGCTGAGATCTTGTCCAGGGATCCAACGGTGGTCGTTGAGCTGGTTGTGGGGCCGGGGGTTTTGACTGTCTAAGCTCGTTTTCCCTGTCTATGAACCTGTTACCAAAAAACACATTTCACAGTAAGTTTCTTTTTTCTTGAAAAATAAGCATCAGGAATTATTATGAATCAAGAAATTTGAGAAAAAGAAAAGGCTCGTCAGGACAACAAGGCTTTTATATAGATTTTTGAGTAAAGTACATGGATGGTCCCTGTGGTTAACCAAAACTTTTGGATTTAGTCCCTAGTTTTTTTAAAGTACACGGATGGTCCCTGTGGTTTGTACTTTGTAACGTATTTAGTCCCTAACTTTTGCCAAAAGTAAACGGATGGTCCCTGTGATTTGCACTTTGTAACGAATTTAGTCCCCAACGTCTAGGGCTGTAAACGAACCGAACGTTTAGCGAACAGTTCGTGAACTGTTCGGCGGGAAGTTCGTTTATGTTCGTTCGATTAGCTTAACAAACGAACACGAACAAATAATTCCGTTCGCTTAGCTTAGCGAACGAACACGAACACGGGTCTCGTTCGTTCGACTGCGTTCGTGAACGTTCGGTTAGGTACTTAGGTTCGTTCATGTTCGTTCGTTTATGTTAGTTCGTGTTTGTTTGATTATATTAAAAATATAATAAATAATAAACCTTTTATCTAAACATGTTGAAAACTTGAAACCCTAATTTTTTTTCTAAGTTAGCTAAAATTTGGACATTCTAAGACATTTTTTTGGGATAATTATGTCTAAGTTAGCTAAACTTGATTCAATTTTGGTGGTGTATTAGATTTCTTGTGTTTTGATCTAACTACATACATCCAATGTTTAAGGATAACAATGTTTTTATTTTTTATCTTCAAGTTAAATGCTTGTTTGCGTTCGTTTGTGTTCCAGACCAGTGTTCACGAACTGTTCGTGAACAACTGAATTTTCTTAACGAACGAACACGAACATAAACTTATGTTCGGTATGCGTTCATGAACTGTTCACGAACAAGTTAATTTCCTTAACGAACGAACACGAACATGGTCTTGTTCGTGTTCGTTCGGTTCGTTTACAGCCCTAACGTCTAGTGACTAAATGCGTTAAAAAGTGCACACCACATGGACCATCCATGTACTTTTGGCAAAAGTTGGGGACTAAATGCGTTACAAAATGCAAACTACAGGGACCATCCATGTACTTTAAAAACAACTGGGGACAGAATCCAAAATTTTGGATAACCACAGGGACCATCCGTGTACTTTACTCTAGATTTTTTAATCAATTACACAGTTTGGACCCCACTTTTTTATCAAACCGTAATGATTTTGGTCATTATTACTAATAATTGTTTCAAGTCAAAGTGAATGAAGAACATACTCTATATATGCCATTGGTGCGGCATCACCAACTCTTATTCGGGTTCGAAGCACTCTTGTATATCCTCCGGCCCTATCTCTGCAACAAGGATATATTGTTTAAACTTTAACCAAAGTTAACATTGAGTGAAGAACTTAACTAAAGAACAGGTGTAAAGTTCACTTGTAACGATAGGCCAGCTCTGTAAATAGTTTGTGAATAACATCATCTCCTCTCACAAAGGCAGCAGCACGCCTGGCAGCACAAAGCGTACCCTGTAAAATTTTCCCATCAAAGAAAGCATTGAAATTGGAAACATAATGAAGAGAATTTGAATGATATAACAGGTCCAATTACACATACCTCCTTCCCAAGTTGCACCATGTTATCAGCTAGTCGACGGACTTCTTTTGCCTATGACAATTACATGTAAAGAAGATGAAACAATTAATCAATGTTGATTTATAAATTTATAAATAAGGCTAGATTTTAAATTTCACAAACATGAGACGTTAAAGAACACCTATATATCTATTCCCCTAGAAAGAAATACGTATGAACATGCTTCACAGATCCAGTTTGATCATATTATGAGTAAAACTAACCATGGGTGTACAAAACGTGGATGTTTAAGCGTAACAAACAAGGTTTAAAAGAACGGAAACGAGTTTCAAGGCGTTTTCCCTTCGCCTCACGAGGTTAATCATGCATCATGTGGTGGCGTTGATAGCCGAAAGACAAAAGGGTACATGCACTAATCGGCCTTTGTCCCGATTGTTGAGTGTTATGTGCCTTATGTCCAAGACTTGATGCAAAACTACTATCGAGCCGTAGGTTTCACCGGAAGCAGCCTCTCTATTCCTATGGGGTAGAGGTAAGTCTGTCTACATCTAACCCTCCTGAGACCCTACCTTAGCTTTGCTGTTGGTGGGATTTAGTGAGAATGATGATGATGATAAAATGTGCAACTACACTATGAACAATCAAATATACAATTCTAAACCAGTTCACCTTCGCGACAGTAGTTTCTATACGTTCGTGCTTGACCAGCTGCGAGACCATAGTCCTGCAAAAGCAGATTACATTTAGCGTTGTCTTCCTAATTACAACATATGCAACACAAATTGACTATCAACAACCTGAGCATGGACATTCGATGTCCAGTAGGACGATTAAGCTTCCTGAACTTCGTCATGACAATTCACAACAATAACCGAGGCTAAACACCTGCAATGTTAACACCGCAAATCATCGATGAGTTTTTCAATCATTGCACTCAGTGAGCCTCAAAACTGTAGTATAAGACTCTTACACCGAGAATATATATTATCTAGGGTTTATTGTTATTGTTATTACCACATAATTTACAATTTGATTAGGTTTCCTTTGCAATTATCTTCATTGTACTCAAGACAACTGTAATTATATAACAATAAACTCTAGCTAACATATTCTCTCTGTTGCTTCGGTTATTAACAATAATAATGAAACTTCACATCATTAGGTTAAATACAGATATGATCTATATCTAAATCGAAGCCCTAACAAAAAGTGAACCAAAAGTGATGTTCATACGTGTGTGTGTGTGCGTGCGTGCGTGTGTTAGAGGAGAGTGAGTACGGCAGGATAACTAACCAGTTGGGCCGGAGGAGCTGGTGGAGGCGACGGCGGAGTGACGGAGAGGATGATCTTATTTTGTTACTAGAGAAAGGGTGTTTTAAGAACCAGTCCCTTAAGGTTTAAACTAGTGACACAATATACCCTCTTTGTCTAAGCTCACGGAAACCTAGTTATGTGTTTACTCGTGTATAAGTCCACAACTTCATAACCTACTGACATCTTGGGGGTGAGAAGACTTTAGGACCAATAGATCGTGGGTTTGATTCCCACACAAGGTGGGTTTTCCCATATTTATTGGGTTTCCTCCTGAATTAGTGTAGTATAGGCATTATGTTTAGTGGAGATGGATATAATCGGGTGGTTCCGCTAATGCACAATGATATTCGAGTGGTCCGTCAGTGATCCAAATTTGCCGTTAAAAAAATAAGTCATTCGAAAAGAAACTCGTTTTAGGCTTTTAGTTTTTCTTGTTAGACCAAGCGTAGTGGGCGATATTTTTTCAAAATTTGCCACCAAACACGCCCCCACCCCTCCGGGCATTATTGGGAGTTATTGTTCAAAAAAGCCCTCCAAGTGTTTTTTAAATCACGCTTTGTGCAAAAGTGAAGGACCAATCACATTTAATATTCCTTTTTCTTGGCCAATAGTTCTTTTTGTTGGGTTTTTTATTTTTATTTAATTCTCTACACCCTTTTAACATAATGCCCACATCCCCACTACACCCATTTTAGAAAAAACGTCCAATAATGTCCCTTGCTGACTGTACTGCCACATGGCGAAAAACCTCTAAGGGTGGGGGCATTATTCACACTATTATTCACACTTACCACTACGTATGGTATTAGCTCAGTCAAATAATTTTAACTTCAACTAGTGTTTGTAAGTCGTTAAAAAAAAACTCATTTGAGCTTTTCTTGTTAGCTTGGTCGAGTAATTTTAACTTTAAGTGAGTTGCTAGAATTAGCTTAATGTGGAAAAATCTCCCCCTTTGGATTGAAGACGAAAGTTTATGGGTTTAGGTAGCTTATATAACGTTTCATGAACCAATGCAATGTAGATATTCTAAAAGAGGTATGACTACTTTGTACTACTTTGCTTTTTGAAACCAAACATAGCAACAATGTCTCATGACTCGTTAGGACGCATCTTGGAAGGAAGACGTCGAGATGATTACAGGAAGATCTTATATGGGTTACATAGTAATCAGCAGATTTGTGTCTGCAGCGGATATATAAACATAGAGATTAATACTATACATTGATAACCTCTATATATCTAGTTCTAGTCTAATACTATTTGTTGAACCTTAAAACACATAAAAGTGTCACACTCATAATGTCTTGTGAACATACAAACAAGACTTGAGCAATGGCCTTGAATAGCTTCCCCCTTTGCAACCAAAGGTTTGTAAATACATGTGTAACATACGACACTCACGGTCAAATAATACTTGCTCGAAGTCTTTAACACATCATCGAGAGAAAATCATGGCCATTGTTGACTAACGAGAATTAGAGAACAAACTGCAGAATTGCTCGCCAAGAGGACATAGATAACGAAAGCTTACGCCTTACCAATTTGGCCTGATCCTTTCTGGATTGTAACTGCATACGTTTAAATACTGGAGGATTTGCGAGCATCATGTATGATAGAACTATGAAGTGATGCAACTGCTGGGTGTCAAAAGTCTTTTATCATGCATAAAAATTGCCATCCAAACAGCAAAAATAAAACAATTTCGGGGCGCCTAAAGCGTTTTATCATGCACAAATTTGCATTCAAACAGCAAAGGAACATCTAACTGTAAAACCAATGGTGATGACATGAGGTGAAGTATGCACAAAAGAAGCATATGCTCTATTCGTGTACTAAAGGACCTTCAATGCTGCAAAAGCAATTATTGCGATGACAGAACTGACTATTATAATAATTTCTAGTTTTTGGGTGCAAAATTGATCAAACTGCTACAAGAAAACCGATTATTGAGGTTAACTAAAATTACCTAAATATCCCAGCTTTAATCAACTTATTACCATAGCCACAAGAAAAATCATAACTAAGGATACATGTAAATTGATATGACTTGCAATGTTTCCATGCCGTGGCTCTATGATCACCACGATTTTATTAAGCGCAAATTTGTCATCAAAACGGCAAAAAAAACGACTGATTGTAAACAAAAGGGCAAATGAAATGAGTAAAACATGCACAATAGAGGCATATGCTATAAGCCTAGAATACATACCGAGAGTGTTTAAGTCGTAATAATCTGAATCTTAGATCTTGTACAACTGTAATAACAAGCAGACAAGATACTGATGCAAGGAAGTCAATCATCTAACTATCCGCAACTTTAGTCAATCGGCCATGATTTTTACACTCACAATGCCTCTGATAAGGAACATTCAAAAACCACCGCAAAACAAAGAATCTTGAGCAAGATTTGAAACACAATCTTAAATTAACCTATCAATGCCATAACTCATCCTTTAAACATTTATTGGCTAAATTGCAACAATTATAGGCATTCTTCTTTAATATAAACAACAGCAAAGTAGAGAGATTTTGACTACCAATCGACATACCATTAACATCTTGAAATAACTATTTTCAAAGTGATTTACCCTAATTTTATAACTCTTATCAGCTCCAAAACAAAACAAAAAGATCCTAGTTACGGCCCGTGGACGCAGGCCAGTTTAGACCAAACCACGTTAAATCCCCGTGTTCTTTAGTTTTCGTATTGTGACTGCGTGTGAATACTAAATACCTAACATCTAGCTACTACTTCTACATACCATAAAAGCTTCATGCCTTCATCATTCTAAGTCATAAAGTGAGATAATTTACGCGCAAAACAAACCCATTTTATCACAAAAGCTACAACCAATTATATGCAAAAAAAAGCCTTCCATAATTCATTTTTCAATAATTAATTCGCCATATTGCAGCAGTTATATCAATCTTCATTACGCTAACATCGGCAAAGTTATAGACAGTGACGGATCTTGCCCGTTGAACGTGCCAGGGCCGAAAGACACGGGCAATAAAAAAAGCCCGGGCCAAACATAGTATATATAAAAAATTTCGATCGAAATACGGAAAATTAGCACTACGGCCGAAAAACTTGCCTGGGCCGTGGCCCTGCCACAGCCTATAAAGAACCGCCCCTGGTTATAGATAATCTGAAAACCAACTACATCACCATAAATCCGCATCATTTAACACATCTTGAACTACAAAATCTATTTATTAACTCATTTTCCACAGAACTTCAAAAGTTACAACTATTCTTCTCTAAAACAACATCCGCAAAGTCAAAGCTTATCTAACCACTAATCTATATACCACAAAACCGCACCATACGAAGTCAAAAAGCAACAAAACAAAACTAAACAACTACACTATCAAAATAGAAGAAAAACAAAAAAAAAAGGCTAGAACCAGTTTCAGAGTTCAGACCTTCTCGTTCATTACGAAAACCCTTTACCGAGCTTCTGAATCGAACAAAACATCTTCCGCCTCGACCCAACCGCACTTATCCCCATATCTTTAAGATCTTCCAACGTCAACAACGGCAAAACCTCATCGTCCACCTCATGCACCTCAAATACCGGCGCATACCTCCCTAACCCCAACTGATTCAACCACACCCGAACACCATCCCTTTCCAAACCATTATTATCCCACGGTCCATCGAATTCAACCCGAGCTTCTTTCCCTCTATTCCCACCACCATAATCCTCATTTCCCATCTCAAAATTCAAACTTTCATCATCATCATCAAATTCATCCACACCCACATCTTCAAACTTCTCCCCCCAATTTGTTCTAACCCGTTTCGAACCCGAAAACCCCCTTTTCGATTTCGAATAATCCCTAACCTTCCAACTCCCAATCACCCCACCATTATCATTCCTCTTCTTATCACTATTAACATTATTAATATTATTATTATTATTGTTATTATTCACATTAACATTATAATTCTCATCATTATTATCTTCACCAAGATCTTGATACTCACCTGTTAGGTTAACTAGTGGTCTTGTTTTCGAAGATTTGGAATCTTTGGCGCCAAATTTCCATTGGTGCTGCTTTGTTGTTCTTCGAATATTATTATGATTATTATCGTATGTGTGTTGATCTCCAATGTCGCCGAGTCGAACGCTGGGTCTACGGTGTCGTTTTGAAGCAACGGTGTCCGGTGGAGGGCCGACGGTGCCGCCGTTGGGTTGGTTGTCTGCCGGTGGTGGTGGTTGTTGTTCGGACATTTGTGTGGGATGTGAGGGTTTGTGTATGTATGTATAGGTTATTAGTGCATCTATATGTAGAAACAAGTTTGTGGCATGGGTTGGTTTCGATACAAACCATATATATCCTATAAACCGTAAGAACAGATTTTAACATTTAAAAAAAAGTTAAATTATCACATTGTATAACAATACATACATAAAAGTAGCACTTTTGAATTATATTAGCACATGAAAATTATTCAAGATAATTGATTTTAGCACATATCTGAAATGATATCAACACTTTTCTTTATTAACACATTGAAAACAAAAGGTAGATTCAAATAAAAAATTAATTGCTTGTTAGCATAACTATATGGAATTCAAGATAATTGATATTATTTAGGTTATCATTTTACCATTTCTCTATAATTAGTTGGATGTCACATGACACTTTTTAATGGTTCTTACAGTTTATATACAAAATGTGGTTTGTATTTGATCTACTCCGGGATATAGATGGTGTGTATTTTGTAGGAAGTGTATTTTTCTAAAGGTGAACTTTTATGAAAAAACACCACACTATATTATTGTTTAGGATTTCTTCTCAAAAATAACTTATTAGCTTATATAAGCACTGTCCTTCCGTCTGCAGCGCAGTGGTTGTGACATCCGGGTGAAGGCTGGCTCGGCTCGGGATTCAACCTGGGTTCGAGTCCAACGAGGGGCGAGAGTTTACCCATTCCACGGGGTTCCCGCGCATCAGGGGTGTGTTACGCTTTCTAGCGGTGGTCGAGTAGTCGGCCTTTGGATAAAGCTCCGAAAGGGTGGGTTTATACGTGGAAAGCAGTTAGCCGTTCAAAAAAAAAAACTTATATAAGTACTAGACCGCGGGTTGCGGCAGATACGTTTAAATAACTAAAAGTAATTGTCAAGTAGCTATAAAAACCTTGATTGGTAAGTTGTTGAACGTCTCATATCAAGGGATTACTGCGTCCCCTCTTATGTGATGGAACAATATGAAGCAAATATAACATTTATGGGTGACAAGAACAGAGAGTGAGAAAAAAAATAGAATTACATACACGATAGGAATAATACCCCAAAATATGCAGTTCATTATAATGGGACAATTTAGGTCCACCGTCCACGATCATCCTCAGTTGGCAATTCTCACCATATTTATTAAATGGGACACAGATTTAGAGGAAGCAATTCAGGGACTCTTTGGGTGTAAAAAAAAAAAGCGTTTCCAACATATTTATTAAAAGTTTAGGATTAACATGTAATTAGTCTAATCTTGTTGTAATCATCACGTCTACAATTTGGGTTGGGTCGTTTCTTTTGAAGCATCGCGTCTGCACAATGTGTGTGGACGATGCCAATGTTACACACTTTGTATTCCATAATACAATCAATCAAGATATCATTTACATTCAAAGCTTTGATGCTAATTGTTAGGCCTAGAGGATCTTCAAAGCTTGAAGATCTAATAACAAACGGTTAACAATAGAGATTGACACATATTAACAAGAATATCATTGACAAACAATTTGATCGATCATCACAATTGTTTTGATCGACGTGTAGTAGTAGTATATATACAAAGTAAGAGTTAACAACAAATCAAAGTGACGATTGAACGAAACATCACAACCCTAACCTACACAACCTTTTAAACACATTAACCTTATCACATATATAGTTAGGGGTGAGAAAATTAACTCATATAACCAATAACCGAACCTTAACTGAACAAATAATAGTCGATAACCAACATAACTGATGGTTATGGTTATGAAGCTTTGGTTAACCGACCAATCGGTTATGGTTACGGTTATGAAGCTTTGGTTAAACGATATAACCATACCAAACCGAACTTGTAGGTACATTATTTCAAAGGCGCTTCCTCCGTCTACATATATTCGCCGGACAAGATGTCCAGCGATTACAGCAGAGAATGTAATCGGGCCATCACGAGCGTCATCCGGGTCAATTGTCGGGAAATACGTAGGCTGGTGCATCCAAGCTGCCATGTGTTGGTTTAACCGCTTTACTCCCCTCGGTTTGGTGGATCGGATCATATTGATTCCGGCTTCGGTGTTTGGGTTATTAGTTGCGGCTGCTGACTTTTTGCCATCTTTTACCACTTTTACGAGATGGGAAAGCTTACCAGACCGGACAACATTTTCAATCTCCTGTTTCAGTGCCCAACATTCATCGGTTGTATGACCCTTGTCCCTATGGTATTCACAGTACTTTTTGGAGTGCTTGTCAGACGTAGGGCGCTGCTTTGGTGGCACGGGGAACCGTGTAGTTTCCGTGCTAAGGATCTCGCTCGGTGACTTCGACAGCTCGGAGAAGGTGTTGAAACGTACATGACCCGTTCGGAAGTTGTTCCAGTCGGACTTCTGGTACGGGCTGCGATTTCGGTTACAATTATTGTTTCTGTCCTTTGGTGGGGAAGCGTTTCGTCTCCATGACGTAGTTCGAGCCTTTACGTTTTTTGTTGCCGATTCGTTCAGCTGACCGCAGACACTCTTTCCTCACACTCTTTCCTCGGACAAAAGCTCGGGCTCGTTCCATGAGCACCTCCATGGTTTTTGGCAAATCTTCGTGGAGTTTTTCCACGAGCTGGTTGTTTCGTACCCCGTGGCAAAATCTAGAAACGCGGAGTTGGTCGACTGCTCCACTGATCTGCATACTCTCTCGATTGAATCGATCGATGAAATCTTCCACCGATTCACCATCGCGACGCTTTATGTGGTGGACTTCGGTGACGTCTTTCGAATAACGTCTTTGCTGGGAAAAGTTTTGTAAGAAGACTCATCGAAAATCTTCGAAGCGATTGATCGATCCCTCCGGCAATCCGTTGAACCATACTCGCGCCAGACCGGTGAGTGTCTGAGCAAACATGTGACATCATGCCGACATGGGCCATTGCTCGACTTTGGCTGCCCCTGCGAAGGCGAACATATGGTCGTCCGGGTCAGACGTTCCATCATAAAATTTTAACGTCGGTGGCATTTTCAGCTTCGTCGGGAGTGGGGCATTAGCAATTCTCAATGTAAATTTTGACTGAGAAGTCATTGACGTTGGTTGATACAGCATGATTAGTTCCTGATCTTGAGGGTTTAAACCCAGAGATCCCTGGCGAAACAGGTCATGTAAACCGTCATTTATTTGAGCATTTGTAAAAGTAAATCCTTGTGAGACACATGCTGTTATAGGAGTGGAGATTACGGAACTTACCATTGATCCGAAGGAGAAAACTCCCATGGAGATGGGATTGGCCCCTGGGTAGGCACTGCTAAATAAGTTTGTTCGGAGGCTCTGTAACATCTCCTCACATTGCTACTGCTGTTGTTGGAGCTGTCGTAACAGATCCGCGTTGCATAGCAAAAATGCGTTATCAAAATCTGGCAATGGTGTGGAAGCAGGAGCAGTAACAGAGGCTGTAACTAAGGAACTTACAGGCAGGAGTACTGTTACTGATCCTGGCGAAACAACAGAACTGATAGGGACTGTGGAGATAGCTGTTACAGATGCGGCTTTACTCGCTAAGATATCCTCATAAGATGGGAAAGAGGATTCCATAGTTTCAAGGGAAAATGATTGAAGAGTTAACTTCTGTTAATTCGAAGGGATGACGCCACTGAAGACTTACTTATCAGTTGGTACGAGCTGGACAGGGTTGAGCTTCCGAAGATCCTTGCTAAGACCTGAAAGATCACAAGAAGAGAGCACATCGTTAGCTTCGTCACAGGGAGGGGGCCTCTCTGTGACCAAGCCCGAGCGTGAGAGTAAGTATTTGGAGAGATGGAGTAGTCAGTGAGATAGAAATGAGAGTTTAGAGAGAGAAAGTAGCCATTACCCTTTGTGGGAAGCCTAAGTGGGGTATTTATACCTTTTGGGTGTGCTGATGTGGCAAGTTAGTTATGGTCGAACCAGTCACTGTCAGGCAGTTAGGGTTGTGGGCCCCGAGTTAGTTAGGGAAGATCCTCTTGGCCGATCGTTTCGGTATGGTCCGTCCGATGTGTCCTGGCCCTCGTGACTTATGGTCCGACTTAAGGCTGGCAGGTGATCGGTCCGGTGATAGACGGTGCTCGGTCCGATCCGGCACATATCCTCATCAGATATCATCACTCATGATCTTGCCTCAAATTTCAAGATTCAAACCACAAGTCAACACAATTCATGTGTCGACTAGGAGAACAAATACAAACAAAGAAAATATACCAAGTAAAATCTCACACATGGCAGAGTTTTTTTTTAACGGACGAGAACAAACTTTACCTTTTATTACAGAAGTATAGAGGTTGCTTCCAATAATACTTCAGGTTCTAATTACTTTGTTATTTATTATAAAAAAGGATTTTTTAACGTGTCCATTTTAGAAAAAAAAAAAATAGAGCATCTCATATTTTATTGTAACCACAAGAATAAAATACCGGAATACAAAAGAAACCCCTAAAATTTAACAATTGAAGCAAAGTTAAAGCTACATTAAGTGGCTACATTATTCTTGTTATCATCATGTTGTAATGACTTTCTATCTGAAGAAACTTCATGAGTCACCACACTGGAACCACAAGACGATGAAGATGATTCGGATGGTGATGATGATGGTTCATATTTGACATTAGTCCCATCATTACTTATCATAAAACCATGATGCAGAAGCTCTTTCTGTGGAGTTAAACCACTTGATATAGTCTTCCCATCTGCAACTCCTACTTTTCTACTTCTTTTGTTCAAGAAAATGTGACATAGAACCCAATTTCCCATTTGAATCCAACATCTCTGCTTAAACAAACCACGAAAACACAAAGATTACAGTTAGAACTACGAGGTCGAACTACCAGAATTTTTTTAGTACAAGTGAATCTACGGAAAGTTCATCCCTGTCGCCACTATTACGGATCAAATTAAAGAAGACACGTTCCTGTGGTTAACCAATAGATCCAAGATTAAGACGACGAGTTGGGAGAAGTGGAGATCGTTTGATATATTGGATATGTTGTAAGCAGTTTTGTTTGTTTTCGTTTTTTTTTCTTGTGTTCGGTCTGGATTGTTTGTTTCTCAGCTGCTTGCTGGCTCTTTATATTCATATATAAAGTGAGTTTGCCGTTCAAAAAAAAAAAAGTATAAGTGAATCTACACATGTATAGGTAAACGTTTAAAAATTTAAAACAAGAAAAAGAAAATATGGACGTATTAATTTAGTGGGATTTTATTACACGTTTGTATACAAGAAGTAAAAAAAAAAAAAAAAAAAAAAAAACTAATAACATATGAACCACTAATTAAAAACTTAGGCGTATTAGGTATTTACTTTTTTTCTCGTAATAATTTAATATTCTGTAATAATTTAAAAAAAAATATATAATCCACTAATAAAAAAAATTAAGGAATTAAAATATTTTATTTTGTTCTCGCAACATACAATTTAATGTTCATTTAATGAACTTTACCCTTAGGCCATGCGGAAGGGACACTATAAATCGCCATAAAGCGCCTAACATCGTCCTCCTCGGCGTTATTGGGGGTTATGGGTTGGGCATGATGGTGATGACAGGGTTATTGTTTTGGTTTCTCTTACACATATATACATACATACATACATACATACATACATACATACATACATACATACATACATACATACATACATACATACATACATACATACATACATACATACATACATACAT
Organism: Helianthus annuus; assembly: GCF_002127325.2. Classification (NCBI taxonomy): domain Eukaryota; kingdom Viridiplantae; phylum Streptophyta; class Magnoliopsida; order Asterales; family Asteraceae; genus Helianthus; species Helianthus annuus. The sequence goes on from NC_035440.2 coordinate 117,476,459, forward strand.
TACATACATACATACATACATACATACATACATACATACATACATACATACATACATACATACATACATACATACATACATACATACATACATACATACATACATATATCTGTAATTAGGGGGTTATCCACTACACACATAATTGAAGGGAGGGGGAGGGGGGAATGTTTAAGTGAAGGGGGTTATGGGGGTTTATGACTACGGATGGTCTTATATAACTTAACAAGTACCAACATGAGTAGCCCATTTCGTAGAGTCACTTGCCTCTTAAAAGAGAGGTTCCATATTCAAACATGGGGGCAAAGGAAGTATTTAAGGATTATTGATGTAAAGTATAATAAGAGTAACATTTGTCATCCAAATATATATAACTCCTACGAGTTGCCAAGACATAGAGAACTTGGCATTAAGAAATGTTTTTTCACAAAAAAAAAAAAAATTACTTAAAATCCTAAAAAAAATAAAAAAAAAATGTTTTTTCTTCATTTACAGCACCCATAAATGCTGTAAAAAGCTGATGTCATTAGTTTTTTTACAGTAGCTATAAGGGGGCCGAAAAACAGCACTTCAAATTTTTTTTACGGCCGTCTTTGTAACCTTTTACTCTAGGGGTGTGAAAAAAATAGGGCAAAACTCGCACAAGAAGGCTGAGTTCTCTAAGTTCTTACAACTCGTAGGAGTCTTCTCTTGATCCGGACTCTCTCTCTCTCTCTATATATATATATATATATATATATATAATAAAAGTTAACAAGTATGACATACGTAATACGTTACCTTATCACTGGAGCTGGTTTTTGGCGAGTAAGTTGAATGAACAAGACGGTATTCATGCATAATCCAATAAGTCCTTGTGGTTGATTCCCCATGCATAGCCTTGCCTTTGTAGAAAACAAGTGTTTTCTTCATCCCCGTTATGATCTCTTTTTTTCTCGAGTTATTGCAACACCTTGTGATCTGTTTGTCCAGACCGGTTGCTTTCCAATATCCGTCATTGCTTGCTCGATTTGATCTGTGCCCATTGCCATACTTGGCTTCGTTCCTGCTGAAGAAGTACCTATCTTGCTCCCAATCCCCTATTTGATCATTATATTTATAATTAAAAGGTGCATAATTAGTATGTAAACAAAAACCTGAACTCCTGACATATATAGCTAGTTGACATATTTGTCAAACTTTTTCACTAAATATTCATGATAAAATTTGGTCAAAAGATGTAGTCAAACTTTATATTAGTGTTGTAAACCAGCCGTGCCTAGCGAGGGTGGTCTCTCGCTCGGCTCGTTTACAACCCAAGCCAAATATCTCAAGAAGCTGAAATGTTAAGCTCGAGTTCGTCAAAAGCTAGAGCCAGCTCGGGGCTTTACACGTACTAATATATATGAAAACAAAAAAATAATAATAATTCTAACATACATAATAGTACAATATATATATATATATATTAAACTTTTGTTACAATTTTGGGTTAAAATTTTTATATATTAGCTTTTTGGGACATATATGACTGAAAACCCATCATGTTTATATGCATGAAAATACTTTAAAGTACTTACAATTCTTCTTTACTTTTAAAAGAAAAATGGTATCAATAAAATTACTAACCAGGCAAGTCCCAAGGATTAAATTTACAAATGTTGGCTATTTCAGGGACGATCGAAGCCGGAAGAGGGCACGAGAAGACTTTGCGAATCAGATACTGAAACACAATCTCTTGATCGGTCGGTTGAAACCTGAACCCTGGTGGCAATCTAGTGGCTCCATCTCTAACAAAATTGAGCTTTGATACCTCCATGTTAACCTTTTCTCCATGCTTATTTTGATGAGTTGACATCTAAATAAATCCTAAAAGAGAGTCTGAAAAGAAGAATAAGAAGAGAAGTATTGGTTAAGTCTTAACTTGAAGTGGTGCATGTGCTTGGTCTTTATATACTAATTGTTCTCTGTAGAATCAAACTAAAAGGTTTTTCTTTTTATCATTTTGGAACATATACCACATTGTACTTGTCCCTTAAGTTTTGCAAGCATAGTATGCACAAAATAAACTTTTTTCTTATAGACTTTAGAGAACAATGTTTTATATTATCTTTTAAGATATATATTTCATTTGAAATATCAAGTATAATGAAAGTAAAAGTAAAAGTGGAAGTGTTTCTTTACTTTTAACTTGACTTTGTGATTATGGTTTCTTTAAAAGCATGTTTTGAGTAGCTAGGTTGAGTCATATGCATTTAAATATGTCTCACAAATGCAATTGCCTTTATCCTATATAATACCCAATTAATTTCCTGGCTTTTGGATCCTTTCTATCTTGATTTTTTCTTCATTTGCAATGTAAAACAAGCTTTATACTATGTAAAACAGAAAAAAAAAAAAAAAAACGAAGAAAATGGGCATCAGACGACTCGTTTCTAGCTCGATTTGATAAGATTTACGATCCCAGATATCATCATAACTTATCCTAATAAAGTTTTACTAATTATCCTTTCTGAGATTGTGTTAAAGAGATTTTTTCTTTGTATTTGACTTGAATATGCTTGCTTTTTAATGGAAATATAACTTTCCAACTAATGTAATATGACATAAAAGGGGCATCAATCCAACAAAGACTTCTTACCAATTATATCACTTTTAATTTGAAAAAATAGAGCCCAAAATCTTTTCTAAAGGCATTATGGATTTTGGTTTGTATTTTTAAAATTAAAAGAAAGAAAAGTATGAAAGAATTTGAAAGGAAAAAGGCAAAGGTAGAAACCCTTATGGGAAAAGCATTGAAGGATTAGCAAGTAATGGAAACATAAGCAGCAAGAGGGAATTGATCTTGTCCATTAGGTTTTTGAGCATAGGTGCTTTCCTTACTTGAGAAGTTGTAGCTTTTCTTGTTTTTTTCTTTTAAATATCTTTAATTAAGATTTCCTCATCGCGCGTTACGGCAAGCAACCCGTGTACGAACTAAACAGTAAAGAGCAGTTTTTTAAGCAATTATATCATTCATATATATATATATATATATATTAAAAACCAATTTATTCTAATTAACCGTTTAAAACAACAATTTCAGATAATATAAAAAAATATAAAATGCAAAAATTTAGGTATTATTTACTTCAAAATTAAAATAAATACTTATATTATTTTAATTGTAGAACAATTATTATTATTTTCCAAAAAAAAAAAAGCGAGTGCGAGTTTACGGGTTCGGTCCTATACGCCCTTTATATAAAAGTAGTATTTTTCATATCACTTTTCTAAAATTACCTATTTATTTATTTTATTTATATTAAAATTCATTTTTAACTATTACTTGAATAAAAGAAGGGGGCTACTAAACGTACCCCTTCTTGTTACTTTTCATACCCCTTTTTTATAAAATTACATTTAAACTTATCATATTTACCCCCTATACATGTCATCATTTTTTAAAAGTATTCTTTTTGTTACAAAACAAATTCAAAAGTGTAAAAAAATTATTGTAGATGTTTTTTTTTCAATTTTTTTTTGTTTTTTTATATTAATTAAAAAAACATATTTTTTAAAGTGTTCACTTCGATCGAAAGTCTTAAACTGGTTTTAACTTGGTTATAACATACTCCTTACACTAATTAAATTTGAACTTATATAGATTGTTAATTTATAGTTTGATAAAATTATTTTAGTACCTATTGTATATTTGTTCACTTACATAGATGGTTTGAATGATTAATATGTGCTAGGGCTATAAACATTATTTTAAAAGAAAAACTTTATTACTCTTTAATAAATAAAAATTGTTAAATATATTATAAACACATTTAAAGTATTAAAAACTATAAAAGTAAGACCTTTAACCTTTTTTTTTAAAACGAGAGTTCAAAACTTTTTTTTTATAAAAAAATGTTATTATTTAATTGTAAAGATGTTCGATAAAAAAGCATAATCAAAATACTATTTGAGAAAGTGTCTTTGAAAATAATATCCAAGAACTTTTAAAAAAATATGTTTTTTTAATAAAAATTAAAAGACAATATTTTTTTTTTGAAAAAAAAAAAACGTCTGTAATCTTTTTTTACACTTTTGAAATTGTTTTATAACAAAAAGAATATTTTTTAGAATGATAATTTGTATAGGGGGTAAATATTACAAGTTTTAATGTGATTTTATGAAATTGGGGTATAAAAAGTAACGAGAGGGGGTACATTTAGCCTACCCCTAAAAGAACTAACAAAAATAAAAGAAGTAAATAAATAATAAAGTAAAGAACAAAATCAAAAGAAAAACTAAATAAGAGTGGACCCCATTTCTTTTTATGACATTTCTACCCCTAGTTAATATACATACTTACTCACTATATATATAATGACAATGTTGTAATTAAATTGAAACTAGGGTTAAGACCCGCCCGCGTTGCGGCGCGGGTACATCGTAAATATTGAATGGATTAGTCCAAACGTTATATGATGCATTAACAATATGAAAACACATACTTCGACATATCTAGTTGAACTCAATGTAACCTATATCAGCAGTGTGGTTGGATCAAACGTAAAGTAAATCAAATTCACATCGAACAATCATAACGTATTATATGTGACCCAACTCATACATAGAAAACGTAACGGGTATGAAGGAAAATATGCACATGTAATCAAAAGGGATTAATTAGAGCTTTCGTAAAAAAGGGAGAAAAAGAAACCATAATTTGACTCTAGTCGGTTCGAAACAAACTTTACGAAACATACATAAAATAAGCACGGAAACATATTATATTTGACCTGAATCATTTCACAAAAAAGTTTACGTCGAAACGTAGAACAATTTGAATTTATACCAAAACGTACATAAAAATATGCACGTAAAAATGGTTTCTTTAAAAGAAAACGTATTATATTTGACCTGACTCGTCTATAAAAAAAGTTTACGTCGAAATGTAGAACAAATCATATTTATATATAACCGTACATAAAATATGCACGTAAAAAATAAATTTTAAGTAAAAGGAGTATAGGGGTAAACCGAAACAAAATATTAGTAATAAAAAATTAATAGGTTAAAAACGTTCGTAAAACCGTGCCAAGTAGCACCAATTCCACAACGACATCGACTCTCAACATCGTAAAAATAAAATAGATGAGATGGTAAAAATTACACTAAACGAAAAGCAGACTAAAATCGTTAAACAACGCACACCCGTTACAGTGTGTTAATGCGAAGACATTAACCAGAAACGTAAAACGTAGAAAATAATAACTTAGTCGATCTAGGACCCGACCGTTGCGGCGAACTTTTCAAAAGGAAAAAAATGGACGCGTTGCGAAGGGTCTGTCAAATATGAAAAATAGAGCAAAAAACGTTAAACCTCACATGCACGCTACGACATGTTAACTCGCAAAATTTAGAACGAAATGTAAAACGAAAAACTTGCGAAAGAATAAAACTATGGGGGGCCAAAGTTGTAAATAATAAAGTGTTGTATTAAATTAAAAAATATAAAAAACTTTGAGTTAAAAGTAAAAATTTTGAGGGTTAAAATGTAAAAGATAAAACCTAAAGGTTAAAAGTGAAATATAAAGTTTTTTTTTTTTGGAAACTCCCAAAGCTTAGTGTACAACTCTTAATGCACAAAAAACTTGATAATTTATATATGGAATAATTAAGAACTTTTCATGTATTATAGCTAAGGATGTAATTTAACATATAGTATATAATGGTTTTTTTATATTCTTACTAACTTCATGAAAGATTGTCTAAAAGAGTTGATGTATAGAAACTGATTGGGGACACTGATGATGACTTGAGGTATATAGCATCAAGAAAATTAAAACAAAATTAATGTCAAACCTTCAGTAAAATGGATTTAGTATTATTATTTATCATGAGATGCAAGAAAATTTATGTTAGGTATACGTTAAATCAGTATAATTCAAGAACGATTATGAATGCACTTATCGATCCTCAAGATTATCGTTTGATCTTCTTTCACTACTAGACAAATGTGTATCACTGACAACGGGTATATCCGTCGATAATTACCGAAGGATCCCACAAAATTAAAAAAAATAAAAAAATATAATTTTTAATTGTTGGCGGACACTTTACCGACGGAAGCCACAAAATCAAAAAACAATAATAAAAAAAAACACTAGCTGCCGTCAGAAATCCCATGTAAACCCGTCGGTGAAAACTAACTCACTGACGAATCTCACAAAATCTCAAAAGAAAAATAAAAAACAATTTCTTATTGTCATTGGTAATATATGTCACACCCCCAAAATACCACATGCGGGAAATACCGCGGGACGTGTGACGTACCAGGATCTAGCCACTAATCACATTGAACTCATAACAAGATTTCTAATAAAACTTTCATTCATTAAGATAAAATCTTACAAAACATTATTTACATCTCGTTGTGTTTAGCGGAAGCATAATACAAGTTTAACTAAAACCCAATTGTATGAAATCAGCTAGTCTCGTTTCAAGTTTCCATGTTCCTCGACCCATGACCACTCCAGCATCCTAGACAGCAAGTTCCAAATCCACACGTATCAATAACCTGCGAGTATGCACACACGTGTATCAGACAACGCTGGTGAGTTCATAGTTTTACGAAAACGTTAGTTACCAAGTGTTTAATTCAGTTCATTGATTATAATGTTGATAATACCTCAAATACAAGACGGCTCCAGATTTATTTTCCCTTTCCCCAATGCTCCTATCAAAGCATTGGGCATGACTGAGTCATTAGTTCACACCCGTCCTCTCAGGTACGGGGTGAGGGTGCCAAACCTAGATAGCGCTACCAACTAATACTCCGTTACCTCTCAGGTAACAAACAACAAGGAGGGACTTTAATGGTGATAGGATGAATGTATTATCCAACATTCCAGATTTACCCACAAGACGTATTCCTCTCAGGAATACCCAATTGATTTACCCAAAACCCTTTCCCTCTCAGGGATACCCAATGACTGTCCCAACCACCTGGACGCATGCTCAAGAGAAATGAACTCACCTTTGATTTCTCGGTAAGATTAGTTACTTGTTTAACAGTTGATCAGATACGTCCTAACATGATTACCGATGACAATCAGTCTCAAGTGTACATAAACCACAAATTCCACTTACAATTAACACATGTATCCCCTGTTCACACGCCGCACAATTAATTCCCAGTTAGCACACATATAGTTCGAGTCATAACAGTTAGCATGTTAGCCCAATACCATCAAGTAATTCCTTAGCATGCATTCAGTTCATGACAGATTCACCCCATGACTTCATTCTTACAAAAACACATACACTTAACTTTTCAACACAAAAGTTGTGAACTAACCAAGTTAATGGTCCACCCAAAAATATGCTACATATGATGATAACATACTGTTTGTGGTTAACTTGTGACCCATACCTTAGTACCCAACCCAGCCGAGTATAATACCCACTAACCCGTCTCACATTACATAATCTATGGTACCCTCCGAGCCCATTACTACTTATGGCCCACTGTGGCCCGCATTCATAGAGGAGTGGACGACCCATTAAAGCTCAGCCCACTTCACTCGTGTAATCATCAGTTTTGTGGGTTAGCAATCTTCGGCCCATCATACAAGTGGGCGGTTGGGCACACATGATTAGCCCGATTACACCACACATGTCAGCCACTTTAAATTTGAAATTGTCACAATTAATACAATTGTTTAAGAGGCTCACGTGAATCATCAACTAAATTCAAGTGGAAATCATTTTGTGTCAGTGTATTCAGGATCCATTACAAGCCGACGGTTGAATGAGATAACAGTTAGGGGCCCAATAGGATGATAGACTTTGTCTAACATCACATGAATATGCGGTGCCCATTACCCGATCAGCCACACTCCATGGTCCAAGTTTATCATTAATTGCCATAAACACTCTAATTATTATTCAGTTAAATCTAACACACATTCATTCACATAATATTCTAAACCGTATACGATTGTTTTCATGTTTATATCAATAATACATTTAACATTCATCTTAACCAATATATCACTAACACATGTTGCTAGCATACTCTACGTCATACAAAACTTCACGTCTATCATATCAATCACTCAACATGTTGCACGTAGATGGAAATGATTAATCAAGAATTAAAATAAATATGTTCACACTAACCGAGAGGCCGTAGAGGAGTGTGTGTGCTAGAACGATATGTAAAACACTTCGAGCAAGAAGGAGGGCTTCGACAACAGGTTGTCGTCGAGTTGTGAGGGTAACAAGAATATTAGGGTTTAGTGCCTTGTGTGTGTTTAGAAAATTATGGGACAACAACATCATACAGTTCGTATAACATATGGTGTGCGGGTGGGCTTGGATTGGCTTCGACTGGTGTGGGCCGAGGAAAGGGATGTGGCCTCCGGCCCAAGTGAATGTGGGTGTGTTAAGTGAGTTCGCGGCCAAGTTAGTTTATTTCCTAAATCCACTAAACGACACATAAAAACGTTTAACAGTTCCTTGCATAATTAACTAATCATACACACATAAACATTTAGTGGTGTACGAGATAGGAAAATAAACGTAGAGACACACGCCAAGGTTGTGGAATTTTAAATAGTGCTAACCTTAATTATTCGGGTTGTCACAATATAGGCTTGTCTTTGTAACTAGTTTAAATACACCGCTATAATATTTGTTTTTGAAATATGGAACACTAGTTTTTATAAAAGAAATTGCTAAGATATAAAAAAATCTTGATTTTTATGCATATTTATTTATTTATATGATAACAAATGTTGAAGGAGCTTGTGAATAGGACCGGTTTCTAAGTTTTCATAACCTACAAGCGTAGGTTATTCTTATAATTATGTCATTGAACGGTGTTATATGGTTTTTTTTTTCTTTTTTGCTTTAGCCTATTTAACTCATTTTTAAGCAGAATATTTTGTTTACTAAACACGGATTTCACAAAAATATCAATATATTAAAATGCTTATACTAAGTTAAAGGTAATTATTAATATAGTTAAGGTTTATAACTATATAATATTGAAACTAATGGATTAATGTTTGTTATTTTTATTTTTTTAAAAGCTCAATACGACGTTTGGCATTCCTGCTATCGGTTCGCTGCCGTTTTTTACCTTCATATACCGATACCGATACTGTAACCGGTATTTTCTGTACCAATACTGATTTGGTATCAGTTGGCATCGAGCTTATCACTACCCCTGAAACTAAAAAAAAAGTTGTACGATACCATTGTTATTCGCACGGTACCCGTGATCAGGGATGAGCAAATGGTACTGGGTAGCAGTACCAAATTTCTCGAACTAAAAGGTTATCAAACTCAATCCGGTACCGACTTTGGCGTTTTATGTACCACGCTAGTGCTGGTTTTTACCTTCATGTACCGATAACGAACCGGTATTATCGATACAAGTACCGGTTAACACCAAGCTTATCAAACTTAAAAAGTAAAGAAGATAACACTTATTATAATTATAATATTAAAATAATAAAACTATAAAAAAACTGTATATAGTATTTTATTATATTATAATATATGTTACTGTTCAATTCATTCACCTATTAATATATAGGATAATGTGTAATTGTTGACAACGAAGTTGTATTCAAGATAGAGTAATTTTTTTATATCGTTATACACGAGTACCGGTGCGTTAATGAATCGAACCAGTATTTGTTTTCAATGTTTTCGATTGATGTAAAATACGTGATGATATCCATTTGAGTGCCTGTACCGTAATGAACATTACCGATACAGACCGAAATCCCGACGCGTAGCGCGAGAGAATCTCACTAGTTTTTAAGAAAATAACGAAGTAAACAAAAGCCATTTGAGTCTAAAAGAGTTGGTAGAAAGTATATTAAACATGTATAACGCATTAAGACATGAACGAAGAATGGCGGTTGAAGGGTATGGGGTCATGGTTAAGACATGATTCGTCACGTAAGAACATGAATGGAAGACTTCAACACCCTTGCTTGATCCACCATTGTTCTCATGGATTAAATCATGGCAACCATGGTTCTTTTTTCCATTTTCCAAGATTTCTTTTCCTTTTTCTTTAGACAAAAATAAATTAAAATAAATAAGAGCATAATGTTTTGGGTCATCACCACACCCTTAGGGTATTGGTTTTGGATGGTGGATTAGAGGTGGATGACGTAGATGGTCATGACTCTCATGAGGGTCATTATGACCATCATGACCCTCCACATAGGCGCCATGTCATCCATCATTCAAAACCACTACCCTAATGGTGTGGTCATGACCCAAATCACTATCTTTTTTTTTAAATTATTTTTGTCTTAAAATTATCAAATGAGAGGTCCTAGTAATCATGGTTTAATTCATGGAAACCATCATCAATCAAGAAGAGGATGATGTACCATTTAATTAGTGATCCTATGTGTAAATAATGTTCCAATTCATGGCCCCACATCCAATAACTTTATAATCCATCACGACCTAATATGAGGGATTACAACCGAAACTGTAATCATAAAATTCGTGACCCACCTTCGCATATGCACTCTATTATATTATATTATTATACATTATACATTATACATTATACATATTAATACAAACGGGCCATGAACAGTGTTTTTTGCCTTTTTTAATATTGTTTTTTTCTATGGTTTTTATTATTATATTGTTTTATTAATTTAATTGATTTAAACATATATTTTTATATAACTTTTAAGATACGATGTATACTGGTACTGATGTTGTTCAGTACGGTATAATAGCGATACAATATTAATTAATCAAAAGCAACAAAAACACTAAAAATAAATATTGATACGGATACAAATGTTATTCAATCGGTTTTGATTGAATATGGTATGACAGCGACACAATATCCGTTTAAAAAATATACATCGTAATGTTGAAATAAAAATAGGGAACAATTGTTTTTGATTTTTTCAATATTGTTTTTCCTAAGGTTTTATTATTTTATTGGTTTATTACTTTAATTGATTTAAGTATATTTTGTTCTCTCATATAACTTTTAAGATATGATCAAAGTACCTGTTTTCAAACAGAAAACAATAAAACGAGATGTATACCGGTACCGATGATGTTCGGTGCAATATGTTAGCGATACAATATCAGTTTATTGAAAGAAAAAAAATTAAAAATAAAAGATATTGGTAAAGATACAAATGTTGTTCAATTGGTTTCGATTGGGCTCGGTACGATAGCGGAAGAATACCCGTTATCAAAAAAAAAATATCGTAACGTTGAACTAAAATAAACATAAAATACAAGCAAACCGAACAGATATCAACTGAACAACATATATGTGTTTTTTTTGTTTTTGTTCGATGTAATGCTTGCTCTTTCAATTACTATATCAAGTACATGTACTGTAACAAACCAAATTAATACCAATTTAATCCCCACCGCGAAACGCAGGGAAATATCACTAGTTTTCATGATTTGTCAAATGTATTCTCAAGTACAAAACTTTACAATTTTTTATTTTATCATTTTTTTCTAGAGTACCTAAATATTTTTGAGAAATTGAATTTTCAAAAGGTAAAAAGCCGGTGAGTTTGTATATTTGAAGTCAAGATTAGTGAAAACGAACGTGTTTCATTGATATAGATATAAAATCTCATCTAACACTAACAATGCGATATAACTACACAAACAAATAAATTAACCATATATGTGGTTTCCAAAAAAAAATCACTTTTTTTTTTCTTCAAAGGTTTGTCATACTGGAACCAGAGGCGGACCTATCTATGGGTGGGTGGGCGTCCGCACCCTTTAAAAAAATTAGTGGTATTTTTCGCGAAAAATTCCGACCGCACCCCTTGGAAATTTTCGTCCGCACCCCATAGAAAAAATGTTAGGAGTTTATATAAAAAATTGTGAACACGGATTGAAACCCGACCCAGTTATGTAAACAAGTTAGCCCACTAATGTCTTTAACACAACTTGAATTCATTCCATCAAGCCCATTAAGTTAATATCAATTCAATCGCAACTCAAATACAACTTTAATTAAACAAAATTAGTCCAGTTGACAAAAAGAAACCCAATCGACCACCAGCTTTGTGCGACTCCCGCCGTCCCTCTGCCTCACCTCACTGCCAGCGACACCCCCACCCCCGATGGCGCTGCAACATTCCGGCGAAAAATAATTTAATTCCGGCCACGAACAGGAACATGTTTTGTTTTTTGTTATTTTAATGTTTATGTGATTTTGTTTAAGACTCATGATATAATAGGATGGGTTAAAAAAGTTTAAACTTTTATGTGTTTTAAGGTAATTTAGGGTTTTTCTAGTCTTTATAGGATGAGTTTATTGTCTTTTAATCTCTTATTGATTATATGATTCTAGTATAGGGTTTGAAAAGTTGAAATTCAAAACTTGAAAATTAAGGAATATTGATGGTTGAACACTCAAAGATTTTAGTTTGATGTTTTTTTGTTTTACATGACCTGACCTGACCCGAACCGAATTTTTTAATTATATATCTAGGCGGCCTAAAATTTTTAAAAATATTCCGCACCCTCATGGAAAAATTCCTGAGTCCGCCACTGACTGGAACATAGATCAACCAACGGGTTACGAGTTCCGAGTCTCATTTACGTTGTAAAAATTGTAAATTTGGTTATATATGATTTTCCCCTAGAGATATAAAATTGGTTCACCTATAATTCGTTCAATAAAAATGTTTCTGTTATAATATAACGAGAATTAACACAAGATTAGTACTAAAACTTTAAGAACTTTAGAAATGTTATAAGAGAAAGAAGAAGAGAATTGTATAACTTATGAAAAGGTATACATGAGGTGCATTTTCTCTTCTACCTTGAGCTAGTATTTATACTACAAAAAGATTAACTATTTGGTAGACAAGGTTAACTATTTGGTAGACAAGATTAACTATTTAGTAGACAAAGCTATCCCTAAGTTTGACAAAGAGTTCATCCACTTGCTTGGTAAATCTAGAGGTAAATTTTGATCTTCATGGTAAATGTTTAATAATATTCATAACACTCCCCTTTGGATAACACTTTGCAAACTTCAGGGTCTTTAAGTACCGCCTCATTAAAACCTTGCTAAAGAAAAACTCAGTGGGAAAAAACCTTAGCTAAGGGAAAAAGAGTGCAGTCTATAGCTCCCCCCGTACATGACGCATGCCAATGTCATGAACATGTTTCCTGAAAGTTGTTGTAGGTAGTGCTTTTGTGAAAAGATCGTCTGAATTGTTGTTGGATTGGACATATCTCATCTCGACCTGATTGTCTTTAATAAGGTCTCGAGTATATGCAAAGAATATTGGTGGTATATGTTTTGTTCTGTCACTTTTGATATGCCCTTCTTTCATTTGAGAGACACAAGCGGCATTATCTTCGTGGATAGGAATTGGACTTCGATCTTTCTCTAGCCCACAAGAAGTCACTATGTGTTGTGACATAGATCTTAGCCATACACATTTTCTTGAAGCTTCATGTAGTGTAATGACTTCAGCATGATTTGAGGATGTTGCGACTAGTGTTTGTTTCTGATAACGCCATGAAATCGCAGTTCCCCCGTTCATAAATACATATCCAGTTTGAGATTTTGCTTTATGAGGATCAGATAAATAACCTGCAACTGCATAACCAACTAACCCTTCTTTTGAATCGTCAGGATAAAACAAGCCTAAATCAACAGTACCTCGAAGGTATCGAAAAATATGTTTAATCCCATTCCAGTGCCTTTTAGTAGGAGCTGAACTAAATCTTGCCAACAAGTTCACTGCAAAAGAAATGTCAGGTCTCGTACAATTCGTAAGATACATAAGTGCTCCTATTGCACTGAGGTATGGTACTTCTGGACCAAGAACTTCTTCGTTGTCCTCACAAGGACGAAATGGATCATTTTCGACATTAAGTGACCTAACGACCATTGGAGTGCTTAAAAGATTTGCCTTGTCTATATTGAAACGTTTCAACAGCTTTTCAGTATAATTCGTTTGATGCACAAGTATTGCATTGCTCATATGTTCAATTTGTAAACCAAGACAATATTTGGTTTTTCCAAGATCTTTCATTTCAAATTCTTTCTTTAAAAGAATAATTGCTTCATGAATTTCTTTTTGCGTCCCAATTATGTTTAGGTCATTAACATATACAGCTATGATCACATATCCTGATGTTGTCTTCTTAATAAAGACACATGGACAAATAAAATTATTTGTATAACCTTTACTTGTCAAATACTCGCTCAAATGATTGTACCACATCCTTCCAGATTGTTTCAACCCATATAAAGATCTTTGTAATTTGATCGAATACATTTCTTTGGGTTTTGAACTTAACGCTTCAGGGAGTTTAAATCCTTCAGGAAGTTTCATATAGATGTCACTATTAAGTGATCTATACAAGTAAGCTGTAACAACAACCATAAGACGCATTTCTAACTTTTTAGAAACTGCTAAGCTGATTAAGTATCTAAAGGTTATTGCATCCATAACGGGAGAATATGTTTCCTCATAGTCAATCCCTAGCCTTTCTGAAAAACCTTGAGCTACAAGTCTCGCTTTATATCTTGTAACCTCATTTTTCTCATTTCGTTTTCGTACAAAAACCCATTTGTACCCTACAGGCTTTGCAGCCTTAGGTGTAACAACAATAGACCCAAAAACCTTTCGTTTGTTGAGTGAATCTAATTCAGCTTGCATAGCGCCTTTCCATTTATCCCAGTCATGTCTATTTTGACAATCATTGACAGATTTTGGTTCAGGATCATCATCTCCACCCATGATGTCACTTGCTATAGAATAAGAAAATATCTCATCAATATTTTCCATTTCATATCGGTTCCATATGATATGTGTATGACCATAGTTGATTGATATCTCTTTGTTAGTATCATCAACATCTTCCTCATGAGAGGTTTCGGCATTTACTGTTTTATCAAGATCATTCTCTTTGTGGTCAATTTCCTTTACAAGTGCTTTTCTTTTTCGAGGATTCTTATCCTTTGAACCAATTGGCCTTCCACGTTTCAAACGTTTTTGAGATTCATGAGCTATCTTATTATCTATTGCCTTACTTGGGATCTCAACTCGAGCTGGAGCATTAGCAGCTGGTATATGAGATTTAGTAACTCTGTTTGTATCAGTAAAAGCATCAGGCAATTGATTTGCAATGTCTTGCAAGTGTATTATCTTTTGAACCTCTGTCTCACATTGTTTTGTTCTTGGATCAAGATGAGACAATGAAGGCACACACCATGAGACATCATTTTCTCGTTTTTTATTTTCTCCCCCTAATGCTGGGAACATTGCCTCGTTAAAACGGCAGTCATCAAAACGTGCTTTAAATACGTCACCTGTTAAAGGTTCAAGACATCGTATGATGGAGGTTGTTTCATATCCAACATATATACCCAACCTTCTTTGAGGCCCCATTTTTGTGCGTTGTGGTGGTGCAATAGGAACATACACTGCACACCCAAAAATTTTAAGGTGGGAAAATTCTAGCTCATGGCCAGAAACAAGTTGTAATGGGGAGTACTTATGATTTGCACTTGGTCTCACACAAATCAGTGATCCAGCATGTAAAATTGCATGACCCCAAATCAACACGAGAAGTTTTGTCCTCATTATTAATGGTCTAGCGATTAGCTGTAAACGTTTGATCAATGATTCAGCTAAGCCATTTTGTGTGTGTACATGAGCAACAGGGTGTTCGACAACAATTCCCATAGACATTCAATAATAATTAAAAGCATGTGATGTAAATTCACCATCATTATCAAGTCTCACCCTTTTAATAGTGTAATCAGGGAAATGTGCTCGTAGTTTGATAATTTGAGCAAGAAATTTTGCAAAGGCAACATTACGGGTTGATAATAAAGAGACCTGAAACCATCTGTTGGATGCGTCTATCAAGACCATGAAATATCTAAACGGTCCACATGGTGGATGAATTGGTCCACATTGTCACACCCCAACCAATTGCGGAATCATCGGGGCGTGGCACTAGGCGAATCAGATTGCTCAAGAGAATCCATAACAACTATATTGCGATAATATTTATTACATTCGTTATCCCATACAGACAAATAATACAATCACATAAGTCATCACAGATTTCTTGTCCTCTCGAACAATTCAAATCCGACAACCTAGATTTTAGGTGAGTTTCTAGACTTCCTAGCTTGATTTGATGGGGACTTCAACTAAACCTGCAACATACGTTAAAATAAAGTCAATACAAAAGTATTGGTGAGTATACAGGTTTGATATGTAATAGCGTAATAATTTAAAAGTGCTGCGAATTCCTACATGCATAAACGTAATACACGACTGAAGGGGTATGGTCCCAGATCTCGCGTCAGCATCGACCACGAGTGACCATTACCCTTATCAAAACCCCCACTAGCTAACAACCTACCTGTGTCCGTACGGGAACACGCCGACACAATGGTTGAATCCAATCTGCCCAATGATGGAGGAGGACTTACCTGGAATATGAGAACGATATAGCGATGCGGCTGGCACCGCATCTGGTGTATGAAAACGGAAGTATTCACAGCGATGCGACCGAGCACCGCATCCAGTGAACACTTCTATCAATACAGAGAAGCTGGATAACAGCAACAGTCACCACAGACGACGATGCGGCCCGGCACCGCATCTCGCGTATTTCTTGATCAAAGAGTGAGACGCGGGAACATCTACAGTTACCGCAAACAGCGATGCGGCTTGCACCGCATCCTGTCTACTCATCAAGTGGGACTGACACCACAGAGCAAGTAGCACCAATGGCAGCCGCCTGTCAGGTCTACGTAAGCGACAGACTGACGTGGCGTCACCTCCCTGGCCGACACGTCTGACACACCTGCAAAGGTGCAGCATGCCGTCAGTCTATCCATCCACCTCCTCCTTCACTTCTCGGCTATAAATACCAACCCCAAACCAGGTTTGAGGTATCTCTTCACAACTCTCTCACTACTACTACTATCATACTTTGCTTCCCAAGAAGACTACTGATTCTCACGCCGAAGAGTGGTAACAAGGAGCACCCCCACCCCATCCTCCTTGTTACGAGTCACGGTTTGTTTCCTTGTGCAGGAGATCAACCGGCAGGCGATCCAGCCAACGATCCTCGAGAGGAAGGGATTAACCCTTCTTGACGAGACCAGTGCGTTAACCCAGCCCGGTTAACCATTGTTTCATCATTGGCGCCCACCACTACTCTTAAGCACTTTTTTGTACCATCCCTCTCCCTCTCAAAAGATCATGTCATATTGCATACATAACACTACCGGGGATAATCTAAACCCCACCAACCCAGGGAATGCGGGGACCGCTCCCCCAGACCTAAATCCTGGCCACATTGGCACATCAACGCAAAGGGGTCCATCCCTAACGTTCAGACACGACCTATCACAGTACGCATCGTGATCCCTCCGGACAGGGACCCTCACACTTGGTATGACCAGCAGGCAGCCCTGCTGGCCGCAACATATAACCGAGCTTGCGCTGAAGCGCAAATACAAGCCGGGCCTACCCTGGCACCACACACACCTGCGGGTCGTATTTTACAATATGACAGCAGGGCACCCTCACGTCCAGCCTCCAGAAGCTGGCGTGAAGACCGCGGATCCTCTTACTGTGAGGTCCGCATAATAAATGAGGACGATTCCTCATATGGGTCTCGCACCAGAGGCCCAATACAAAGTAGCCTGGGTCCCCAAGGCGATAACAGGCGGCAATCCACAGTCCACCGCGGTTCCGGCATCCAAAGCCGGCTGGGACCGCTGCCCCAGTATGAAGGTTATGGCCGTACCGACCCGGACGACCATACATATTGTCGGGATTCGCATGACACCAGCAGCAGACTGGGAGGACGCAACTATTCTCCTTCCACTCACCCCCGCAATACATACCTCCGCGCTACAAAGCGCCCCGAGAACCAACCCTACAGACCAAGCGCCGCGGCCGAAAACTCCAAATTTGCCCGAAGAATCGCACACGCCCATGTCACCACCACAAAATTCCCATTCAACATTGGGAAATACAGCGGTTCGTCCGACCCGGACGATCACATGAATATTTTCATGGGCGCAGGGTGCAACGGCAGGTGGGACGAGCCCACCTGGTGTCATTTCTCCCCCAGACCCTGACGGGTCTGGCCAGGGCTTGGTTCGATTCTTTGCCAGTAGGATCACTGGCCTCATTCGAGGAACTACATGCAAAGTTCCTCGCACATTTCAGCCAGTAGCGACGCCATGTTCGCGATACGATGGACGTCATGAATATCTATCGATGGGACGACGAATCTCTCGAAGCATTCGTCGTCCGATACAATAAAGAATGCCTGGAGATAGGCGACGTTGTCGACCAAATGGCATGTAGCCACTTCATCAAAGCCGTCAGAGATGAACCGATGATTATGACTATCTCCGGCAAAGACGGCCTGCCGAAAAAATGGGAGGATGTCATGACCGCGGTCAAGACATACGCCCAGACTCAGCGGTCACTTAAACCGAACCTCACAAAGGTGCCGCCCCAAGGGGGAGGTCAGACCTCCCGCTACGAACCCATGCGCAACAATAAGCGCAACCGGGACGCAGGGAATCGTGGCAGCGATTCCAAACCGTACTTCCCGCGTGCCAACCAGTTTGACGCAATGGCAACTATTAACGCCCAACGGGATAACCGGGCGTCAAAGAAAGAGTCTCGAACCGCAACTGGACCGAGATCACCAAGTCGCCAAGCGAAGTCCTCCTTACGGACGCGCAGACCCTGCGACCGGCCCAACCAATGAAGTCCAAGAAAAATCAAGATCTCACTCTCTACTGTGAGTATCATAAGGACTCGGGCCACACAACGAATAACTGCATCAGTCTCCGGCTGGAGATTGAGCGAGCCCTAAAGGAGGGGAAGCTACAACACTTGTTGCCAGGTGGACACAAAGCCACCAAACGCATCACCCCCCATGGCGATGGCACCTCCTCCGGGAAGAGGACCATGTATGTGGCCTCGACCCATATGATCAATGGAGGCAAAGTAAGGCCGCGCAAGGCGGCGAGAAGACTGGAGAATGACTGGAAAGACGAGCAAGTCGACTTCCCAAAAGTCCGAGGCGGTCCCCGCGACAGGCGCGCCATCGTTATCACCGGCCAACTAGCTCATTACTGCATCGAGCGATTATTCATCGACCCGGGCAGTACTTCTAATATCATATACGAGCAGTGCTTCAACCAGTTTGATCAGGAAGATAAAGATCGGTTGCAAGCAGTGGATTACCCGTTGGCCGGATTCGCAGGGGAAACTGTCTTTCCCCTTGGCCAAATTACGTTTCCTGTGCGCCTTACCAGCGGGAGGCACACACGAACCGAAGAGGTAAACTTCATGGTTTTACCTCACACTTCCAAATATGACGTGCTCCTTGGGAGAGAATCCCAAGGTGATTTCAACATGATTACGTCCGTACCCCATTCTGCAATCGGTTTTCCAACCGAAACAGGGGTCGCGATAATCTACGCACGTCGCGAAGTTATGACGTCGGACGAACTGCGTCCGACCAAGATAGCAAGGCCAACCCCCAACAACCAACCAGAAAAATGGGTCCTCAACGCAAAATACCCAGAACAAAAGGTCACGTTGGGCCACGCCTTGTCCCCCAACACCAAAGCGCACCTGAAGCAGCTGCTCTTCAGGAACCAAGATATTTTTGCGTGGACACCCGCAGACATGACCAGGGTCCCACGCGACATCGCGCAACATTTCTTGAATACCTTACCAGGTATCAAGCCGGTGATCCAAGGCCAACGCCACCTTGGATCTGCAAAGAACCAGGCGATGCGTGAGCAGGTCGAAGAACTGCTCTCCGCAGGCATCTTGCGGGAAGTCAAATACCAGACTTGGTTGTCCAACACGGTCATGGTAGAAAAACCATCCGGGGGCTGGCGCATGTGTGTCGATTACAAAGACCTCAACAAAGCCTGCCCTAAGGATTGCTACGCACTTCCGGAAATTGACGAAAAGGTCGATAACCTCGCACCATTTCGATGGAAGTGCTTCCTTGATTGTTACAAAGGCTACCACCAGGTACAGATGGCAATCGAGAATGAAGACAAAACGACATTTCGCACCCCTACCGGAAATTACTGCTATACAAAAATGCCGTTTGGGTTGCGCAACGCGGGCGAAACCTATCAAAAACTGATGAACGACACTTTCCGCGGGCAAACCAGCAAAAGTGTCGAAATCTACATGGACGACCTGGTCGTCATGAGCATGGAAGAGGATACCATGCTCACTGATATCGACAGAACATTCCAAACTCTGCGACGCGTCAATATGAAGCTCAATCCAGGGAAATGCTCGTTTGGAATGGAGGAAGGAAAATTCCTTGGATTCATCATAACCAAGGATGGATTCAAGGTAAACCCGGAAAAAGTTCAGGCGATCGACCACATGCCATCGCCTTCAACAATGAAAGAGATGCAACGACTAGCCGGCAGGCTAGCCGCACTAAATAGATTCTTAGCCAACCATGCAGCTAAATCTTATCCTTTCATCAAGACCCTGCGGAACTGTCTAAAGAAAGAACAATTCCAGTGGACCGCAGAGGCTGAAGATGCCTTCCGGGAAATGAAGGAGTGTTTAATACAACTCCCAACCCTAACCGCACCACGCAAAGACGAACCACTTATATTATACCTATCTGCCGCAGACAATGAGGTGGGTGCGGTACTAATAGTGGAGCGGGAGGGAGTTCAAACACCCATCTACTATATCAGCAAGATGCTCAACGACTCAGAAACAAGATATTCAATAATGGAAAAGTTGGTACTAGCACTAGTACACGCATCAAGACGGTTGCGACGCTACTTCGCAAATCACGTCATCACAGTGTTAACCAACTACAGGATTGGCCCGATCCTATCCAAACCTGACATCTATGGGAGGTTAGCAAAATGGGCAATCGAGCTGGGCGCACTCACGCTAAACTACAAGCCGCGCCCCGCAATTAAAGGCCAAGTCCTAGCAGATTTCGTCGCTGAGGTACCGGCAAATCGCATCCAAGAATGCGAACAAGAACAAAATCCTGCACCACCGCCACCTTCTTCAGAAATATGGGCACTTTTTACCGATGGTGCGTCCAACGAAGAAGGTGCGGGCGCAGGTCTGCGACTCGTCAGCCCTTATGGCCAAGAGCTCACCTATGCAATCCGCCTCGATTTCAAAAGCATAAATAACGAGGCGGAGTATGAGGCTCTGCTGGCAGGGCTACGTCTAGCAGTCAAACTCGGCGTACAACATTTGGAAGCACACGTCGACTCCTTATTAGTTGCAGGTCAGGTGCGCGGTGACTATACAGCAAAAGGGGATATCATGATCCTCTACCTCGAGCAAGCCTTGCAACTAAAATCAAAATTCACTTCCTTCAATATCCGTCATATCAACAGAAGTGAAAACAAATCCGCGGACGCACTGTCAAAACTCGCGTCCACCAGCTTCCAACACTTGGCAAAGGAGATACGCATTGAGATCCTGCAGAATCCCTCAGTACCCCTGCGCCAAGTCAATGTCATCCAGTACGGCACAACATCCTGGATGACACCAATCATTGCATACTTGCAATCAGGTGTGACTCCCGAAAGTAAGTCAGAGGCACGCAAGTTGCAATACAAAGCGTGCCATTATCAAATGGGAGACGGTATCCTATACCGCAAATCATACCTGGGCCCACTCCTACGCTGCGTTGACCCCCAAGATGCCACATACCTCATCAGAGAGATACACAAGGGAATGTGCGGCATACACGCAGGACCACGCATGGTAGTGGCCAAAATCATGAATGCTGGTTATTACTGGCCCGGCATGCACCTGGATGCCGTCAAAGAATTGCGCAAGTGTATTAATTGCCAATGGCATGCCCCCAAGACCTTGCGCCCAAAGAACAACTTGATCCCGGTCACCACCGCATGGCCCTTTCAGAAATGGGCAATTGACGTGGTCGGACCATTCCCAGACACACCAGGTGCAGTCAAATTTATCATAGTAGCGGTCGATTATTTCACAAAATGGGTAGAGGCAAAACCACTTGCCTCAACCACTGCTATGATAACAAGGAAGTTCATTTGGGAACACATCATCTGCCGTTTCGGTCTACCAATGTGCATCGTTACCGATAACGGCACCAACTTTGCTGCTGACGAATTTCAAAAATGGCTGGAGGAACTACATATTGAACATATATTCTCCTCCGTAGCACACCCGCAAGGGAATGGCCAAGTTGAGAGTATCAACAAAAGTCTAGTTGAAGGCATCAAAGCAAGGTTGGGAACAGCCAGGCGTGGCTGGGTCGATGAACTCACAAGCATCTTATGGGCTCACCGAACAAGCCCAAAAACAAGCAACGGGGAGACACCCTTCAGCCTGGTATATGGCTCAGAAGCGGTAATCCCCGCGGAAGTAGGGCTTCCATCACCTCGAATGTTGGCCATCAACAGAATAGCCAACGATGAAGCACGCAGACTTGACTTAGACCTCTTAGAAGAAAGGCGCGAAAATGCTGCCATCAATGAGGCCAAGTACAAAACCAAGCTTGAAAAATACTATAATTCACACGTGCGGGTTTGTACATTTAACCCGGGAGACTACGTCCTTCGCGATAATGAAGCATCTAACGCTGAGCGCCCAGGAAAACTTTCCCCCAAGTGGGAAGGACCCTACCTCATCAAAGAGGTGTTGGGCAAAGGCGCGTACAAACTACAAACGCTAGAAGGCGAAACTATCGCACGCACATGGAATGCACAACAGCTTAGACGCTGCTACATGTAAGCCATGTTTTTTTTACATTTTCATGTAACCTATCGGGCCGCAGGCCATTTGCAAATAAATAAACGAGCAATTCAATACAATATTGTTTGTTACTGCTATTACAAATGCGTGTTCCACTTTGCGGTATCCGCAAAAACAGATTGGCAGAATCTTCATTCGCGATACCCACACAAAGTGCTAACCACACACAAATATTGTAATAGGCCAACAAAGTCAAAACATTAAGTATCTATCCGGCCGGATACACAGCTTTTTACAAAACTTATACAATTCCTAAACCCTAATGGGGCAAACGATGGAATTGACTCATACTCATACGACAAAGGTATAGAGTATACTCGACCCCATTCATAATGGGTAGAGTTCCGGATACACAAGTTTTTACAAAACTTGTACAATTCCTAAACCCTAATGGGGCAAACGATGGAATTGACTCATACTCGTACGACAAAGGTATTGAGTATACTCGACCCCATTCACAATGGGTAGAGTTCCGAACACACAAGTTTTTACAAAACTTACACAATTCCTAAACCCTAACAAGGCAAGCAATGGAATTGACGCATACTCATACGACAACGGTATAGAGTATACTCAACCCCATCCACAATGGGTAGAGTCCCGCATACACACGTTCAAACATGCAAGAAGCAAAAACACTTGTACAAATTGAGCAACAAACTTTATATTCAAAAAATTCACACCCATGTGGTGCACAATGGATTTACATAAAGTTCCAACATATACAAAGAGGAAAAAAGGGCATGCAGGCCAACCTAAGTCCTATTTTGTACCACTGGTACCCGCGCCATCTTGGCCGCCACCAGCAGCATTTTCCTCTTCCGCGTCGGCATATAGTATCCGCATCCGGTCTACATAATCCGCGGCCTCTAAGCATTCATCAAGCTTCTCCACACAAGAGAGAGACGTGTCATAAAAGGATGCAACGGCCGCCTCAAGAAGCGCTTCGGTGTCCACGTCATGAAACCCGGACTGTTCTTCAGTGTAGCCGCCTTTAGACATGACGTTTATATGGCCGATACAGCGGCTGGAAACAGCTTTAAAACCAGCATCACGAGCACGCTGCTTGATCAAGTCTATGCCAGTTGCAGTCTCAGGCGCATCCATGATAGCTTTAACAATTTGCAACAAAAGAACGATAAGATTCACATGCTAATCCGAGTAAATACAAAGGCACGGGATACTTACATGTGCAATACCGTGACTCCGCATCCACTCACGGTAAGCCTCAAGCTGGTTAAATGAAGAGGTCAGGGCATCTCTGGCCTCGACAGCCTCATTCGCCCGCTCTTCCGCTACAGTCACGCGGGCAGTAATATCTGCGAGCTTAGCCTCGCGAGTCTGAACCTCAGCCTTTCAATAGCAAGAAGCAGTTTGCACAAAATTAGTAAACATTCTCGAAAGGCAAAAGGAAGAATAAAACAGGAAAAGCAAACCATACCTGGAGGCTTATAACGGTCTGGTTTAAGCAAGTACGGTCAGCATTCGCTTCATCAAGGGCATTGGCAAAACGGGCCCCCGCCTTCTTGGCCTCTTCAAGAGCCTTAGCGGTCCGGGCCCCATCCTCCTTAGCCCTGCCTGCAGCTGCCTCGGCCGCAGCCTTCTCCTTGGCCAACGCAGCATTTGCGGCCTTCAGATTGGCCAACTCCTGGCGAGCACGAAACAGATTTTCATTCTGTTTAGCCCAAGATTCTTTCCATGTCTTGCGCTCATTGGAAAGTTTTTCGTTCCAACTCTTGCGTTCATCAGAAAGTAACTTAGCAAGAGTACGAACCTGTTTTAGCTCAGCAGTCGCAGCCCACTCCTCAGTTTGCTTCTGCTTTTCAAAAGCAGCCTTATCTTTTTCCAGCTGCTCCGCACCTGCGCGAGCAGCTCTAACCAACTTCTCCGCCTCAGCCCGCATCCGTGCAGCTTCTTCCTCCCTCCGACTCAACAACTTATAGTCCTCCATAATGGCGTTCGCCACTACGGAACTTCCCACAAGCATGGTGGAAAGTTGGTTGATGCGAAGTTCAGGGGATGCGGCACGAGCGCGATCAACTTCAAACGGGGTGCCCAGGCCACCCAAAATATCCCTACAAGTGGAAGGATCGTTGGAAATATCATCCCCCTGCATAACAGTCCAGGGGGGTCGGTGATAACTTGTACTTCGATCCTGCGTGTAAGTGCGGTAATAATACTCCAATTCAGACTCCCCAGGCTGAATCGGAGGCCCATCATAACCCGCACCACCAGAAGAAGAACCAGTAACCTTCTCACCAGCAGGAGATTTCTGCGGCTCAGCACCAGATTTTTGCTTCCCAGCATCAGAAAACCGTAGATCCAAATTATCAGCATCATTTGGAGAGATCAAGATGTTAGAAGAATCAACGGTATCAAAAATCTGGGTCGCAACCTTCTCCGCAGTCTTCTCCACATTTTTCTCCGCCTGCATGGTCGGATCAGGCACCACCTTGATAAACGGTGCCACAGAATCCTTCGGTACACCCGCATCCGCAGCCGTAGTATGCGGGGGAGACGAAGGAGCGTCAAAAATAGAAAAGCCTGCATCTTGCGGTTCTACAGTACAAAGAAAGCACCAACTATCAGAAAACAAGTTGTGCATACAAAAACACTTGCAAAAGTTATACACTTACCAGCAGTGACCGCAGGTTTCTTTTGTGTCGGACCAGTCCTTTTGGACTGTAGCTTCCGACGTTTCATTTCACCGGCACCTGCAGCTGTCTGCTCTGGTTTTCTCTTCTCACCAGCAACGGTAGAACCCGCAGCAGTCCCACCTACAGCCGCACCACCACCTGGAACACCCAAACCCTCAAGGGTGTCAGATACTACCACGTAATCGGTATATCTGCGGTACAAGAACGATAGGTACCTGCGGCCTGTGACACCAAAGGAGGGGCATCAGAACCCTCAGTCTTCTCCTTACCGCGGCCCCGCGCGGTTTTCTTCACTTGCTTCTTCTCCACATGTTTCTTGGGGACAGGTTTTTCAAACTTCCCCAGATCCCCAAGGGTACCTGCATTTAAGTAATCAAGCAAACAGATTACAAGGGTGAACTTTGAAAACAAGAGCAACTTAG
The DNA here is from genome assembly GCF_002127325.2 of Helianthus annuus. Classification (NCBI taxonomy): domain Eukaryota; kingdom Viridiplantae; phylum Streptophyta; class Magnoliopsida; order Asterales; family Asteraceae; genus Helianthus; species Helianthus annuus. The sequence continues at coordinate 117,502,358 of NC_035440.2, forward strand.
AAAATACCTTCGCCTTCTGGCACGGGTGCATTCATCACATCACGTGTAGGAACGCGGAAATTGCCAACAATCTCCAAATTAAAACCTTCCCGTACCCCACACGGAATCAGCTCAACTTTGCCCTCAAAATCGGGCTCAAACATCCTCCACAGGCCGACCGCATCCTCTGATAAAACACATACACATTACTAAAAGGATAAAGAGGCAAGGAAAACAATCAAGAGTAACAGGCTTACCACCACTCTTTTCCCGCAGAACGGGCCCTGCCTCCCTATCCGGCCTGGTGAGCATCATTCGCAACACCCACAACTGATTGTTGTCCAATTTCTTAAGTTCAATAGGCCGCAGCCTAGAGAACCAATCCACAGTCTTCGCGGTGGCAACATGAATATCTTCCCCAGTACAACCCACATTAACGTCCCGAAAAGTCATGTTGGCATACACCGCACAGGCTTTAACGTAAAAGAATTTCCTCTTCCACTAGGTCAGACCCTTGGGAGGTGTCATCAACTTCAGGCTCCCATGTCGTTGATTAAAAGAAAAAAAACCGGTGTTTACCGTTAACTGGTAAAACCGCCGGAAATTCTCAACGGTGACGTCCAAACCATGAGCACGGAAAGTGTACTCGAAGTTCCTGATCCGGAACATCCCATATGGACTCAGTTGGGAAATGTGAAGGTGATAGTATTCTAACACCTCGGCAACAAACACCGTCACCGGCAATCGGAGGTTGCCATCGTTAAAAAAGTCGGCCCACAAGGTGATATATCCGGCCGGAGCATCGGCACCGGTGTCCCCCTCTTGTGGGTAGTTGGCATCCCAATCCGACGCCATATGTATGGGGGTCATTAGGGTCTTAAAATGACCTTTGGACCACTTCAGTACCGGTAACCCACCACCGGGAGCACCACCGTCATCGTCTTCATCTTCATCAGCCGCCGCCACCGGCTGTTCAGGGTTTTCACCCTCCACGTTGTGTGGATTTGATGGTTCAGCCATAAGAAATGTAGAAGAAAAGGAAATGAGTACTAAAAACTCAAACCGCCTCACCGGAATTTCAGGAAACCTTATCGGAGAAGACAGAGAAATCTTTTTTCTCTCACCGGAATTTTTGAAATTTTGAACAAGTGAGGGGAAACCACGAACGGTTTCCCCTTATATACTGATCGCAATTAATGCAACATGGAAACTGAATCATCACGTTCAAAAAGAGCGAATTATGCGTCACCACGTGTCAAGCGACGCTTCCGCTTACGACTACCACGCGCGCGTGGCCGCCCACACGCCTGACATAGGAGACGTTTACACTCCTGCTACGGTGCATTTAATGACCTCGGGCAGTGCAAATGTCCTTTCATTTCAGCACATGCCAAAAAATCTCACCAACTTCCACCAACTCACACGTGCGTTCAGCCACGTATACAACAAAAAGCGACAACATTATCCAAACACAAGCGGCATGCGGTTTCTCTGGTATACCGCACCATAACCCATACCACATGTCGTTTTTTTTACATACCCCATAAAATAGCCAAAAAATTATATCTTTCCATGGTTAAGGGGGTATAAACATGTCCGCACATACCCACGAGCACACGTGGAATATGCGGAGATGACACACACGAGCCCGTACAGATGTGTCAGATACTCAGAACCAGCGCTGTTCTTTGGACTGAACCGCATCTCAAAAACAGGTAAACCGCATTGCCTTCATTCTCTTCAAGCTTCAAATCCCTCCTGTCCGGTTCACAACCACAGAGGGTGCATAAACAACTTCTTCAACAAAAAGAAGGAGGGGAATGTACGTGCACGCACATCAGCAACCCTGACTCCTGATCCTTCAAGAGCCACATCCGAGCAACACACTCCTTCCAAGCGAGTATGGGGTGACAAAACCGCAGACACTCATGAGTCGCTGTGGACACACCCATAGCTCCGCAAATGGTTGCTACGGAAGAGCCACAACTAAGTCATCACATAGATGAACGAAGCTACTTCAAGGAAAACTCCTCGGTATTGGAGCGTGAAGGAAAGTGGCTAAGGAAGAGATGCGGACGAGATCCCCAATGCTAAGAAGAGATCTCGTCGAACAACAAGCGGCCGAACAGCCGTAACAAGTCTGCTTATGACTTTGTTACCCTACTTGTAAAACGGATAGAATAAACAATGGTGGGCATTACCATGCCTATGACCATGTTTATTTGACCATTATCCAGATTCACATTGTTCGACCAAACATGGCCAACAATGATGCAAGTATCCAACATTGTTCACCCAACCGTGGCCAACAATGTCAAGCAACGAGGTAACCGCAAAGGACGTACGGTTACTAGAGAGCTAATTGGAAGAACACGAACACTCCACAAAAGGGATCATCATTAGATGTCCAATTATTACAGAAGAACACTCTCTTCTTCATTTACCACCTCAAAGGTTGGTTCGAAGTTTGTGCACACCTTCAACCACCATCTCAGAGATTGGTTCGAAGTTTGTGCACACCCCTAGCAAGGTCTCAAGGTTGGTTCGACACACCAACAGGTGGCACCCAACCCAAGGCTGAGAATTTCGCATCAAATGAAAGATGCTCACCGGCACGGAAGAGGCATCACATGACCCTTCCAGATCTCCAGCTTGATTTACAAAGAGCAAAGACCATCTACATGGCCTAGGATCTTCTCCAGACTCCAAACTACCTTCTAGACACCATAGTCCAGTACTCCTCCCACATGCAACTTGCATATGGCAGCAACACTAGACTGGGGGGACTTGAAGGGGTATGGTCCTAGATCTCGCGTCAGCATCGACCGCGAGTGACCATTACCCTTATCAAAACCCCCACTAGCTAACAACCTACCTGTGTCCGTACGGGAACGCGCCGACACAATGGTTGAATCCAATCTGCCCAATGATGGAGGAGGACTTACCTGGAATATGAGAACGATATAGCGATGCGGCTGGCACCGCATCTGGTGTATGAAAACGGAAGTATTCACAGCGATGCGGCCTAGCACCGCATCCAGTGAACACTTCTATCAATACAGAGAAGCTGGATAACAGCAACAGTCACCACATACGACGATGCGGCCTGGCACCGCATCTCGCGTATTTCTTGATCAAAGAGTGAGACGCGGGAACATCTACAGTTACCGCAAATTGCGATGCGGCTTGCACCGCATCCTGTCTACTCATCAAGTGGGACTGACACCACAGAGCAAGTAGCACCAATGGCAGCCGCCTGTCAGGTCTACGTAAGCGACAGACTGACGTGGCGTCGCCTCCCCGGCCGACACGTCTGACACACCTGCAAAGGTGCAGCATGCCGTCAGTCTATCCATCCACCTCCTCCTTCACTCCTCGGCTATAAATACTAACCCCAAACCAGGTTTGAGGTATCTCTTCACAACTCTCTCACTACTACTACTATCATACTTTGCTCCCCAAGAAGACTACTGATTCTCACGCCGGAGAGTGGTAACAAGGAGCACCCCCCACCCCATCCTCCATGTTACGAGTCACGGTTTGTTTCCTTGTGCAGGAGATCAACCGGCAGGCGATCCAGCCAGCGATCCTCGAGAGGAAGGGATTAACCCTTCTTCACGAGACCAGTGCGTTAACCCAGCCCGGTTAACCATTGTTTCATCAACGACATATATACTCACAAAACTGATACTACCAGCTAAGTCCTTGATGCTCGATTATTCGATGGCATAACTAGACCCCGTCAGGCGCAATAGTACTATACTAGTCATGGTGGGACGTCACGAGTATAAGTCCTAGCATATATGCAACTAGCATCACGTATATCTATGCAAACAGTTATTCGCAAGTGATAAATTGACTAATTGAATTATTCGTTTTATAGTTCGATTTGTAAGAAACGTATGTTACACCCAAAATGCGATAAAAAGGGGTCAAGTATACTCACAGTGCGGTCTGGTTTGGATTGATGGGATAATGTCTGAGAGTGCCCTGATTACAGACTGATTACGTAAGCGTATGATAGCGCGTTAAAAGATAACGGAATACACGGAAACGGATGAAAATCAGATCAAGGCTGGCCCGTTCGGATGGGCTGTCCGATCGAATAGGTTGTTCGATCGGATGGGCTGTCCGATCAGCCAGCTGTCCGATCGGCTAGCCTGTCCGATCGGTTGGGCTGTCCGATCGGCCAGCCTGTCCGATCAGTTGGGCTTTCCGATCGACTGGCCCGTCCAACTGTTTTCGACAATTTTTTCATGTTTTTCGGTGGTTTTGGTCGAGACATTGTTGTGACGTGTTGAACAACTGAAATTCCATCAATTCCGACTTGTTCTAACGGCCGGGAATCACCCCGTTCCATCAGAACCAGCCGTTCTTGGTGGTTTTTCCTTGTTTAACCCGAAATTGGTCGTCTCATCATTGGGAATCAGATCTTTGGCCAACACGACACTAGAAATGAGTAGAAGGTCGGTATAAGCTCCGATTCCACCGTTTTTGAGTGCCTTGAGAGTAAAAGAGTTGAAAGAAAGTTGGAAAACCATCCTTCAATCCTTTTATTCAAGATTATGTGTAGATCTGATGTGAAAATCTGTTTATTCTTGTGGAAATCCTTTGGATCCGAGTTGTTCTTGGTGGAATGAGGCCAATACTTGAAGTTCATAAGAACTCCATGATGACATCACCCTAGAACACCTCAAATCTGTTGATTTCACGGTTAAAAGTTGGAGTTTGAAAGATAGAAAGGTGGAGGAATGCATAAAGATTAAGGAAGTACAAGATTTGAGTTGAAAACTTACAAGAATCGCGAGAAATCGAGAGATAAAGGGGTTGGAACTTCTGGTCGAGCAGCAACAGTGACAACAAGTGTGTTGGAGGTGAATGAGGGGTATTTATAGGCAAGGAGGAAGGAAAGGAGGGCAAGTTGGCCTGGATCGGACGGCCCGTTCGATCGGCCGGCCAGTCCGGATCAGACGGCCTGTCCGATCGGTCGGCCCAGTCCGGATCGGACGGCCTGTCCGATCGGTCGGCCCAGCCGTTCGGCTGGCCTGTCCGATCGGCTGGCCCATCCGATCGGCTGGCCCATCCGTTCGGCTGGCCTATCCGTCCAGAGGCTTCCCGATCCTCGTTTTCGGTGCGTTGCGATAGTTTTGGTCCACATATCCATATATTATATTATCATTTAGTTATTTATTATAATTAATCACAAAAAGGGTCGTATATACGTATCTATATATTCAATATTCGGTGCGATGATCGAGTTACGCGTGCCTTCGAGTGCGTTCTTCGATGTGATGTGCTACAATGATTATCGGGGTACTACTTACTCGTATTGCCATCATCGTCACGATGGCCGAAGGCATGGTACTCACCCGAAAGTCCTTGTTAGCGTTAATTGCTTGAGAAAATAGCTTTGTAACAGTGATAGAATATGCGTAATTATTCGATTATACTTCGATATAGTGATGTATCTGATATAGTTACATTATGATCCGAATCTCTGGTGCTAGGCGTAACGAGTAGTAACAACGCAAGAAAGTGCGGGTTGTTACACACATATATCACCTTGAATTCTTCCAAGAAACATTGGTGATTCCTTGTCAACTTTTAAGGACGAAGGCCTTGTAATCAGTTTTCCAAGTGAACAAGAGGTACATAAAGGCATTTTATCTGATTGGGGGATCTTTTGATATTTCAATGGATGTCCATGTGAGTTTTCAATAATTCTTTTCATCATTGTAGATCCTGGATGGCCTAGTCTGTCATGCCATAAGTTAAATGTCACAGGATCACAAAAACTTTCTTTTACTGCCATATGTGCTTGAGGCACATTAATGTGTATATAATGCAGACCAGAGTGGAGCATTGACAGTTTTTCCAATATATGATCTTTGCTCATGATGTGTAAATATTTCTTATTATCAACAGTCCTTGACTGAGTATCATATCCATTATGATCTATGTTTTTGAAACTCAACAAGTTTCTCGTTGATTTTGGGGGAAAATAAAGCATTCTCTATTAAGAGCTTTGTACCATTTGGTAATATTAAATTAGTTTTTCCCACTCCTTCTATCAAGTTTGTAGGACCTGATATATTGTGTCAACGGTTCCTTTTGTTGGTTTCAACTCATAAAAATATTTCTTAGATTTAAGTATAGTGTGTGTGGCTCCACTATCTGCTATACATATATCCGCATCATTTGTTTGCTCTTGTGCTCCAGTGGTATTCATTTTAATCTTGAAAATATAAAGAAAAATAATAATAAGTGTATGACGAAGGCACTACGAATTACTTTATAATAAGAAGTTTATTTATTAGTTGAAAACATTACATGAAAAGAAAGACTGATGAAACATAATAAAGATAGTTATAATAAAGGAAACTACATAATTGTTGCATATAATTATTATGGTTTAGCAACATTTGTTTCAGAGTTCCATGTCATTGGTATAGTCGGCGACATTCAGTTCGACGTTGATATCATTAAAATTACCCACATGGTTCACCTCCTTTTCTTTTCTTTTGAGAGAGGCTTGGTAAGGTTCACATAAATGTGAAGGTGTACCACAAGCCTTTGACCAATGTTTTGTACTTCCACATCTGAAACAAGAAGTGCCATTGTTTTCGGACCTACCAGCTTCATTCCTTTTGTCATACTGGTTGGAATTGGTATTTTGTGGAGTGTGGTAATTAGGGGTTCTTTGATTTCGACCACGACCGCGACCACGTCCACGACCGCGACCACGTCCACGACCATGGGAATTACCTCGGAAATTATTATTTCCTTTGAAGAATGGTTGCGACCATTACCTTTACCAAAATGGCCACGATCACAGCCTCGTCCCCATTTTCTTCCAGAGTCTTTAGTATCATCATTAATAACAGCATTTGCTTCGGGAATGGCTAATGATCCAGTGGGATGAGCTTGATGATTTTTCATTAGTAGCTCATTGTTTTTCTCTGCTACGAGGAGAAATGAACTTAGATCCGAATATCTTTGAAACCTTTGCAACCGATATTCTTGTTACATGTTTATATTTGATGCATGAAATGTGAAGAAAGTTTTCTCCAACATATCTTCCTCCGTAACAGTTTGCCCACAGAATCGGAGTGTTGAGCATATTCTGAACGAAGCAGAGGTGTTTTCATTCACCTTTTTAAAATCTTGGAACCTGAGATTGTTCCATTCATCTCTAGCAGTGGGAAGTAAAACTTCCCTCTGATGATCAAATCTGCTTTTTAAATCTTTCCACAAAACGTATAGATCCCACAATTTGAATATTCAAATTGCACAATCTCATCAATCTGTTTATGGAGGAAGACATCTGCTTTTGCCTTGTCTTGATCGCTACATTTATTCCCATCCGTTATCGTTTCCAAAACACCCATTCCAACTGCCCTATTAATTCTTTGAGATGTCGCTTAACATGTGCCGTCTACGGCATATAATTTTCTGCGGTGATATTAAGAGCTGGGAATTCAATTGTTGCGATGTTTGCCATTTTGTTGCTAAACATAAATAAGATAAATATTAAAATTTAAATACTCATTAAAAATGAGATAACATACATAGGTACAACTATAAACAAATAAATGAATACAAAAGTACTAAAAAGATGAAGTGGAAGCTCATATATTATGGTCGGCAACAATATTAATATTTTGCCGGCCAATATTAAAACCGGGTGAATCATCATCGATTTTTTTTTTTGAATAGCCTTGAGAAGAAAACTGTTTGTTGCGAAAAAAATGAGATTGATAATTGGTAATTTATAGTGGTAAATTATAACCGTTTTGCAACGGTTATATTACCATTTTATAGCCGTTATATAACGGTTATATATATATATATATATATAAATGTATTTATAATAGATGATGTATTACAAAAATGTTATTTTATAAGATATAAAATTAGGATGCATAATAATAAGAATAAAAATGTTAGTACACATAAATAAACGTAAACTCTAAATGAAATGTGAGCGTGTGTGTATAAATAAAAGTTAGTTGTGATAAAAGTAAAAGTTAGATGCATAATTAAATGTTAGATTATTAGTAGTCCCGTAGTTACGACGATAGAAGTAAAGTTAGATGCATAATTAAATGTTAGATTGTTAGTAGTCCTATAGTTATGAAATATGTATATTAAAATGTTCTTTTGTACGTCATTTTTTTCAAAGTAAATTATAAAGTTAATGAAGTGCTTACATTGCTTATGATGGATATCTTTGGGCTTAAGGTCTTCTTTAATTAGGATATAAGCAACTCGTGCTGACAACGTGTTATAATATAACAAGAATTAACACAAGGTTAGTGCTAAAACTTTAAGAACTTTAGATATGTTATAAGAAAAAGAAGAAGAGAATTGTATAACCTATGAAAGTGTATACATGAGGTGCATTTTCTCTTCTACCTTGAGCTAGTATTTATACTACAAAAAGATTAACTATTTGGTAGACAAGGTTAACTATTTGGTAGACAAGATTAACTATTTAATAGACAAAGATATTCCTAAGTTTGACAAAGAGTTCATCCACTTGCTTGGTAAATCTAGAAGTAAATCTTGATCTTCATGGTAAATGTTTAATAATATTCATAACAGTTTCCAGTTAAAAACTAGACAAAATTGATTGATTTATTAACATATAAGGGTTCTGTCACACCCCCAAAATCTACATGCGGAGTATCACCGCTTGGGGGAGTGACCGACCAGGATCAAGCCACCAATCATATTGAACAAGCATGTAAGTAATTTATAAAATACAACACAATACAATTGGTGTCCAAACAAAACATAGTTTAAGCTGTAAGCGGAAGCATAACGTTTAAAACCAAAACATAAGTTTAAACGTTTCCAATATTTAACATGGCACACAACTGTCCATGTCCCACAATGACTCTTCCCCATGCAAGCTCCAACTAAGTACCTAATGACCTGCAAAGCATGTAGTAACGAGTCAACAACAAAGTTGAGCGAGTTCACAGTTGGGTGTTTGTTTTAAGTTGTTCCAAAAACAGTTTCCTTTAGCTGGCATCCTTGCCGTGGGGGTTACCCCATAGTTGAAAACGTGATTCGTTTTATCCCATTTACTATGGCAATCCAGCCGTGGGGGCTACCCCGTGTTACACTACTAGGCTCGTTACCATATCGACCACTAACGTTAGTCATGTTTATGTGCCCTTTGCATCAATATCTATCATCATTGACGTGCCCAGGTCCATTAGTTCACGCCCGTCCTCTGCGGCACGGTGTGAGGCTTGTCAAACCTAAATAGCGCTATCTAACTAATGACCCGCTTGCCATTGGCCCGACGATTAAGTCGATATAAAAAGGAGGGACTTCGTGATAGTGTTTTGTAGGGGTGCAAACGAGCCGAGCGGCTCACGAGCTACTCAATATCGGCTCGAGAAAAAGCTCGAAACGAGCCGAGCCTTATCGAGCCCGAGCCGAGCTTGAGCCTCAAAACAAAGCTCGTTTGTTTATCGAGCCCGAGCTCGAGCCTCACATGTGAAGCTCGTTAGGCTCGTCCAGCCTTATCGAGCCTTAGTGTATACGAGCCGAGTCGAGCCGAGCTTATTTAAACTTGTTTACAAGCCGACCTCAAACCTAGAAATAAGCTTATTTAGTAAACGAGCCCGAGCCCGAGCTTTACTTATCGAGCTCGCAAGCCTAAAAAGTCTATTATTTATATTATTTTTTTAATATACTAATTAATAGATAATAAACAAGCCGAGCCCGAGCCGAGCTCGAGCTTGATAAAATACAAACGAGCCGAGCTCGAGCTTTGAAAACAAAGCTCGAATCGAGCCGAGCTCGAGCCCGAGCTCTCATAAGTTAATCGAGCTCGAGCTCGAGCCTGGCCGAGCTCGGGCTCGGCTCGGCTCGTTTGCACCTCTAGAGTTTTGGTCTAGTGAACTTTAAACGGTCCAAAAGGACGAGGAATTACATTCCTTAACACGTATTGTCCTACCCAAGAAGGACGAGGAATCCATATTCCTTAACCCATTCCCAACCCACCGGGAATTACCATGCTTTGTAGAAAGTGTGAACTCACCTTAGGTTAGCTCGGCAGATAAACGAAAGGTCAATCGAGCTGCTAGGGGTCAACCACATCCTAACATGGTTACCATACAAGTCAGGTCTAGGTTCAGGTAATGCACGTAGGTTTACATAAGCTAATAGGTTATGAACACGTATTGATCATGGCAAACACGTAGAACATGTTAACAGTCAGGTAAACATAATGTCCAGCTTGTGCGACTCGGATGGTTGGGCTCGCACAAGCTCATTAGCCCAATAGTCTTGTGCGATACAACAAATGAAACCCAACACCCACTCCGGCCCAACATGTGCGATCAGCACAGCCTTGTGCGATCCACGACATGTCGTGCGATTCACTATATACCCGGCCCAAACAATTAAAAGCCCAACATATATATACATATATACGGCCCAATTTAATAAAAAGATAATCGATCTTGTGCGGTCCGAATGGACTTGTGCGTCTGAGCATAACGTAAGCAATGTTCTATGTAAACTAACAAGCAGGCAATATAAACGTAAATCATATCACCTATAGTGTCGAGCCTTGCACATGGAGCGAAGCGTCGTTGTGGATCGTTGACCACTGTACAGGTTATAGTCTGGTTTTATCAAAACTTTTTCCCTTTTTAAAACCAAGTTCACTCTAACCAATGGCTCTGATGCCAATCTGTCACACCCCCAAAATCCACATGCGGAGTATCACCGCTTGGGGTCGTGACTGACCAGGATCAAGCCACCAATCATATTGAATAAGCATGTAAGTAATTTATAAAATCCAACACAATACAATTGGTGTCGAAACAAAACATAGTTTAAGTTGCAAGCGGAAGCATAATGTTTAAAACCAAAACATAAGTTTAAACGTTTCCAATATTTAACATGGCACACAGCTGTCCATGTCCCACAACGACTCTTCCCCATGCAAGCTCCAGCTAAGTACCTAATGACCTGCAAAGCATGTAGTAACGAGTCAACAACAAAGTTGAGCGAGTTCACAGTTGGGTGTTTGTTTTAAGTTGTTCCAAAAACAATTTCCTTTAGCTGGCATCCTTGCCGTGGGGGTTACCCCATAGTTGAAAACGTGATTTGTTTTATCCCATTTACTCTGGCAATCCAGCCGTGGGGGCTACCCCGTGTTACACTACTAGACTCGTTACCATATCGACCACTAACGTTAGTCATGTTTATGTGCCCTTTGCGTCAATGTCTATCATCATTGACGTGCCCAGATCCATTAGTTCACACTTGTCCTCTGCGGCACGGTGTGAGGCTTGTCAAACCTAAATAGCGATATCTAACTAATGACCCGCTCGCCATTGGCCCGACGATTAAGTCGATATAAAAAGGAGGGACTTCGTGATAGAGTTTTGGTCTAGTGAACTTTAAACTGTCCAAGAGGACGAGGAGTTACATTCCTTAACCCGTACTGTCCTACCCAAGAAGGACGAGGAATCCATATTCCTTATCCCATTCCCAACCCACCGGGAATTACCATGCTTTGTAGAAAGTGTGAACTCACCTTAGGTTAGCTCGGCAGATAAACGAAAGGTCAATCGAGCTGCTAGGGGTCAACCACGTCCTAACATGGTTACCATACAAGTCAGGTCTAGGTTCAGGTAATGCACGTAGGTTTACATAAGCTAACAGGTTATGAACACGTATTGATCATGGCAAACACGTAGAACATGTTAATAGTCAGGTACACGTAATGTCCAACTTGTGCGACTCGGATGGTTGGGCTCGCACAAGCTCATTAGCCCAATAGTCTTGTGCGATACAACAAATGAAACCCAACACCCACTCCGGCCCAACATGTTGTGCGATCAGCACAGCCTTGTGCGATCCACGACATGTCGTGCGACTCACTATATACCCGGCCCAAACAATTAAAAGCCCAACATATATATACATATATACGACCCAATTTAATAAACAGATAATCGATCTTGTGCGGTCCGAATGGACTTGTGCGTCTGAGAAGTCCTTGTGCGATCCGGGTAACTTGTGCGACTAGGTTAGGCCGTTCAGCCCAATGACATATATTGCATCTAACTATTGTGTGTGGCCCAAGACTTGTGCGACTGAAAAGTCTTGTGCGATCATGCATATTCTGGTAGTACCTTGTGCCTTACATGATTGTACCAATTGTTGTGCGATTAATCCCTTACACGAATCAGGTTTCGTGTGATTCATGCAAGCTTGTGCGAATCAGGTGTCGTGTGACTTGTGCGATTGGTTATCTAAATCCCTAAAATCATGCAAATCAGTTATAGAAAATCGACAGTTTCCAACCATGCATTAAATCAGTCAAAACAATCAAACAATTTCCAAATCATGTTATCATCGATCAAATCAAGCAAATTTTATTAATTTCTCATGAACCCTAACCATTTATCAAGCATAAACAGTAAACATAGCACTTAAACATATTAACATGGTTCATGTTCTTGATCACTAGTATGCATTCTATCATGACATCACAACAAATCGTCTAAACATAGACACATCACAGTCGAGTAACATACATTCGGTTCTTGATTAATATCATGCAAATTCCGAATCATATGAACATTATCAAATACACATGTGAGCCGATTTTTATGAACACAAACCCTTAACAATTTTCATCATACTCAAACACATAACATCCCTAAATCATCATGTAAAACATGTAAGCCAACACATCATCAATCATGCAATCTAAAGTAATACACTAACCGGTTAAAGAGTGGAACGAGGGTTGATCCAAGAGATAAAGCTTCGAGAGAGATGGGATGTTGTTGTCGTCGGCTTCGAGAGAGGAGGAAGAGGGAGTATGGTTTGGTGTGTGTAGAGTGTTTGCAAATAATGGGGGAGCAAAACCTCACAAGGGTTTTGTATCGGTTTATATAGGGGAGTGGCCAAACCCTTGCATGGGCTGCCCATGGGTTTCGAGTGGGGAGTGGGCCGAGAGTTGTGTGGAATCAAAGCCCAAAGGCTTGTGCGATCGGCCAAGTGTTGTGCGATGACATTATATATACATTACAAACATAATCAAATAACATAACTAACATTCCGTTAAATCAATATATCAGATAATCACACCAAGTTCACATACATTACATTAAACACAAGGATAGGTTCTGAAATACGAGTTGTCACATCTAGGGTTCATATCGTGTAATTAGGGTTGTGGTTCTGGGTTTTTAATACAAATTCTATTCATTTACTGATCCAAATAATATTCGGGTTAATTGATTTCGGGTTTATTTGTATCGGGTTAATAGATAATTCGGTTTCTACTAAAATTGCAATGTATACTTTAGAGTTTAACTTAAGATGATATTTATTAGATAATAAGCACAAAACTTCAAAATCCGGCTTCTAAGTAAAAATTGCAATGTATACTTTAGAGTTTAACTTAAGATGATATTTATTGGATAATAAGCACAAAACTACAAATGCGAACACTCCTAATATGATATTTTGTTCAACCTATACAATAAACACATAATTCAAATACGAACACTCCTAATATGATATTTTGTTCAAACTATGCAATAAACACATGTATTAATTAAAAAAATGTCGAACAACAAACAACAACAACCACAAAACCAAATGGTATAAACTAAAAAAACAAGGTCAGATTGTATCAACCAAACCAAACCATTTATGTTACTGTATACGTGAGTAAAACCGAAGCAACATATATATATATATATATATATATATATTATATAGAACCGGGTTCTAAGAAAACGACAAAAAGTGTGAGAACGGTGAGAACGCATCCTGGCCCAACACGTGTCGCGGGGCATGATCAGGGTCCGATGGGTTTTTTTCTCTTTTTAGTATTCTTATCCTTTCCTGATTTTCGCGTTTGACATGCTGCTTTATTTTTTGCGTGCAATATAATTTAGGCGTTATCTATAATTATTAATTATTTGGCATTTTACTGTTTTTCTCGGATTTCTTCTCGTTGAATTAATTCTTTTTGTGTCACATAGTTATTTTTTTTGGCGTTATGGCTTTTTCCATGTCATTTGATTACCATAGATTAATATTTTATAAAATTACAATAATACAAAATCAAAATAAACTAATAGTCTTCCGTAGGTGGGATTACATCAGAGATATACCCATCGCTTTGTTCATCACTTTCTTCAGATTCTTCATCATCAAATTTCATTTTTGCGTATAACGCCATTATCTCGTCTCTTCTTTGCTGCAGCCTATTCTTGAATACCACTGCATCCTTGGATTTTGGATCGTTTGAAGGTGCTAAATCACAGAGTTGTTCAATGATAGATAGCAACACTGTCTTCAACATTGGCCTTGAATATTGCACCCCGTTTTTATAAGTCACTTCAAGCGTTCCTTCTTCCTCATGCATCACCCAACTGCTAAGTTTTGGTATAGGAGTATCGTCAATATCATCATCATCATCTTCAACATCTTCTGCCTAAAATTTTCTCTTCAGTCTTTTTATTACAGTTCTGGTTCTTTCACAATCGTTGTCCATTGGAACCCCAAGGGCCAGGATATCCTTCTAAACCTTTTCATTCATTCCAAGCATGGCTTTGATTGTCCTTACCTTTACCCTTCTCCTATCAGAGAACTTTATGATGAATCGTTTCTCTTTTCTTTCAAACCTCCATGCAACAACCTTAGCCCTTTTTAAAGTTTTTGGCGTTTTGGACAATATGTGGCGTTTTGGTCAAATTTTTTGGCGTGTTTGAGCTTTGTGTTCTCATGGTCTTCTTTTATATTGACTTTTTCCCGCGCATGACAGGTAATTATGGCGTTTTGAAAAAGATAAATAAATTTAATTCCCTAAGAATTTTGCTTTTAATATAAGAAATGTTAGTAATTATGTTTTCCATCGTTTCATTTTACTGTTTTTTTGCAGTTTACCGTGTTTTGTTTTCAGACTCAACTGTTTTTATGGTGTAACACGTCAAATCTTGACGGCTGTAATTATGGCGTTTTGTTTTCCAATGACTTTTAGATAACGATCGGACTATTTTTGTTTTATTTTCTTTTCACACTGTTTCACGCTTTTATTTTTTATAATAGTAGTTGTTCAAAGTAATTTTATTATAGTTTGCTAGTTTTTTGGGGGCGTTTTTATGGCATGGTGGCGTTTTACTAGCATTTGCTCATTTTTGGCGTTTTATTATATTTTTCATTATAGTATTAAAATACTTTTGTTGTTTATTAACTAAAATTACAAAACAAACAACAGATAAAGAAAATTAAAAAAAAAAACAAAGTAAAAGCAATTTATGATTTAAATCTTCAGTGTCATAAATCTCTTTTTTCTTTTGAAACTATAAGATCTGTGACAAATAAATGGCGTTTTGGGTTTGACGTTGTTTATTTTCTTTGTTCATATGTTGAAGTGTCTTTGTGGATGTTGGAGATATAGATCAACCCTTTGTGGGTAGATGCTATCTGCCCGTCGTCTTCATTATAATCATCGAGGCCAAAGTAGCATTTACACTGGTATAGGTCTCTTCTTATCATCCAAACCTTCTTCAAGAACAAAGATGACAGAATGACATATGGGTGTCATCAGTCCTTTTTTTTTTCAATTTTGTCCATCTCATGCAGCAAAATCTTACTACACTCACGTAACAAATCATTCAGCGAAACTTCATGCAGAACATTACTGAGTATCAAAGAAAAGATGTTTGCCGTCATTGTATTTTTTGGCGTTCTACATTGAGTTGTATTTTTTAGCAACCATTGTGTTTTTGTGTGTTTTTTTGGTGTGATAAACGGAAGGTGGTGAGACGTTCTATTTATAGATTTTTTTTTTGGCGCGTAGTTTAGGCGGGGTATTATTTTTATAACAAAAAATGTAATTAACATTTATTCGGATGTAAGGTTTGGCGTTATACATTATGGCGTTTCATATTGTGTGGCGTTTTTGTAACTAGAGAACTTAAATAAAAACCCAGAAAAAAGTACGCAATGATAAAATTGGCGTTTCGTATTTATTTGGCGTTTTATTTTTCAATGGCGTCTTATGTGAGAAATGGCGTTTTACCTTTTTTTTACCCTTAATGAGGCGCGTCCACGTAATAAAATTGATGTTATTTACGAAAATGTCATCGCGCCAATCTAGTCCATAAATTGTTTTGATCTGATGATCAATAAGCGTTCTCACTGTTCTCACACTTTCTACCGTTTTCTCTAAATCCTGACCCTATATATCTATACATATAATAAAAGAAACAAATTAATGGATACGTGTCGATACAAGAGACATCTATTTTTTAGTTTTCTTGCCATATATTTATATTTATTTTTATCTTAAAAGTTACAAGTTTTAAAATAATTTATCAAGTTATCCCATATTTTAAGTTGACGTTTATCTATAACTATATCTCTATATGTATATTTATCTTCTAATATAATCTTTATACTTATCTTTAGTTTTTTAAATTGCTAGTAAATTGCACAAAACTTCCTTTATGTTTACTCAAACTTGCAGGTTCCAGCCTTAATGTTTAAAACTTGCTAAAAACATCATTTAAGTTTATTTTTGTCGCTGGTTTAATCCTTTATAACTAAACAAGTTAATTATATCAGTTTATTTCCCTCACATGCCTAACATGTGAGGATCCCACTATCGTTTGATGACCGACATCAACTGACTCACAAAATGGAACGGGAATGTGGTGCAAACGCAAAACTGCCTGAAACCAAAGCAAAATTGTCTGTTTTTTCACCGGAGATGTAGTCCAAACACAATTGGATCTCTTAAATTTATGAGGCCATTCACATGGAGCAAGCCCCTTTTCATTCCGAGCTATCAAATCCACTCGGAGGAGAGATCCAACCCGCGTTTCACTGACTAAATGCCAAACAAGCCATATTTGCAGGTTGATAGTCTCATGTTAGTTCTGTATGTGAATTCAAATTGAAAAGTACATATCATTTTTTGTAGTTGTTTTCCTCTTTAGTTTTGATTACTTGATTGAGATAACATGTATTAAGTAGGAAAGAATAAAAACTAATATTTAGTTACAAAGAAATGGGTCATGAATGGGGAAAGAAGAAATAAGTGAATTTAATAAACTTTTGTAATACACAAGTTTATAACTTAATAATGGAAAAATGAAAAAACAGAGTAAAATGTTCTAATATGTAAATAGTATATCAAAGTTCTTTTTACCAAAAACGTATTTTGACGACTGTGTGTGTTAACTGATTACATTATATTTATTCAAGTCGTGTAGTACACGTGCTTATTCAACTCATGTTATACACGGGTAATTAAAGATGTAACTTTTTATTATATAAAAATATATTTAATCAACCCGTGTAATACACGAGGTTCTAACCTAGTATATATATATATATATATATATATATATATATAACAACAAACATCATAACAAAATATAATGCTCCCAATAAATACAAAATATATGGGATGAAAACTAGACTTTTTCGTTGAATATGTATGTATATGGATAATTGGCTTTTTCTAAAGGATAACGGATTTAAATAATCTCAACTATTGTTAATTGGTCGTCATTAATCCTAAATATTAACATATTGGCCTCCAATAAACCCCAACTAACGGAACCCTAACGTCATTAGTCGTCGGAAAAACAAAAGTTTCTAAAGGTCCGATCTAAGGTTATAAAGAGGTTTGGGACGAAAATGTTGAGTTTTTCGGGTACCTCAGTAATTGAGGTTTTTACTAAAAAAAGTTTCGAAAGATCCGATCTATGGTTACAAAAAGGTTTGGGACAAAACTGTTGAGTTTTCTAGGCTAGTAAGGAGTGTTCCGGCAAAAAAAAAAAAAAAAAAAGTTAATAATTGGGGGTTTTACTAGAAAAATGTTCATAAATGTCCAATCTAAGGTTACAAAGAGGTTTGAGACGAAAAGGTTGAGTTTTCCTGCCAAAAAAGAGTTTTCGGGCAAAAGACATTTTGTGGCAATCGGCGACTAACGGCGTTAGGGTTCCATTAGTCAGGGTCCATTGAAGACCAATATATTAATAGTTGGAAGTGCTAGTGGTGATTTTTGTATTTGGTACCTGTGGCTGCCAATTAACAATAGTTGGCATTTTTTTTTAAATCCATTATTCTTTTTTAAATGTGCAATCAAGTTAATCCCCAATTATTTAACCAAATACTACATTTGGTTTTCGGATTCCATCTAAATCGGGTTCGGGATGTTGGGGTTTCATCTTATCGAGTTCAGGTTAGGTTCGGGCAAAAACAACACCCCTAAGTGGTACAAATTGGTTGAATTTGGTTTCCAACGGAAACCAAACCGAATTGAATTTGGTTTGGTTTGGTTTTATTCGGTTTGCATATTCCTAATTTTATTTGGTTTGGTTTTTGGTTTGAGGTATAAAATTTTGAAAACCGAATAAACCAAACCGAATGAACCGAACCAAATAAACCAAATAAACTATAAACCAAACCGATGAACACCTCTACCTAATCCCATATTGAACAACATACTACTAGAAACTAGAAAGAAAGAAACGCAAGTGTGTGCAGATCTGGGCTAGCCAAAGCATGCCCAAACCAAATCAGTCTAACAAGAAACTCAAATTTATGGCCCATATCATTAAAACACCACTAAGTGAGTTGCTGACCCAAATTCCCAAACGATCGAAACCCATGAAGAGACTTGATATTTTAGCCAACAAAGTTAGATAGGATAATCATAAAATCAAGAGTTAAATGCCATTTTAGCCCCTGTAGTCTCTGGGTCCAAAAAAGTTTCATCGTTGCCATTTTAGTCCACTGGGTTAACTTCATCCATTTTTCTGTTAACGAGAAGAGCAATTCAGTCATTTTATATGTAGTTTTGTCAACTACATTAACAAAAATAATGGATGAAGTTAACCCAGTGGACTAAAATGACAACGTTGAAACTTTTTTGAACCCATAGGCAAAAAATGAAACTTTTGGACTAAACTGTCAAAATGACTCAAACCATAAGGACTAAAATTACATTTAACTCTAAAATCAATAAGGGAATCATAACAATAGAATCAAATTAATTGAGAAAGTTTTGTGTTAAAAACCTAATATATATGCATACGAAACCAAAATAACTGAAAACAGTCCTCACTAAAACCCAAAATATATCTATTATTTCATATATAAAAATATATTATATGCTAAAAGTGTTTTATTGTTATAAATAAGCTATATTATGGTGACTATCCACATTCTAACTCCCGTCTCTTCATGTTCTTTGTATTAATGTAAGAACACTATATATATAGGTTCTTTGTATTGCATGTTGATCTCTCAATGTATAATAATTCTATATTCTATATTTATCTCTATGTTCCTTTGATTATGTTCATATACTAGTCGCTAGTAGGCCGTTGTTTTACAACACGTTATCAGCACGAGTTGCTACAAGATGTTCATATCCATGATTTGGTTTTCCTTCATCCATTCAGGTAACGATACACAAACCTCATATCTCAACTTAATATTTTTTTTTTACACATCTTGAATAAAGTTACTAATGGGCACAAATTTTTATTGGACTAGAAATAAATCTGAATTTGTAGAATTAGTCATACCTATGAAAAGTGAAATTAATAGTAGAAACAATTGACCTGCCTCTCATCTTGGACGCCTTCATGGTTTCATCTTTGTCCTCATATTATTGTTTTTTTTTAGATCTAGTTTTGTGAATTATTTTGAAGGCATGAAAGTAAATGAGGAGAAAATAACCAAAAATAATAATAATAATAATAATAATAAAATAAATAAATAAATAATGTTTGATTTGTTTTTAGAATTAATCTACTTATCATTTCTATTCATCACATATGCTGTTTTTTTTATTAAAATTGAAGGCTAATTTAACATGAAAATTTTAATAGTATTTGATTTGATCATTACTATACATGTTATTTTGTTTTAGTGATACAAATAAGTGTTTAATCATAATTTAGTGATGCAAATAAATGTTTAATCGTAAAAATATATAGATTGAATTATGTATGCGTGCGTTTTATTCCTAGTGATTTTATTATGCTATTAATAAGTATGATTAATGTGATCTTTTGAGATGTTTTATTAAGTTATTGTTTTGGCATACATAAGGTTTATATTTATTGTTTTAGTTATGCTATTAATATGTATGATTAATGTGATCTTTTGAGATATTTTATTAAGTTATTGTTTTGGCATACATAAGGTTTATATTTATTTTATTGGGAGATTGTCATTTTTCAGTTTGTTGTCAAAGCATACTAGCTTATTGGTGACAAATGTTTAATTTAAAAAAAAAAAAAACTGAGTGATTTATAGCAATGTTGACATTTTAATATGCATGATATATGTTTTGCCTTTACTTGGTTGAGTATAAAAATTAAAATCTTTTGGTTCTAAAGTTAAGAGTTTTTGGTTTAAGTAAAAAAAAAAAAATCATGTATCCTTTTTGTTAAATGAAAAGTCTAAAATTTATGTCATTTGATTACATTTGCATTAATATGATTAGTACATATATAACTATAATTTATGTATAATCTCATGGTGTCTCATGTGTGAGATATATTTGTATCTAAGATAAACCAATGATTGTTTATATATTATACATAAAATATATATTTGTTTGTAGTGGATGGGCAAGACATTTTATATGTAAAATTCTATTATATGGTGATATGTTGTATAGTTTGATTTATAGTATGCTCTTATATTTGGTTTGATATCATTTATTTGCAAAGATGATACAGAGAGAACAACTAAACCAAAGTTATGATCTATTATTACTATCATGAAAGAATACAACTATTCTTAGATACGACACGAAGTGTCATACTCACGTATCTCATTATCAAGTTATGAAAGACCGTAAGATGTCAGACCGATAATATTATATAATCGGACATAGGATTACTTCTCGATTGATATTATGTGAAGAGAAATTTATTTATAAGAGAAATCAGATAAAACAAATTTTGTTTATCCTTCAAATATGCTTCTACGGTATAAATATGCTTAAATATGACATCAAAAATTTCATACTCTCTGAATCTGATTATTAATTTATAAAAGGTCATAAGATTTATAGACCGATAATACTACATGACTCGGTCATGTAACGATTTCTCAATTTATAATATATGAAAAGAATATTGTCTTTAATGAAAAGCTGGATAGAAGATGTTCATTTGTCACATCTGAGATATGCTCATGAAGTAGCGATACGATTAACAAAGTATGAGTTTAAAATGATTTCATACCCATGTGACTGAACAAAGAATGAGAATCCATGAATGTTTTCGGATTCTATCTCATTGCATAAAGTGAATATGATGATGATCAGTGTAAAGGTCACGATCATGACCAAAGGAAATTATAATGATGCCACCATGAAAGTTTGTTATTATGCTCATGTTAATAATGAGATAAACTATGTTAATTATGTGATGATTATACAATGATCGTTATAAAGGTCATGATCATGGTAAATGAGAAAACTATAATGATCCTATATTGATAGTGAGATCAACCATGTTAATATTGAAATCGATCACAAGAAGTGACTCACTAAGGAAATGATTATACGAGAATATAATATATGAAACATGTATAACATGTATGATCCATAAAACCTCCGGTGAAGAATGAAAAGCTATAAGACTTGTTCTGGTTCTACTTCATTTCCTGAATTGAATGTGATCATTGAAAATATCGTGATCATGGACATAATTGAGAAATTTGTAATGACGATCATAATAATAATGAGATCGGTCATCAGTAGTGATATGATAGCCAAGTTCAGAATTGTAATAATGGTCATAATGAGATTGACCACTATAAGTGGCAAATTATGGTAGTGATTATACAAGAACAAAATGTGATAAAAGATAAAAGTCATATAACAAAATAGTTTGCAATGATAACACGTTGTTCTCTCGCGTAATGCAACTATTACACATACGATCGTAAACTAGAAGTTTATGTATCATGATTATTTACTTAATTGGCATGACTGGTTAGACCACACCGAGTCAATGATGATGTGAAACATAATGAAGAAGTAGAAGATTCTTCAAGCTGATAATTTGTATGTAATGTTTGCTCTCAACGGAAATTTATATTTGCCAAATAAAGAAGGGTGTGTATCCCTAAATATTCTGGAAGTGACTGAAGGATACACATATCCGAACATGATATCATTTAGTGTTTTAAATCGATGCATCGTCTAAATGGTTATCAAATTCACAACTTGAAGTTTGTGTGATATGTGGCTTAGCTAATGTGATAACAAGCACAATATTCCAGATTACTTATTTATTTTGGTAATAATGGTAAATTTAATTCCTAAGTTCTTAAAAAACATTCGTATAAGTGCTTTTGTTAAGACGATCACTGAACGTCTACGATTGACAGCAAAGCAAATAATCATGAGAGCAAGTTCATGTTTATATATGAGTACATGTAATTTTACATGCAATAACATTAATTCACATCAAGCCAACATGTTGTACTAGTTTCTCCCCATTATAGTTGGTTTTAGTCAGGAACCAAATATGTCCCTTCTAAGATTTTGGTTGTGCAGTATATATTGAAATTGATCCACCACTACGCACAAAGATGGGACTTTAAAAAGTGGTTGGGAATATAAGATAACGAATAGAGTCTTTCACGAGATATTTATTTATGGCTCAATTAATTGATATCCATCTAAATGGATTAACATTCCCAACATCAGGGGGAGATAAAAAGCAGTTGGAAAAGAAATGAGTTGGTATGAATTATCATTGATCCTCAAAACTAAAAGTGTGAACCAGAAGTTCAAACAATAACTCATTTACAAAGATTAGCGAATTTATTACCAGACGCATTCACTGACCTTAAAAAGGTGACTATGTCACATATACCAGCTGCTAATGCTCCAATTAAGATGGGTGTCCCAGAAGGACAATCACCACATGTTTGTAATGAGTCTATTGCACGTCTGAAGCGTGGTAGACCAGTCGATTCCAACAATAAAATTCCTCGAAAGTTGGAGCAACTAATTAAGATGGTCAAGTCGAGGTTATATTAAAATGGTCTCTTGAAGAGACAATAGACATGATGGTTCAAGAAGAACCTCAGGTACCTGAAAATAAAGAGATCTCGATAAGTTGTATCATGTCTAAGATATGTATGGAATCGAAATAAAATCGACGTCGTTATACTTTTGTATATAATAATATAGCGCTTGAAATGATGAAGTGACGAGGATCAAGTTTTAAGATCTGCCTATGAATGAAAACATATAAATGATTGGCCAAAAATGAAAAGACACAAATAAGGCAGAGTTGAATTCTCTAATAACATGGAAAGTTTCTGGACCAACAGTCCATACAACTGAAGTTGTAAAATATGTTGGATACAAATGGGTCTTTTATGTGAATTATGTGAAAATTAAATAAAGTGATATAAGGCAAAATTGGTGGCACAAGTATTTTCGCAAAGACCTATGACTGATTATGAGGAGACGCATTCTCTAGTGGTGGATGTATTGGCTTTCCAATAAATAATTAGTCTGGTAATATAAAGAGAGAATTGATATGTGTCTTATGAAAGTTATGAATCACTGGATACTAAAAGTTTACATGAAAGTCCCTCCAGGATTTAATCATGTAAAAATAAGTTCTCGAGAACGATATGACCATTGTATACAGATTCATATTTGTATACAGATTCATATTTGAATACATTGAATATAACTGGAACTCCTGATGAGTATCCTAAAGCATCTAAGTGCTTATAAGGTTAAGTGGAAACATCTTATGGATGTAATTCTTGTGTGTGACAACTGGCAAAAATAATGGTAATTCCGTACAACTTAAACACTTAATTAACGTTTAATTTCTCTCATTACGACTTAATTACTACATGATTAGGTCGTATATGATCTAGCAATCATAGGACATGGTTAAAAATGCAAAAAATATTAACATAATCGCCATGTAGCGAGAAAACCGCAAACTATGTCCTAATATGTTGGCAAAATGCTGAAAACACTATTCACCTGAGCACACTATTCATGCCAGCAAGTTCTGAAAACTGTCGGAACGGGCGCCGAAGGGCATGGACGCACTTGGTAGATGAAATACAAATAAAAATCCCTAATTAGGGGCATTGAATCACTAAAACACTTCAACTTTCCGGTAAACGCGTATGAATGCACTTTGTCTGTTCTGCGCAAAATATAACCAAAATAAAGCGTCCACGACACTAAAATCTATCATTTCAGTGTCCGTAAGACTTATAATAAATGTATACACCTTAAATGGGCTTATGGATCTCAACGGAAGATTCGAAACACAAGCTTCCGGTACTACGACGGTACACTCATAACTTGTCTGATTTCGCGCCGACAAACTAGTTAATGGTATTTTTACCACTCTAAAGCCTAAACCAATAATCTAGTGAACTAGTTAGCCATATTTTGGCGTCACCAACGCCTTGAATAAACGCTATAGCATTGATGGTAAATTAAAACCATAGCTCCCAGTATTATATAGCGTCTTTTATATTTCACCCGAGATCGAACCAACGAGCGAACTAGTGGTGTTTTTACCATCCAAAACCTATACCCACTAAACTAAAGGGTAGTTGCACGGTACTCCTGACCGCGGAAGGGATCTCCCTTCCCAGTTCACCACCCGACAAGGATCCCTGGTGGCAAATACCCATAGCCATCAAAGAGGGGTAAGAAACATGTTTCGAACCCGAGACCTCGAGTGTCCTCGGTCCGGCTTTAAAGCGTATACCCACTAAACTAGTGGATTAGTTAGACTTTATTTACTCCCTTAAACTAACATATTAATGATGCTAAAACACACTTAATGACCAAAATATCATAACATATATGTATATGAATCACATGTCTAAATGTAAAAAAAAAAGATAAACTTAACCACCCCCTAGCCATTTACGGTCAACAAGTGGCCCCACCCACTTGTTTTCTTGTTGAAAAATTGAGGATTCAAGGCATGGTAGGAAGATATGGAGGATGGCATGGATATGCAATCATATAACCTAAACTTACTACCATTTCTTATCATTTACCAACTTATCAAAACGCCAAACATCACCCTCCTCCTCTTCTCTATTCTCGGCAGCCAACACCCCCATAAACCCATCCTTTTCACCCATTAAACAAGCCATTTTAATCCCTAAAATCTCCTTTCAAGACCACTCAAAGAAGGTGCAAGCTTGGAGAGTTTTTAGGACTATCTTTGGAGCTAAACCTCTTCTTAAACATCATCTTAAGACACTTGCAAAATCGTAAGATCTTATTCCACTCATTTCAAGTTCATTATAAATTATAGTTTAGTATTATATACGTTGATCATCTTGAACAAAAAAAAAATCAAAGATTAAAACCCTAAACACAACTTAAAAGTATACTAAAAATGTTATATTATGTGTTGATGAAGTTGTGTAGTGTTAGTTAGTTTAGATACACTTGATGTTATTGTTAAAGTAGGGTGATTAGTATGATAATCTTGTATGATAATCTTGTATGATAAAGATTAAAAATGATGATTTAAACATTGTAATGTTTAAATCTAAACAAGATCATCAACCTCATGATCCATGAACTTTACTACGATCTAAAAATGAGATACAACATATATGTGGCTTTTATAGAGATTAAATCATGAATTATACTATGATGATCTTAAAAAGTAGCCTAAACAAGTTTATTTAAATGAGTGAACTAGTTAAAGATCATGAGAAATATTGTTAGTTTTAATGATTTTGTTAAAATATATAAAAAGTGATGTGATTTTTAGAGGTTTTTGTTAAAAATATAATTATAAGGTTCATGAAAATGAAGGTGTTTATTGGTGATATCTGCATGCAAAGTTGGTAATGAAACTTGGTTTGGATGGGTCATGATTAAGGGTGCTTAACATGCTTAAAAACGCGTTAAAAATGTGGGAAAACGCCATAGTTTAGGGGAAACTATGACGAAATTTTCTAAAATATTAATCGCGATTAAAATGAGATTATCGGGGTGATTAACATGGTTAATCGCGATTAGTAAACTTAATGATGATTAACGACCTTAATCGTGATTAGACAAACCCTAATGACAAGGGTTAAGACTTAACCATCAAAGAGTTTATTTAAAACACTACAAGTTATTTTTATGATAAAATGGGTAAAATTTATAAGAATAACCATCAATATAATTTTTGGAGAAAATTATAAGTATATACTTCAAATACTTTATTTGGTGTATAATGTGTATAATTATGTGTATGTATTAGTCTTAGGAATACATACCAAAATAATACCTACGATATTTGCAAAATATATGCTTACACCATGACGAAAACCCCACCAATATTCGAAATTGTAACGACGGTCGCGAACCTTCGCGACTACTTAAAATGTACACTTATAAGATACAATAAAACCATGCGCGAACATCGGACGACGGGTCTCGAACGATGGACATCGGACGACACCTCATGCCTTATCGACGAAACGGGCGTGTCGACACCTCGAAAGGTTACTACGACGCTCGACAACTTTGACACACAAAAACTATATATATTAACCGGTCGTTACGACAAGTCTAAAAATAAAATAATTTAGACACTTCATATATATTAATGACAAAGAATGACCGGAAAATTCAATAAACGCTAATCGTGATTATAAAAGTTACTAGCATAATTAGTAAAAGATTACTAAAAATGCATGAACATAAATATTGGGCTAAAAAAATTAATGTTGGGTTGAAATAACATAAATATTGGGCTAGGCCCAATACCTTAAATACATGGGAAAATGCCCATTTCCCTAAAATACTTATAAAAGCCCACTTACAATACTAACATGGGCTAGGCCTAATAACTTATAGAACTTGGGCTAGGCCCAAATGCCAAAAAATATGGATTAAGCCCAAAACACAAAATTGTAGGCTAAGCCCAAAGTAAAATACATGTATACTTTTATAAATATATATTGCACGAGTGCACTATAAATACGATATAACTACACGTATAAATACGGTATACCTACACATATAATACGGTATACCTACGCGTATAATACGGCATACCTACGTGTATAAATACGGTATACCTACGCGTAAATACGGTATACCTACATGTAGAAATACGAGATACATATACGTATAAAAGACTCACGCACATGATGATGAACTCACTTACACTTGTTGAAGTGTACTCTCGCAAGAATGTCGCACACGTACGATAACGTATTGACGATGTTAAAAATAAATATTTTTAACACTTGAATCAAGAAAAGATATATGATATTATATTTGTGTAACAAATATAGAGTCTCGAATCAAAGTATACCAGAAACAAATGCCAACATATTATTAAATTACACAAGTGTTCCAAAAGAGAAATGAAAATAATAAAAGTTCAAGATGAACAACGAGTACAAGGTCTAGGAAGGACCGATGTGTCTAATGAGTTAGAACCTTTGTAGGTTGACTCGCGTTTACGGAACACGTTGATTGAATATCTCTCTCTAAGGAACGCAAAGCTGTGAGTTCATGTCCCCCTTTTCTCTTAACTGTTTTCGGATTTATAACTCTCGGGGGTGAAATACATGTTACATATGTTTCAATGGTATGATTTGGCTATGAAATGAACTATTAGATCATGTGAGCATAGGCTGAAACTGAAATGCCAACTCTCATAAGAAACATGGACAAAGGTTAGATCTAACGGGTACGACCGAGCCCCACTCATGGTCCATTTATGACTACTTAGAGTGCTTTTGTGTCCCAGTCGAGGTGATTCGACAACGGTCAAGGGGATTTGACACAGTCAAGGTGATTTGACACAGTCGAGGTGATTCGACACAGTCGAGGGGATTCGACACAGTCGAGGGGATTCGACACAGTCGAGGGGATTCGACACTAATAATAGCCCACTTGGGTTGGGTACTCCCTATGTCTTCACATATATTAATGTCCTTGCAAAACATTAATTGATCTGTTCATAGACGCTTTACATACCTATTTTCAAAGGAATCTCTCAAATGTTTACAAGTTTATTGGTACTCATACAAAACGCATGAACTCGCTCAACTTTTGTTGATGTTTTCAAAATTACATGTATTTCAGGAAACAAGATGGATCTTGGGCGTGGGTGTTGTTTTCAAGATGTAAATTTCAAGTTTAGATGTCATCCACTTTAGTTTGTTTGTAACTTAACTGGAGGTCATGTTGATTGAAACTTAAATGACTTGTGATTGTAATGTTTTGAACTTTTGAATGGATGAACATCATATTAATCATATAGTTGTTTGTTATAATCGAATGCAATGAAACTGATCAAGTCACACACACACGCTTCCGTAAAAGTCAGGGTGTGACAGGTTGGTATCAGAGCTTCGATTGTAGTGAACTAGGATTCCTTCTCGAGTCTAGTCTACAATCACTAGGATTCTCTCACGAAAACATTTTTACAACAAACAAAAAGATTTTTCATTGCATTTACGAAAGCGCCAAGATCCATGAATCAAACATTTACAAAGGAAAGACAAAAGCAGGGACATTAGTAGGGAGGAGAATACCCCAACTAAAGTGCCTCGTGAGGTATAGTCTACGTGAGATAGACTTGCCAAAGACAAAACGACACCCGAAACAACAAACGAGAGTTATATGTGATATGTTGCATTTATTTGCTTGTATATACTATGTAACATTATTATTCATTGATATATATGCATATACGGGTACCGAATAATTAGTGACGGGAACGCGATCCCTTCAACTTCGAATCCTATTATTATTCTTGACTCGCACAATGAGACTATCGACCTCGCGTTTATTGCGGAGCTTATGGCTGATGTAGTTACCAAACGAGGCCCTGAGCTCGAATTCCGTAGAAGATGGCTGTTCTTTCCTCTCAAATGCAAAGGTGCCTGACTACGACAGTGACGGCGAGGCGGAGGTGGTAACCTTGGACAACAACCTTATTAGCGGGACGAGGTCCCTGTGGTTATTATGAAACATGATTGACGACACTCTTGTCCAGACAAGGAAGATGAGATCCTCATCTTGAAGGTGCCCCTCCAACTACTATTATTAGGAACTCTCTTTATTCCTACTTTGACTAGCATTGTGCCATTTCGCGTGTAACGACAACGGACGTTGGCGCGTGGACCATCATAAAGGTCCCATCAATGTCAAAGGTATGAGGATAGTAGTGTCCCCTCTCCGACTGATCAGCTGCTTTGGACGAGAGAAAATTAGGGTGACCATGCAAGACAATTTATTATTACAGGGGCCCATGTAATAACATCTTGTAGTGCATGGAAATCCTGGTGGGCTCTGTGGGTCAAGCAAATGATCACTATCTATTTGAAATTCCTAAGTTGTTCCAAATCTCCATCTACTAGAACACTAACCGAAATAGTTACTCAAACACTCTATAAAGTAGGATGTCTGTCTTTGCCTACTTCATGCCTAACACTCCAACCCGTAATATGAGTCGTTTGGGACCCGGTATCTAAGCAGGTGAAAATAGCTAACACTCAGAAAAGACTCTCCTCATCCTTCACCTCACATGCACCCTATCACCCACTACCTATATCGCCACCACCAACACCCCTACCAGTAACCCTACACTCTCTATCCCGTAGCACCCATCGTTTGAGTAGTGCATTCACGCCTTGGAAAACCGCTCTACGGTTGCTACAAGGCACAATTCGGTTCCGAGAAAGAAGCCACGTACCCTCACGACCTTATCTCTGCGTTTTCACTATCACCCCTATACGTGGTAGTAATGCACAACCCCCCACCTTTTGGGAAGTATGCCCGTTTTGTAAAAGAAAAAAAAACTAAAGACCTAAGAGGACCAATGTAGAAGGAAAATAACTACTACTTTCGTATTATGGAACTTCTATGACCGATGTGATGTAACCTCGAGTCCATTTTGTTTTTCATCTGTTAAAAACAATGTATCAAGTTGTCGAACATATATGGAAGCTCTGTGGTTGTTTTCTTATTTATACCTTTTGATAATATATGCATGTGATGTTAGATGATTACATGTTTGCTTGTGGTGATGATTGTCTATATACATATATAACCCACAGATAATTATTTGGTGAATGTTCTCTAACCTACCCAAAACTTCTTGCTAGAAGAAAATGCCGCCCAGACGTGACACAGACACTAACACGTTACCAAGGACAGAAGCCGAGCTTCAGGAACACATATCACAGGCAATTGCACAGCACGAGGCCAACCGCTCAGAACACAGCGGTGGCACTTTCGGAAATAACCCTCCAACTGGTAATGTTAAATCACCTAAGACACATTACAAATCTTTTGGATATTTCCAATTGTGTTCTGCCAATGCTCACTCGTGAATTGCGTTACATGTGTTACAGGCTGTACTTATAAGCAATTTCTGGATTGCAAACCCCTAAACTTTGATGGCACGGGAGGTGCCGTCGCTTTTGTTCGCTGGGTTGAAAAGACCGATTCCGTGCTGAGAATGAGCAAATGTGCACCTGAACAGAGAGTCACTTATATTTCTGGGCTGTTTTTGGATGGTGCACTTTCCTGGTGGAACCTCCAAGTTCAAACTCTCGGCGAAACTGCTGCATATGCGCTCAATTGGGATGAGCTTAAGGAATTAATGCGCAAGAAATATTGTTCAAGAGCTGAAATCCAGAAACTGGAAACTGAGTTCTGGAATCTGAAGATGGATGGACCAAAGGTTGCCGAGTATATTCAGCGTTTTCATGATTTATCAAGGGTCGTTCCTTATCTTGTCGAGCCAGAATTCAAGAGAATCGAAAGGTTTATTTGGGGACTTGCGCCTCAAATCCTGAGCATGGTTACTGCCTCAAAGCATCCAACTATCGCAGAGGCTATCGATTTGAGCGTTACACTTACTGAAGAAGCTCTTCGTATGGGAAAGGTTTTCGAAATCCGAGATAAACAAGAAAGAGACTCACGTGGAGTCTTCAGGCGATAACAAAAGAAAGTTTTCAAATCTGAAGAAAGGCACTCAAGTAATTCATGACCACTCAAATGCAAACAAAAGAAGGGAAACAAACCCGCCGCGTGGCATGAAAGCTTATGGAGCCACCAATAAGGCCAGTGGAAAGGTTTATCTGGGGACTAAGCCGAGATGTGACGAATGCAAGTTTCACCATGAAGGTCGATGCCTGAGACCTAAGTGTGACAGATGTGGAAAAGAGGGACATAGCAAGGATTCCTGTTGGGCAAGATATCCCAACCAAGGAAGAAACGATAGCTACAACCAAGGCGGAAACAACAATGGTAGAGTTCCAGGTTGCCTCAATTGTGGTGACGTGGGGCACTTTAGAAAAGATTGCCCTAAGAAGAACCAAGCGAGGAGGAATCTTCGCGATCGGATCTCGTGAGCGCGCCAGGACCCGAATGTTGTGACGGGTACGTTCCCTATTAACCAACACTATGCATCCATTCTGTTTGATACTAGCGCCGACCTTAGTTTTGTATCAGTAGAATTTAAGAATACACTTGGCCTAGTTTCATGTAACCTAGACGTCCCATATCCTATAGAACTGGTAAATGGAAAGTTAGTTAAAGCAAATGAGGTGATTAAGGGTTGTACTTTGGAACTTGTAGAGCAGGAATTTTTTTTTTCTGAGCTCCTACCTGTTGATTTGGGAAGTTATGATGTTGTAGTCAGCATGGATTGGCTATCCAAGAATAGAGTTGAAGTTGTTGGTCATGAGAAAATCATTTGCATCCCTTTTGCGAATGATGAAACAGTTATAGTACACGGCCTTCATGCAGTTGATGCGAGGACGCTGGGCCCATAAGGCGATGGATTGCGACATCCCACAATGGTCATAAAGGCGCAAAAGTGCCTCTGAAAGGGGCGCTCAAACAAGAGAACCTACAAGTCAAAGCATTACGTGGAATGGGAGCGCAATCGTTGCCCAAGGAAGATGGAACATTGTACTCACTGAAGCGAATTTGAGTTCCATTCTTTGGCGACCTACGGACTATTATTTTGGACAAGGCTCATAAGTCAAGTACTCTATACATCCGAGATCAGATAAAAGGTACCAAGACTTAAAAGGATTTTATTGGTGGCCTAACCTTAAGGGCGACATTGCTACTTATGTCGGAAAATGCCTTACATGCGCTAAGGTTAAGACGAAATACCAAAAGCCTTCAGGATTACTGCAACAACCTGAAATTCCCATATGGAAATGGGAACAAAGCGATGGACTTCATTACTAAGTTACCCCGAACCTCGAGAGGTCACGACAAGGGTTGGGTAATCGTTGATCGACTTACGAAGTCCGCACATGTTTTTTTTACCCACCTGTGAGAAGGATAGCAATTGGAAGCTGGCTGAAATATATCTTAAGGAAATTGTGGCACGACACGGTGTGCCTGTTTCTATTATATCGGACCTAGAAGGTCGGTTCGTGTCAAGGATTTGGTAATCATTCCAAAAGGCCTTTGGATCACGATTGAATCTTATTAAGACCTTTCACCCACAAATGGATGGCCAAAGTGAACGGATGATACAAAATTTGAAGGACATGCTACGTGCTTGTGTGATGGATTTGGGTGGAAATTGGGATACTCGCTTGCCCTTAGTGGAGTTCTAATACAACAATAGCTATCACACTAGCATTCAGGCCGCCCCATTTGAAGCACTGTATGGACGAAAGTATCGGTCCCCGCTATGTTGGGCGAAAACCGGGGATAAACAACTCATTGGCCTAGAATTAGTTCAGGAGACTACAGATAAGATCATTCAAATACGATGTCGTATCAAGGTGGCTCGCGATAGACAAAAGAGCTATGCCAACAAGCGGTGCAAACCACCATCCTTCGGGGATTGAGACATGGTATTGTTAAAAGTCTGGCCTTGCAAGGGCGTAGTAAGATTTTGTAAACGTGGAATGTTGAACCCACACTACATTGGACCTTTCAAAATTTTGGAAAAGATGGGAACCGTTGCTTATAAATTAAAACTACCAGAAGAACTCAGTAGTGTACACGACACGTTTCACGTGTCTTTTCTCAAGAAAAGTCCGACTCAAGAAATGGTTGTCATTCCATTGGACGGGATACATATTAACGACAAACCCCAGTTTAATGAAGAGCCTGTTGAGGTTATGGAATGGAAGATCCACAAGACAGGAAGGAGTCGTATAAAACTAGTTTAAGTTCGATGCAACTCGCGTCACGGTCCCGAGTATACGTGGGAACGTGAAGATCAAATCAATTCCAAGTACCCTCATTTATTCCAAGACTCCCCTGCAACCGGTAACACGACTTGAATTTCGGGACGAAATTCTTCTAACGGGGGGAGAATGTGACAACTGGCAAAAATAATGGTAATTCCGTACAACTTAAACACTTAATTAACGTTTAATTTCTCTCATTACGACTTAATTACTACATGATTAGGTCGTATATGATCTAGCAATCATAGGACATGGTTAAAAAAGCAAAAAATATTAACATAATCGCCATGTAGCGAGAAAACCGCAAACTATGTCCTAATATGTTGGCAAAATGCTGAAAACACTATTCACCTGAGCACACTATTCATGCCAGCAAGTTCTGAAAACTGTCGGAACGGGCGCCGAAGGGCATGGACGCACTTGGTAGATGAAATACAAATAAAAATCCCTAATTAGGGGCATTGAATCACTAAAACACTTCAACTTTCCGGTAAACGCGTATGAATGCACTTTGTCTGTTCTGCGCAAAATATAACCAAAATAAAGCGTCCACGACACTAAAATCTATCATTTCAGTGTCCGTAAGACTTATAATAAATGTATACACCTTAAATGGGCTTATGGATCTCAACGGAAGATTCGAAACACAAGCTTCCGGTACTACGACGGTACACTCATAACTTGTCTGATTTCGCGCCGACAAACTAGTTAATGGTATTTTTACCACTCTAAAGCCTAAACCAATAATCTAGTGAACTAGTTAGCCATATTTTGGCGTCACCAACGCCTTGAATAAACGCTATAGCATTGATGGTAAATTAAAACCATAGCTCCCAGTATTATATAGCGTCTTTTATATTTCACCCGAGATCGAACCAACGAGCGAACTAGTGGTGTTTTTACCATCCAAAACCTATACCCACTAAACTAAAGGGTAGTTGCACGGTACTCCTGACCGCGGAAGGGATCTCCCTTCCCAGTTCACCACCCGACAAGGATCCCTGGTGGCAAATACCCATAGCCATCAAAGAGGGGTAAGAAACATGTTTCGAACCCGAGACCTCGAGTGTCCTCGGTCCGGCTTTAAAGCGTATA
This sequence comes from Helianthus annuus, assembly GCF_002127325.2. Taxonomy (NCBI): domain Eukaryota; kingdom Viridiplantae; phylum Streptophyta; class Magnoliopsida; order Asterales; family Asteraceae; genus Helianthus; species Helianthus annuus. The sequence continues at coordinate 117,536,681 of NC_035440.2, forward strand.
CCCACTAAACTAGTGGATTAGTTAGACTTTATTTACTCCCTTAAACTAACATATTAATGATGCTAAAACACACTTAATGACCAAAATATCATAACATATATGTATATGAATCACATGTCTAAATGTAAAAAAAAAGATAAACTTAACCACCCCCTAGCCATTTACGGTCAACAAGTGGCCCCACCCACTTGTTTTCTTGTTGAAAAATTGAGGATTCAAGGCATGGTAGGAAGATATGGAGGATGGCATGGATATGCAATCATATAACCTAAACTTACTACCATTTCTTATCATTTACCAACTTATCAAAACGCCAAACATCACCCTCCTCCTCTTCTCTATTCTCGGCAGCCAACACCCCCATAAACCCATCCTTTTCACCCATTAAACAAGCCATTTTAATCCCTAAAATCTCCTTTCAAGACCACTCAAAGAAGGTGCAAGCTTGGAGAGTTTTTAGGACTATCTTTGGAGCTAAACCTCTTCTTAAACATCATCTTAAGACACTTGCAAAATCGTAAGATCTTATTCCACTCATTTCAAGTTCATTATAAATTATAGTTTAGTATTATATACGTTGATCATCTTGAACAAAAAAAAATCAAAGATTAAAACCCTAAACACAACTTAAAAGTATACTAAAAATGTTATATTATGTGTTGATGAAGTTGTGTAGTGTTAGTTAGTTTAGATACACTTGATGTTATTGTTAAAGTAGGGTGATTAGTATGATAATCTTGTATGATAATCTTGTATGATAAAGATTAAAAATGATGATTTAAACATTGTAATGTTTAAATCTAAACAAGATCATCAACCTCATGATCCATGAACTTTACTACGATCTAAAAATGAGATACAACATATATGTGGCTTTTATAGAGATTAAATCATGAATTATACTATGATGATCTTAAAAAGTAGCCTAAACAAGTTTATTTAAATGAGTGAACTAGTTAAAGATCATGAGAAATATTGTTAGTTTTAATGATTTTGTTAAAATATATAAAAAGTGATGTGATTTTTAGAGGTTTTTGTTAAAAATATAATTATAAGGTTCATGAAAATGAAGGTGTTTATTGGTGATATCTGCATGCAAAGTTGGTAATGAAACTTGGTTTGCATGGGTCATGATTAAGGGTGCTTAACATGCTTAAAAACGCGTTAAAAAATGTGGGAAAACGCCATAGTTTAGGGGAAACTATGACGAAATTTTCTAAAATATTAATCGCGATTAAAATGAGATTATCGGGGTGATTAACATGGTTAATCGCGATTAGTAAACTTAATGATGATTAACGACCTTAATCGTGATTAGACAAACCCTAATGACAAGGGTTAAGACTTAACCATCAAAGAGTTTATTTAAAACACTACAAGTTATTTTTATGATAAAATGGGTAAAATTTATAAGAATAACCATCAATATAATTTTTGGAGAAAATTATAAGTATATACTTCAAATACTTTATTTGGTGTATAATGTGTATAATTATGTGTATGTATTAGTCTTAGGAATACATACCAAAATAATACCTACGATATTTGCAAAATATATGCTTACACCATGACGAAAACCCCACCAATATTCGAAATTGTAACGACGGTCGCGAACCTTCGCGACTACTTAAAATGTACACTTATAAGATACAATAAAACCAGGCGCGAACATCGGACGACGGGTCTCGAACGATGGACATCGGACGACACCTCATGCCTTATCGACGAAACGGGCGTGTCGACACCTCGAAAGGTTACTACGACGCTCGACAACTTTGACACACAAAAACTATATATATTAACCGGTCGTTACGACAAGTCTAAAAATAAAATAATTTAGACACTTCATATATATTAATGACAAAGAATGACCGGAAAATTCAATAAACGCTAATCGTGATTATAAAAGTTACTAGCATAATTAGTAAAAGATTACTAAAAATGCATGAACATAAATATTGGGCTAAAAAAATTAATGTTGGGTTGAAATAACATAAATATTGGGCTAGGCCCAATACCTTAAATACATGGGAAAATGCCCATTTCCCTAAAATACTTATAAAAGCCCACTTACAATACTAACATGGGCTAGGCCTAATAACTTATAGAACTTGGGCTAGGCCCAAATGCCAAAAAATATGGATTAAGCCCAAAACACAAAATTGTAGGCTAAGCCCAAAGTAAAATACATGTATACTTTTATAAATATATATTGTACGAGTGCACTATAAATACGATATAACTACACGTATAAATACGGTATACCTACACATATAATACGGTATACCTACGCGTATAATACGGCATACCTACGTGTATAAATACGGTATACCTACGCGTAAATACGGTATACCTACATGTAGAAATACGAGATACATATACGTATAAAAGACTCACGCACATGATGATGAACTCACTTACACTTGTTGAAGTGTACTCTCGCAAGAATGTCGCACACGTACGATAACGTATTGACGATGTTAAAAATAAATATTTTTAACACTTGAATCAAGAAAAGATATATGATATTATATTTGTGTAACAAATATAGAGTCTCGAATCAAAGTATACCAGAAACAAATGCCAACATATTATTAAATTACACAAGTGTTCCAAAAGAGAAATGAAAATAATAAAAGTTCAAGATGAACAACGAGTACAAGGTCTAGGAAGGACCGATGTGTCTAATGAGTTAGAACCTTTGTAGGTTGACTCGCGTTTACGGAACACGTTGATTGAATATCTCTCTCTAAGGAACGCAAAGCTGTGAGTTCATGTCCCCCTTTTCTCTTAACTGTTTTCGGATTTATAACTCTCGGGGGTGAAATACATGTTACATATGTTTCAATGGTATGATTTGGCTATGAAATGAACTATTAGATCATGTGAGCATAGGCTGAAACTGAAATGCCAACTCTCATAAGAAACATGGACAAAGGTTAGATCTAACGGGTACGACCGAGCCCCACTCATGGTCCATTTATGACTACTTAGAGTGCTTTTGTGTCCCAGTCGAGGTGATTCGACAACGGTCAAGGGGATTTGACACAGTCAAGGTGATTTGACACAGTCGAGGTGATTCGACACAGTCGAGGGGATTCGACACAGTCGAGGGGATTCGACACAGTCGAGGGGATTCGACACTAATAATAGCCCACTTGGGTTGGGTACTCCCTATGTCTTCACATATATTAATGTCCTTGCAAAACATTAATTGATCTGTTCATAGACGCTTTACATACCTATTTTCAAAGGAATCTCTCAAATGTTTACAAGTTTATTGGTACTCATACAAAACGCATGAACTCGCTCAACTTTTGTTGATGTTTTCAAAATTACATGTATTTCAGGAAACAAGATGGATCTTGGGCGCGGGTGTTGTTTTCAAGATGTAAATTTCAAGTTTAGATGTCATCCACTTTAGTTTGTTTGTAACTTAACTGGAGGTCATGTTGATTGAAACTTAAATGACTTGTGATTGTAATGTTTTGAACTTTTGAATGGATGAACATCATATTAATCATATAGTTGTTTGTTATAATCGAATGCAATGAAACTGATCAAGTCACACACACACGCTTCCGTAAAAGTCAGGGTGTGACATTGTGCACCAATAAACATACATAGAATACCCGTACTTGGTGATTACGGTATCTCAATGTACAATGTATAAGCATGGTACAATATGTATTATACAAATGAAGCAAGTGTTCAAGACATCCTTGCATATGATATAGAAATCAATAAGGAGGTTTATGTAATAGAACTCCTAAAGAGTGTATGCACATACATTGTTTTTCAAAGTGGAACGAAGTAAGTGAATGATTGTAAATGCCTGAAGCATTGATTTCAAAACCTCATGAATGTATCTTTATAAACTTAAAAAGATAGTATGGATAAAATAGTTGGATTGAGTGTTGTACAACTCATGAGATATTATGATAAAGAGCAATACGAGTTTGATAATAGTATCCATCTATATCAAAAGTCCTCTCCTAAAGTTCACTATAATCGCAGTTTACAGTGATGATGTCTAGGCACCATCGAGAGAAACTGTCGAGCTTTTAGAGGGAGAATTTTTAAATGACCTTGACACATTGTAATTATCGCTCGACCTATAGTTCGAGTATATGTGCAATCAACCAAACTATATTTATTAGAGGTTAACGCGTTTTACCATGGACAAAGTTTATCCTTTAACCACGTTAAAGGTTGTTCAATTACTTGATATATAAAATGGCTGTTATAGCTTCATATGAAAGAAATTGAAATTTTTGGTCTAGAGGTACCATCTTTAAGTGCAATTGTGCAATAGTATTTCTTGCTATCTATTCATGATTTTATATATCTTTATTGAATTTATCGATTTGATATAGCTTGTGTTAAACGACGAAATATTGAAATAGGAAAACATCTATTTCAATACATCTAAGGTATGTAAGATATGAATTTATATTTTACTAACCTGTCAAAAAAGTTTGGTTAGTTTTGTAAATGCAGGGAATGTAACAAATCACAGGTGTGGATCTTATGATATTTATGTAAAAGAAGAGGCACTAGAAAGCTCATATGAAGATATACAATATTGCGAACATAAAGAATTGCACATTAAGGGATCAAGCGGCAAATCATTGACTACAAAAACTTTGAGCAACTTTCAATAAAAATGGGCACTAGTCACTTGAAGAATACATGTTCAAATGAGGGGGAGTATTACACAAGTTGCACTCTTTTTCCCTTCACTAAGTTTTATCCCATTGGGTTTTCTTAGTAAGGTTTTTAATGAGGCAACATACCTGATCCAAAAGTATCAGGGGGAGAAAATACGCGCTGCACTCTTTTTCCCTTAGCTGAGGTTTTGTCCCACTGGGTTTTCCTAGCAAGGTTTTTAACGAGGCAGTATCACCAAGCGTATAATACATAGTTTTCTTTTATCACGTGGATAGTCTAGGGGAAGTATTATAAATAAGCTATATTATGGTGACTATCCACATTCTAACTCCCGTCTCTTCATGTTCTTTGTATTAATGTAAGAACACTATATATATAGGTTCTTTGTATTGCATGTTGATCTCTCAATGTATAATAATTCTATATTCTATATTTATCTCTATGTTCCTTTGATTATGTTCATATACTAGTCGCTAGTAGGCCGTTGTTTTACAACATTCATCACATTTTTGTTAAGATAATATATCACTGGTCTCCTTTTTTTTTCTTTTTATAAATTAATATACTTTTAGCTTTGTAATTAACCAAAAACTTGATTAGAGATTGACTAATATGATAGTAAATTAACCAACAGAGGGAGGATATGTTTTGCTTTCATATTCACTGGAGTGGTGTTAGAGCACCTAGGGCGCCCTGTTATGAACCATTCTTCACGCGTTTTCTATAGTGAAACACCACCGCCGCCCCTTTTGTTCACGCGTGGAGATGATGACGCATGGTTATCATCATGCGTTGAAATTGAATTATTGTACCGTTGGTGATGAATATGACCGTTTGAGAATCCAAGCTACCTTCTCCTAAACACGTAAACAGAGAGGGGAAACATGAATGTTTTTTTTCAATGCATTTTGTTAATTATTTTTAAACAGGTAATTTTAATCTATAAACAATTACTTATCATTCGAAATTTTGATACAAGCACGTGTCAAAACCGGTTACGAGACCAAAAATACTTTACTTTTGAAAAACAATTTCGTTTTCGCTAATTTTTTTTACCGAAATGTTAAAAAAATAAGCAAGATTGTGCATCCAGTTATTCTTTAAAGCTAACGAGCACGTGTTATTTAAGAAAAGTTAAACGAAGTCTGACATTATAATTTTTTTAAGAGTAAACTGCCATTTTGGTCCCTGTAGTTTGGGCACTTTTGCCATTTTAGTCCAAATCTCAAACTTTTTACATCTGGGTCCCTATGGTTTCACTTTTATTGCCATTTTAGTCCAAAATCAAAAACCCCCTATTTTTACTGTTGAAACCTTATTGTTTTGTCTTTTTGTGCAAGGGCATTTTGTTCATTTTAATTTTATTATAACATATTAATAATTAATAAACTAAATTAAATATATTTATTTCCTTTTTACCCTTATTTAACCTATCATCTTCCCCAAATACAAGATTTCTTCATTCACCAGCACCTCTGCATATCTCGCCCCCTCTCTCGACATTCTTGGCCCGACGACTAGAGCACACACCGGCGTCGACGCCGGCAGTTGCTTTTTCCGGCAGGTCGACACCCGAAACACTCACCTCTTCTCTTTGTGCACTCCACACCCACCTGGACTCGAAAGAGAGAAAGAAAGTGGTGAAGAGAAAGAGAAATCGGGAAGAGAGAGAAATCGGGGAAGATGGTGACAAAGGCGGCAGCAGCGCCGCCGTCTGCGGCGTTTCGGTGGTGGTTGTGGCCCGAGGGACGGGGAAGATGGTGATGATGAATCGCTGAAGTTATTTCCGGCAGGTTATAGCAACGAGATGTTGATGATGAATCGCTGAAGTTGTCTATTAGTTCTGATATGTTTATATCAAATCTGAGTTTGAGTTGTATTTGTTGAGACATGGAAGTTTTAGATCTGAATTTGTGTTGATAAATTGCAAGATTGTTGTGTTCATCAATCTGAAAGATTTGCAGGTTTTTGTGTTGTTGATCGACTGGTTTTGCAGATTGTTGTTTCTGATTAAGAAGGAGTAGGAAGTCAAATCGATTTGGTTGTTGTTTTGTGAGAATCGTATAGTTTACAGGTTTGATTATTGCAGAAATTTGGCTGTTGCAACGAAGAAGAACACAAGTTGCAGGTTTTATTTGCGGCTGATGTACTGAAAAAGACGTAGAATTGATGAACGTTGTTGTGTTGCTTAATTATTCAGATCTGATATTGAGTGTATTGCTGAATTTTCAGATCTTGATATCATAGAGTGTTACACAAATTTGAAGAGAGAGAGAGAGAGGAGATGGGTGTTTGGAGAGAGAAAAAGAGTGTGTGTGTAGGTTTTAGAGAGAGAGTTTACGGGGATGGTGGTGTTGGCGGTAGTGGGATGGTGGTGGTGGGGGTGGTGGTGGTTGTGGTGGTGGTGGTATGGTGATAGTTCAGAGGAGAGAGAGAGAGAGAGCAAAGTGTATATAGAGTGTATATGTATGTGTGTGTGTGTGTGTGTATATATATATATATATTAATTTTTGAATTAAGAAAATGTTAAATGAAAGGCAAAATGATCAAAATGCCCCTGAACTAAAAGACAAAATAGGAGGTTGCAACAGTCAAAAAATAGGGTTTTTAAATTTTGGACTAAAATGGCAATAAAATGCAAACCACAGGGACCCAGATGTAAAAAGTTTGAGATTTGGACTAAAATAACAAAACTGACCAAACCACAGGGATCAAAATGGCAGTTTACTCTTTTTTTAAATATTGCTCAAGTGACGGATATCGTTGGCTCATTTATTAAAATTAAAATTAAAATTAAATCATTTTTTCAGTGTCTGTGCTAGTGATGCCAATGTGGCATTTCTCCTTTCACAGTCAGTCAGTCACTGAAAGTACATATAGTCTAAGCTTAGCCAAACCCATTTAATTATAAAACAAAATCATTCTACGTCGAATTAAATCAATTATACTCAAACCATATCTAGCTTGATAAAATTGGAAGAATACATACAAAATTGTAATAATGAATAATGTTTTCTGTTTATCAAGGGCGGACCCAAGCATAGTTCAAGGTGGGCGGGCACACCCCCGGGGAAAAAAAATTTAGTGCTAAATTCCGTCGAAAATTCCGTCCGCACCCCTTGAAATTTTTCGTCCGCACCCCATGGAATTTTTCGACCGCACACTTGAAAGTTTTCGTCCGCACCCCTTAGGTAAAAAGTATTATCAATTTATATTTTAATTTTTTAGTAAACTCTTATTTAAAAAAAAAATACTACCTAAATTATATAACTTTTAATACCTAACTAAACCCAAATACCTATACCTTTACCCACTTATAATTCCTAACTAGCTAGCCCACTAAGTCTTAGCCCATTAACCAAACCCTACAATATTTCAAACTATATTAAAATAATTAAAGCCCAAAACCTTTAAAAATTCTCTCCCGCTCTCTCCCTCTCTCTCTCTCTCTTTTGCGTCCCTGCACTGTCAACGAACAAGTGAACAACATCACCCAGCGACAACAGTCCAGCAGCCGGCGACCAAATCTAACCGGAATCCAAACACGGGTAAGTTTCTTTGTTATTTTGATGATTTTGGTTGATATTATAGGAGAAAAAAGGGTAATAAAGTTGTTAAATAAGTTTGAAATTTTGTATGTTTTGACGTTGTTTATGGTTGTTTAGATGATTTTTGGGGTGATTATGTTGTTTATATATTTTTATGGTGATTACAACTTACGTTATGATTTCAAGGGCTTGAATAGTTGAAAATTAAAATTAAAATTGAAACATTATGTTATGGAGTGATGAACTTATGTTATATAGAGAAAGAATTGCTTAAGAAATTAGCTTTAGATGATGTTTTGAATAGATTTCGAAAAATGAAAACCCGTAGGGCGTCGACGTTTTAATTATGTTTGTAACAAGGTTTAACATGTTTTTGATGATTATATAAATTTAGTTTGATGTTCGTTTGTTTTACATGACCCGACCCGACCCGATACGAACCGATTTTTTTACTTATATACCTAGGGGCCTAAAATTTTTAAAAATGTTCCGCACCCCCATGAAAAAATTTCTGAGTCCGCCACTGCTGTTTACATACAAAATTGTAATAATGATTAATGAATAATGTTTTCTTTTTATTACAGAATAACTTCTTAGGCTCTCTTTATGTATACATTTCTCACAATTGTGTCTTAGAGGGTGTTTGTTTTTTTTTTCAAACATCTTCAAGGGAGGTGATGTCTGCAGGCGTGCGGACGTTACCCTTGAAGACTGTTTTTTAACAGATCTGAATGGCTATTTCAGCTTAAAAAAATGCTATGTGTCACACCCCAACCGATAGCGGAATCATCGGGGCATGGCACTGAGCGAAACAGATTGTCCAGAAGTTTCAACAACAACTATCATTACTATTTAGTTTAAATAATACGTCCCATACCGTATCCCAAATAGTAAAACAAATTATTACAGATAACATCTAGTCAAATATTCCATTCCGACAACTCAGATTCAAATATATAAAAAAATATTGTTTATCTGCTTCTAAAGACCCCTAGTTTGACCACTACAGACAACTATTTGTTGGGGGGCTCTAGAGCTTTATTCTAGCCTCGCTTCCCTAGCAAATAAGTATCTTAGACACCTGTCACATACGTTAAAATAAAGTCAATACATAAAATGTAAAGGTGAGCATACAAGTTTGACAATCGCATATAGAGTTTGAAATAGTTTACGCATAACCAGCACGTACATAGAGGAAAACGAAGCATGTTAATTATCGACATGGATCTATCGATACCAATGATTGCGGGTTGACTGCCCGAGGCAGTTCGCAATACATGATTACCACCGTAATCCATGCAAGTAATGGTCCTTAACAACCCCCGTGTGAACGGGTGCTGAGTCTAAACTATAGTACTATCGTCGTTAAGGCAGGTAGACAGCATTCCACGTGTAAACATAACAACAAGCATTCATTTAGTCACGTAATACATGCAGAGCGGTTAGCGTTTAAAATAATTGAGTAGTGTGTTCGATTGTGATTTAGATAAGTAACGTATGTAACACCCAAAAGTGCCAAAGCAAAAAGGGTTTGAGTATACTCACAACGGTTGATGGATTGAAGGGAGCGCTTGAGAGTAGGGTTAGCCTGAATAGTTTGATAGCATAACGATGAGTAACGCGTAAAATGGAAACAAGTGTTGTTGGATCGAACAGCCTGGTCGATCGGACTGTAGGTTCGATCGGACGGGTTGTTCGTTCGGTCTGACAGTCCGTTCGAACAGCCTGTTCGGTCGGCCGGTAGGCTCGATCGGTTGAGCTGTTCGAGTGGATTGTTTCTTCCTTTGAGTAGGATGTGTTTGTGTATGATGGCTTGCCCTTTTGAAGTTTTCGTTGTAGTATTTAAGAACATTGAAGTGTCCTTACCTTTCAGGTCGATCGATCGAACGGACCGTTTGATCGGCCAGCTTAACCGATCGGTTAGGTACTTCAGTAAAGCAAGTCCTTAGCAGGGTGTCACTGATCGGATGGCATGTTCGATCGGGTGGCACTCCAATACGTCGAACGAGTTGGAAATCGATTAAGTGTTGAAGCATAGTATCTCATGATCCGAAGAGTAATGTAATCAAACAGTCGTTCGATCGAACATCACTTCGTTCAATACTAGACTTCATGAAATTGTCAAAATGTGGGGCCATGTGCTAGCCGATCGGCTGGCCTGGTCGATCGGCTGACATGTCCGATCGGTTGGGCTGTTCGTTCGAACAGCCTGTTTGATCGGTCAGCATCCTGACCTGGTCGACCTGTTCGTCTAACACTTGGTTGTTCTGATTGTTTGACGTTATATCGAGGTATTTTGACAACGGGCTGAACCATGGAACCTTTGTTCTTACTTGTTTCCTCTGCTCGGACAGGAATTACCCAAGTCCGGCCGGTGAACGGTTCGGAACGGAGTTTAAAGTTTAACCTGAAATCGGTGAACCTCGTAGATATAATCCGAATCTTGAGCCACACAACTATTAGAATGATTAATGAGTTGGCTCAAGCTCCGTTTTTACCGGTTTGAAGGCATTGAGTGTAAAAGAGTTGAAAGAAAGTTGGAAAATCCTTCTTTCAATCCTTCACACCGTGTAAATGTTCAGATCTGTGATGGATCCTTGTTTGTTTATGTGGAAATCGGCTAGATCCAAGTGATTCTTGGTGGATTGAGGCCAAAACATGAAGTTCTTCAAGAACACCATGATGACATCATCCTAGAACACTTAGATCTTGATGATTTCACGGTTAGAAATCAAGATTTGAAAGATAGAAAGGTGTAGGAGTGTGCATAGATCAAGAAAGTACAAGATTTAGGATGAAATCTTATCGGGATTGAGAGAAATCTGAGAAATAGTGAAGAACACGAGCTGGTCGGTCAGAGAGTTTCCAAAAGTGGAAAGAATGACAATGACAGGGCTATTTATAGGCTTCCCAAAGAGGAAAGGGCTGGCCGATCGGCCAGGCATCCCGATCGGACAGCCTGTTCGATCGGACGGTCTGTCCGATCGGCTGGGCTGTTCGATCGGCTGAAAGTCTGATCGATCAACAGCCTCTTTTGAGCGTTCGGTGCGACGATTTCTGATATTTCGATTTCGATTGAGGATGATACGGATACGATAGAGTTTCCTATTCAAATTACTTTTAATCCCAACCACTATATCAACATACAAGCATCTATATTTCACACTATCTTTTCGCCACCATTTATCATAATTTGATTTCGATTGAGTTCGATTGAGTTTCGAGTTTCGATTCGATTCATCACCACACATAACATAAAGTAAACACGCACAAGTAACACGTAAGGCACACACACACGTATAATAATACCAAAGTCGCATAATTCGAGTTTCGAGTTCGATGATGATTCGATTAGCTTGATTATTGATTGATTGACTTTATCGCATTGTTACTTCCTACTATTCAAGGTCGTAAAACGTTTCGCGTCGATAATTATCCGATTACTTTGATTCCTTTGATTAACAACACTTACTCCACATAATACCACTAAAACAAAACATAAAATGGACTAATTACAGTCAAAGAAGTCAATCTTGACTTTGACTTTGACTTTGACATTTGAAAAGACGGGGTGTTACAGCCTCCCCTTGTTTAGGGAATTTCGTCCCGAAATTAGGCTGAAAGCTGTACAGCACCATGAATCACCTTGCCAATTTCTATCTCTAGACTTTCACTTGAACAACTGCGGGTACTTCGCCTTCATGTCGCTTTCGAGTTCCAAGTGAACTCTGCGCCACGCTTGCCTTCCCATTGGACTTTCACGATAGGTATGCGCGAGCGCCTGAGTTGCTTGGTTTGGCGATCCATGATTTCGACAGGCTTCTCCACGAAGTGTAGCGTTTCGTTGACTTGAAGGTCATCGAGAGGTACAATCAGATCATGGTCAGCTAGGCATTTTCGGAGGTTTGACACGTGGAAAGTCGGGTGGACATTACTAAGTTCCTCCGGTAGTTCGAGTCTGCAGGCGACTTTTCTGATCCTTTCCAGAATCTTAAAAGGTCCAACATATCGAGGCGCTAGTTTCCCTTTCTTGCCGAATCTGACCACACCCTTCCAAGGTGATACCTTTAGGAGTACGTAGTCGCCAACATCAAATTCAAGGGGCTTGCGTCTTCAATCGGCGTAACTTTTCTGTCTATCCCGGGCTTTTGACAAGTTGTCTCGAATCTGGAGGATTTTGTCAGTCGTTTCTTGTAGTAAATCAGGACCGGTTAGTTGCGAATGACCGATCTCGTGTCACACAATAGGCGATCGACATCTTCTTCCATATAGGGCCTCGAATGGTGTCATTTGGATGCTGGCATGATAATTGTTGTTGTACGAGAATTCGACTAACGGCAGGTATTTGTTCCAACTACCACCGAAGTCTATGACACACGCACGGAGCATGTCTTCAAGAGTACGGATCGTTCTTTCAGTCTACCCGTCGGTTTGAGGATGGAATGCGGTACTTAAGTTAAGCGACGTACCAAGAGCCGCTTGAAACGTTTCCCACAATCGCGAGGTAAACCGAGCATCACGGTCAGAGATGATGTCGCGAGGCGTACCATGATTACAAATGATCTCATCAGTGTAGATTCGGGCTAGTCGTTCTACCTTGTAGTCTTCCCGTATTGGCAAAAAGTGGGCTGATTTGGTCAAACGATCAACTATAACCCAAATGCTGTCGTGACCTGATGGCGTGGGCAGAAGTTTGGTTATAAAATCCATAGCTATACTCTCCCACTTCCATATCGGGATTGGCGGTTGTTCGAGTAAGCCAGAAGGTCGTTGATGTTCAGCCTTAACTCTGGCACAAGTCAGGAAACTTCCAACATAGAGAGCGATATCCCGTTTCATGCCCGGCCACCAATACTTGTAGCGAAGGTCCTGGTACATTTTATCGGCACCGGGATGAATAGAATATCGGGATTTGTGGGCTTCATCCATTAGAATCTTTCTCAAATCGGTCCGCTTAGGGATCCAAATTCGGTCCAGATAATAGAAAATCCTATTCGATTTGCTTAACAGCTGAGCTCCATCTTGATGGATTCTCTCCTTCTTCAGGGTGCGTTCATTAAAACAAGCATGTTGGGCTTCGCGGATAAGTGTTTCGAGGTTATGCTGAGCTTGGGTATTGCGAATACTGAGCAAATAACTCCGCCTACTGAGTGTGTCGGCAACAACATTTGCTTTGCCTGGGTGATAACGAATCTCATAGTTGTAATCGTTAAGAAGTTCTACCCATCGGCGTTGACGCATCTTAAGTTCCCTTTGATTAAAGATGTGTTGTAAACTCCTGTGATCGGTGAAGATCGTACATTTCGTACCATACAGGTAGTGTCCCCAAATCTTCAATGCAAAGACAACCGCGCCTAGCTCGAGATCATGGGTTGTATAGTTCTTCTCGTGGATTTTGAGCTGACGAGATGCGTAAGCTATAACCTTGTCCCGCTGCATAAGAACACAACCGAGACCAAGGTTGGAAGCGTCACAATAGACAATGAAGTCGTTGTTTCCGTCGGGCAACATGAGAACTGGAGCATTGCAAAGCATATGCTTAAGGGTTTGAAAGGCAGACTCTTGTTCAGTTCCCCAAACAAAAGGCTTGTCTTTATGGGTAAGAGCGGTAAGCGGCACAACGATGTTAGAGAATCCTTCGATAAATCGCCGATAATAGCCCGCTAGTCCGAGAAAAGAACGAACTTCAGACGGGTTCTTAGGCGTAATCCAGCTCTTAACTGCTTCAATCTTCGCGGGATCGACATGTATACCTTGACTATTAACGATGTGACTCAGAAATTGAACCTCCTCCAGCCAGAATTCGCACTTGGAGAACTTGGCATAGAGTTGATTCCCCTGGAGTAGCTCGAGAACCAAACGTAGATGTTGCGCGTGTTCGGCTTTCGACTCGGAATAAATCAAGACATCGTCGATGAACACGATGATGAAACGGTCTAGAAATGGCTTACACACGCGATTCATCAGATCCATGAAAACCGCGGGTGCGTTAGTTAAACCAAAGGGCATAACAACGAACTCATAGTGGCCGTATCGAGTGCGAAAAGCGGTTTTAGGGATGTCTTCTTCCTGAATGCGCAACTGATGATAGCCTGAACGCAGATCGATCTTCGAGAAACATGTAGCACCTTGTAGCTGATCAAATAAATCATCGATTCGAGGCAGAGGGTATCGGTTCTTGATGGTTAACTTATTCAACTCCCGATAGTCGATGCACATCGTGAACGACCCATCCTTCTTTTTAACGAAAAGGACTGGTGCGCCCCAAGGAGAGGTGCTCGGGCGAATAAAGCCTTTTTCAAGTAACTCCTGGAGTTGGTTCGAGAGTTCTCTCATTTCGGATGGCGCGAGTCGATAAGGGGCTTTGGCAACAGGGTTAGCTCCAGGAATAAGGTCAATACGAAAGTCGATATCACGACTTGGCGGTAGTCCAGGAAGATCATCAGGGAACACCTGAGGAAATTCACGGACCACTGGGACGTCTTTGACTTCGTCCTTCTTTTTCTTTTCCTTCTCCGCTACTACAATGTTGGCCAAGAAAGCTCTGTATTCCTTGCGGAGATACTTGCTAGCTTGGATGCATGACATAAGCTTGAGAGCTTTCGAAGCAGTTTCACCGTATACACACAATAGATCACCATTTGCGAGCGAGAATCGAATCATTTTATCAAAGCACACAATTTCAGCATGGTTTTCGCGAAGAAAGTCCATGCCTACTATGACATCAAAACTTCCGAGCTGCATCGGAATAAGGTCGATTGAGAAGATGTGATTGTTGAGCTCGAGGGTACAATTACAGAGAACAGAGTTAACGGCGACAGTTCTTCCAGTAGCAACTTCGGCTTCGAATGACGAGGGGAGATAAGAGCGCTTACGACTAAGGAGCTTCTCGAATTCAAACGACACAAAACAGTTATCGGCTCCAGTATCAAACAAACACGATGCATAAATACCATTCACAAGGAACGTACCATTAATCACGTTGTTGTCAGCATGGGCTTGACGGCCGTTGATGTTGAAGGTTCTGGCACGGGCTGCTTGTTGCTGCTGCTGCTGTTGGGGCTCTTGCTTCACCACCCTGTTCGAACACATGTTTGCAAAGTGGTTAGGGTCTCCACATGCAAAGCAGACTCGAGCATTGACCGCGGGTGCTTGAGCTGCGTGTTGGCCTTGAGGGGCTGGGAGTAGAGCTTGATGAGCAGTGGCAGGAGCTGCGGTGTTACGAGGACCATAGCGACAATTTGCAGTGAAATGACCGTAGAGGTTGCAATGAGCGCAGAAATGACAGGGAGTCCCACCGGATGATGATATGAGCATGTCGGGCAGAGCGGGTGGGGACCTGTGTAAGCACGCTTTGCTGGCGGTGCTTGAGTAACTGGTGCTGGTCGATGGTGCGACTGGTGCTGAGCCGGTACGGCTTGCAGAGGTGCAGCAGTGGTAGTGACAGCACAGTTCTTGTTGGTGGAGCTGCTGTTGTTGTGCTTCTTCTTGCAGCGTGATGACTTGGATGGCTGAGCAGTGGAGTCGGCGGTTGGTGCAGTTGTAGCTTGATGCAGAAACTTGGATGGCTTATCCCAGAAACCAGATTTTACTCGCTTGTCGTTGATCTCAGTGGCAAGCAAGTAAGTCTCCTCAATTGATGATGTCTTGGCGGCGTGCACAAAGTCGACGACACAATCGGGTAGAGCTCGAATGTACTTCTTGATGGCCATGTCTAGCGTCTTGACTTGATCGGGACAGATTATGCTAAGCTGCTTGAAGTGAGCAGTCAAGGCAGCGTTGTCTCCGTCCTTCTGCTTGATGTTCCAAAAATCGTCCTCCAGCTTCTGGCGTTCATGGGGAGGACAGAATTCGTCCATCATGATGGCTTTCAGCTCTTCCCAAGTCAGCTCATAAGCTGCATCATTCTCGCGTTTGTTTCGTTCGGCCGTCCACCAGTCTAGAGCTCGGGACTGGAAGACGTCAGTCGCATTTAGGGTACGGAGATTTTCCGGACAACCGCTTTGGTGCAGAGTGACTTCGACCGAATCAAACCATTGAAACATGGCGGTAGGGCCATCTTCTCCGGTAAACTCTTTTGGTCCGCATGCCTTAAACTGTTTGAAGCTAAAAACAGTCTTGTTAGCATCTTTAGGAGCTTCGATTCTCGACTCCTCAGACGATTTGCTGACGTTTTCATAAACATCGCTCACAGCTTTTGCCACTTGCTTGGCGATGATAGCAGCAAGACGACGGTCTCGCTTTTCTTGGCGGGTAAAATGGTGTCGGTGTCCAGATGACGACATGGTCTGCAACAGACATCGTCGTAGGTCTTAGACACAACAAATCGAATCTCACCTCACACGTCTACTACTTACTAAAGCTCAGGAACACGTTAAACGCGAATCACATAAACACATAGGCATGGAAATCACATAATCACAGAAGCACATAAGCACATAGGGCACAGAATCAAAGAAGCACTTACACACATACACATTTTATCACAGATGCAGTCAGAATACAGAAACCTATCATTCAAAGCTCGCGTGTCATTCGATTGTAGTGATCGCGAATAGCATATCGAGTAGTATAGTATAGTCGTATAGCATGTCGAGTATAGCATAGTATAACCATATAACATAGCATAATGTCGTCTAAAATGGCAGCGACTTGTTAGCGTCTTGAGATAGAATAGCAATGCGAGTCGTGTGTGTCGATCGAAGTGATAGCAAAATCGAATAATCTTCCAAAAATTCAAACACATATACAGGTAATTACACATAAAGCACATAAAATCGACGAATCATCAGAGTCGGCAGTTGCGGGCTCAGAATCGAAACACATAAAATCGAGAGATAGATTGTCTGCGGCTATTAGACATCGACTACCCAAAGCGTTTCGACTATTCAAAGTAGACTTGTCGTCACTTTTTGACTTTCGGGATCACGTTTCTGCCTCGATTCTTGGGCATTCAGCACGTATTCCCTAGGTCATACTCATGAGTTCAGGTCGTTGGAGTCTGTCGAGGCTTTGGTGAGATGAAATAAAAATCAGAACAAGTTATCAAGGCTAGGGTTTCACCCCTAGCTTAGCAACTTCTTCCTTGTTTTAGCAAAAATTAAGGAGATTATTCATCAAAATATGGATTTCACTCCTGATTTGGTATAATTCTCCTCGTTCGTTATTGAAAATAATGAGGAAATCATTGATAAATTGATAAAATCAGCATTGACCAAGCAATTTAGTCGAGAGTTTGCAGTTTTCACACCTAGTCTCGACTAAATCGCTTGACACTATTTGAAAATTCAAGTGCAGTGATAGCAAAGAATAGCAGAATTTAGCACATAAGCTTGGTCTGTTGGTTCCTAACTATAGTCTAGGTTTCTAAGACAGCGACCCGGACTAGGTCGTGTCTAGCCTAATTCCTATAGTTATGGTTCTGATACCAATCTGTCACACCCCAACCGATGGCGGAATCATCGGAGCATGGCACTGAGCGAAACAGATTGTCCAGAAGTTTCCACAACAACTATCATTACTATTTAGTTTAAATAATACGTCCCATACCGTATCCCAAATAGTAAAACAAATTATTACAGATAACATCTAGTCAAATATTCCATTCCGACAACTCAGATTCAAATATATAAAAAAAATATTGTTTATCTGCTTCTAAAGACCCCTAGTTTGACCACTACATACAACTATTTGTTGGGGGGCTGTAGAGCTTTATTCTAGCCTCGCTTCCCTAGCAAATAAGCATCTTAGACACCTGTCACATACGTTAAAATAAAGTCAATACATAAAATGTAAAGGTGAGCATACAAGTTTGATAATCACATATAGAGTTTGAAATAGTTTACGCATAACCAGCACGTACACAGAGGAAAACGGAGCATGTTAATTATCGACATGGATCTATCGATACCAATGACTGCGGGTTGACTGCCCGAGGCAGTTCGCAATACATGATTACCACCGTAATCCATGCAAGTAATGGTCCTTAACAACCCCCGTGTGAACGGGTGCTGAGTCCAAACTATAGTACTATCGTCGTTAAGGCAGGTAGACAGCATTCCACGTGTAAACGTAACAACAAGCATTCATTTAGTCACGTAATACATGCAGAACGGTTAGCGTTTAAAATAATTGAGTAGTGTGTTCGATTGTGATTTAGATAAGTAACGTATGTAACACCCAAAAGTGCTAAAGCAAAAAGGGTTCGAGTATACTCACAGCGGTTGATGGATTGAAGGGAGCGCTTGAGAGTAGGGTTATCCTGAATAGTTTGATAGCATAACGATGAGTAACGCGTAAAATGGAAACAAGTGTTGATGGGTCAAACAACCTGGTCGATCGGACTGTAGGTTCGATAGGACGGGTTGTTCGTTCGGTCAGACAGTCCGTTCGGACAGCCTGTTCGGTCGGCCGATAGGCTCGATCGGTTGAGCTGTTCGAGTGGATTGTTTCTCCCTTTGAGTAGGATGTCTTTGTGTATGATGGCTTGCCCTTTTGAAGTTTTCGTTATAGTATTTAAGAACATTGAAGTGTCCTTACCTTTCAGGTCGATCGATCGAACGGGTCGTTCGATCGGCCGGCTTAACCGATCGGTTAGGTACTTCAGTAAAGCAAGTCCTTAGCAGGGTGTCACCTGATCGGATGGCATATTCGATCGGGTGGCACTCCAATACGTCGAACGAGTTAGAAATCGATTAAGTGTTGAAGCATAGTATCTCATGATCCGAAGAGTAATGTTATCAAACAGTCGTTCGATCGAACATCACTTCGTTTAATACTAGACTTCATGAAATTGTCAAAGTGTGGGGCCATGTGCTAGCCGATCGGCTGGCCTGGTCGATCGGCTGACATGTCCGATCGGTTGGGCTGTTCGTTCGAACAGCCTGTTCGATCGGTCAGCATCCTGACCTGGTCGGCCTGTTCATCTAACACTTGGCTGTTCTGATTGTTTGACGTTATATTGAGGTATTTTGACAACGGGCTGAACCATGGAACCTTCGTTCTTACTTGTTTCCCCTGCTCGGACAGGAATCACCCAAGTCTGGCCGGTGAACGGTTCGGAACGGAGTTTAAAGTTTAACCCGAAATCGGTGAACCTCATAGATAGAATCCGAATCTTGAGCCACACAACTATTAGAATGATTAGTGAGTTGGCTCAAGCTCCGTTTTTACCGGTTTGAAGGCACTGAGTGTAAAAGAGTTGAAAGAAAGTTGGAAAATCCTTCTTTCAATCCTTCCCAAGGCATGTGTGCGAATGATTAGTCATAATATCGCAGCCAACCCCTGGCGTGTGTGCGAAGATCAGTTCAAATGGGTATACAAGTCTAGCTGTATCTTATCTTTACTCTTCCTCTCCTGAGGACCATATCATTAGGTTCGATTAACTAAGTATGTAAGAATAAATCATTCAATCCCATTCCCACCCTGGGAACCCCATGCCTTGGCTGTGTGAACTCACCTTGGTTTGCTCGGTATGTTATTGGAATACACACGCTCACAATTAATCAATCACGACCTATAGTACGCACGTATACATAATCAGTTTCGAATTCGCAATATTTCACATGTAATCTATGTCACAAAGTGTGTTTGGCAATTGGAAACATGCACCACGTAAGCAGTTAGTAAGTTCTCATGCAATTTATGTTTCACACAAATGTTCATCACAGTTTGTACAAACATGGCTACTGATTCACATACTAGAGAGTGTCGCAGTCTTAACGAAGTTAGCAACTTATCAGGGTTTATAAACATAACAGGAATAATAAGGTAACACCGTTAATTAACTAACAGGATTTACTAACGGAGTTAACAAAAGTTAACCACTTACATAGTCATATACGTAACTTAACAAAGTTAACAACTTAACAGGCTCAATCATGATATAACATACATTCATACTCCATGTTCACAACGCACAAGTCGGACAGGGCCTTGCCCTTAAAACTCGGACAAGAAGTGAGGGGGGGGGGCTTCCCCTGTTTAAAAGTCGGACCAGCACATGGGGATTAAAAGTCGGATAAGGGGAATTAGGCCATGAAACTCGGACCATAAGGGGGTGGGGGTTAAAGCTCGGACACCCCTCCTCTTCATGCAAAAACTCGGACCAAGGGTCTTGGGTTAAAAAGTCGGACCCCCTTCTCTTGGGTTTGAAAGTCGGACCAACATCACAACTAAAGAACTCAGACTCATCAACATATAGAAACTCGGACCCTCCTTTGCTTGTTTTAAAAGTCGGACCACCCTCCCAAGGGTTTAAAGGTTGGACATGATATTCTTGTTATAAAACTCGGACAACACATAAAAGTCATGAAACTCAGACAATGTTAACAAGCAAAACTCGGATCCCTAACCCCCTATAAAACTCGGACCTTGAGTCCTTATAACAAACATCGGACAACATGTATATAAGCAACAATACTCGGATTCAAAGCTTCTCAAAAGGTCGGACATCATATCCCACATAAAATTCGGACAAGTTAATCAATACAAAACTCTGACAAACATTTCAATCATTCGTTCTTTGCATCGTAACAGTTACGTTTTCATATTTCTTGACGAAGAAAACCCTAATTATATCGTATCTGTCTAGCATCAATTCCATTATCCAATCAATCATGTATTCTTAATCACCAGGCAATCGATTAAACAACTATTCAATATCATTATCATCATAATCAGAATCAAATAAAAAATCACAGAATATTATATGAAGAACTAGGGTTTTCATGAACACATAATCAAGAATTAAGAATTGATAATTGCCCTGGTTGTTGTTGTTGTTATTGCGATTCTGGTTCTGGTTCAACTGGGGACAATCAAACTTGAAATGCCCTTCAGCCCCACACTGAAAACATCCCCTGTTGCCCCGCTGATGCTGCTGCTGATGCTGGTACTGTGGAGCTGGTGGTGGGTATTGCTGATTCTGATTTGCAGGTCGCGAACTCCTGCAGTCTTTAGCTTCATGCCCCATCTTGAGACACCTCTGACAACGTTCCTTGCGACACCGTCCACTGTGATGTCTGTTGCACCTATTACACAATGGGTGATTTCCCCGATATCCACCCTGCCCCTGATTGCCCGAAGAGTGCTGACTGGGACTCTGATAACTGTCAGTTTTTCGCTGCTGAACCTGTGACTGAACTGAAGCTGAAACTTTACTGGAATCCCCATCCCATTTTCTTTTGTTGTCACTGGGAGTAGCAGAAGTAGTGACAGCAGTAGTGGTAGCACTGATGCGTTTAGGCAGCTTATTCTGTTCGACTGCCTGATCCGTGAGACGATGAGCGAGGCGCTGAATAGCCTGAATATTATCAAGATTAGCCGATGTCACATGGCTCTGTATCTCTGGCGCTAATCCCTTGAGGTACAACTCAATGCGCTTGATTGGAGGTTCCACCATGGTTGGGCACAGCACGGCCAGCTCGCTCGACCGTTTAGTATAAGCTTCGATCTCTGACCCAACCATTTTCAGATGATACAACTCGTCTTCCAACTTATGAATATCTTCCCGTGTGCAGTATTCACGTTTAATCAGTTCCTTGAAGTCATTCCAAGGGGTGGCGTTAGCAGCTGCCAACCCTAAAATCTGCACTTGTGCGTTCCACCAAGTTAACGCAATCCCCTCTAAGGTACCAGTGGCATACTTGACCCTGCGAGCCTCAGGGCATTCACACATTTCAAATACCGACTCTAGCTTCTCAAACCAATGGAGGAGTCCCACTGCCCCCTCGGTGCCACTGAATGTGCTTGGACGACAGTCCATAAAGTTCTTGAAAGTGCAAACAGGCTGATGGGCGTGTTGACCTAATGTGTAAGATCAAAACAAGGTTAAACATAAGAGTTGTTTAGGAACGTAGGATCTAAAGATCCTATAATGAGTTACGACTGCAGGGTATACCTCCTGCGTTTGCAGCTGCAAGTGCCGCAGCAACTTGTTCATTGATAAGAGCCGTCAACTGGGCTTGTGTCAAATTGATACGTCCGACCATTGATCTTCATATCAAAGGCAGCATAAGTGAGAAAAGTTCGCGAATAGTGCGATGACATAAGAGTGTAAGCACATAGGTGTTCTCAAGCAATAACAAGTAGTGAGCAATGTAATCTAAGCATACTACGAGCAAAGTTCTATGCATTTCTAGCAAGTAGGCAATAAATATAAACCTTATTACCTAGGATATTGAGTCTTGCACGTGGAGCGAAGCGTCGTTGTGGATCGTTAAGAGCACTGTTCTGGTTATAGTCCGGTTTTAATAAAAACGTTTTCCCATATTAAAACCAAGTTCTCTATAACCAATGGCTCTGATACCAATCTGTCACACCCCCAAAATCCACACGTGGAGTATCACCGCTTGGGAGCGTGACTGACCAGGATGAAGCCACCAATCATATCGAACACATCATTTAATAAAAAGGTAGATAATGTAATTCATCACGATATGATTGATGTTCAAAACCAAACTTTGTTTAAGTAGCGGAAGCATGTAAATAAACCCATCATAAATAATAATGTATGAAATGTCATAAGTGTGTAATTAAGCATTCATGATCCATGCCCACAACGTCCTGCTCCTCCCCGTGCAAGCTCCATGTATCTAACGACCTGCAAGGCATGCAGCAGAGAGTCAACAACTAGTTGAGCGAGTTCACAGTGTATAGTTCAGTAAGGGTAATAGTATGAGTAGCATTATGTTCGTTCGTTAAGTCATGTATCGTATTAGTTTCCATCGCGGGCCTCTCGGCATGTATGCGAAGATTTGGGGTAATACTCCCAAATATCCTAGACTATGTATATTTGTATCGCGGCCACCCTGGCATTACTTGCGAAGTTTTAGTATCTATAGTTCGCGGCCTTCCCAAGGAATGTGTGCGAATGATTAGTCATAATATCGCAGCCAACCCCTGGCGTGTGTGCGAAGATCAGTTCAAATGGGTATACAAGTCTAGCCGTATCTTATCTTTACTCTTCCTCTCCCGAGGACCATATCATTAGGTTCGATTAACTAAGTATGTAAGAATAAATCATTCAATCCCATTCCCACCCTGGGAACCCCATGCCTTGGCTGTGTGAACTCACCTTGGTTTGCTCGGTATGTTATTGGAATACACACGCTCACAATTAATCAATCACGACCTACAGTACGCACGTATACATAATTAGTTTCGAATTCGCAATATTTCACATGTAATCTATGTCACAAAGTGTGTTTGGCAATTGGCAACATGCACCACGTAAGCAGTTAGTAAGTTCTCATGCAATTTATGTTTCAAACAAATGTTCATCACAGTTTGTACTAACATGGCTATTGATTCACATACTAGAGAGTGCCGCAGTCTTAACGAAGTTAGCAACTTATCAGGGTTTATAAACATAACAGGAATAATAAGGTAACACCGTTAATTAACTAACAGGATTTACTAACGGAGTTAACAAAAGTTAACCACTTACATAGTCATATACGTAACTTAACAAAGTTAACAACTTAACAGGTTCAATCATGATATAACATACATTCATAGCTCCATGTTCACAACGCACAAGTCGGACAGGGCCTTGCCCTTAAAACTCGGACAAGAAGTGAGGGGGGGGGGGCTTCCCCTGTTTAAAAGTCGGACCAGCACATGGGGATTAAAAGTCGGATAAGGGGAATTAGGCCATGAAACTCGGACCATAAGGGGGTGGGGGTTAAAGCTCGGACACCCCTCCTCTTCATGCAAAAACTTGGACCAAGGGTCTTGGGTTAAAAAGTCGGACCCCCTTCTCTTGGGTTTGAAAGTCGGACCAACATCACAACTAAAGAACTCGGACTCATCAACATATAGAAACTCGGACCCTCCTTTGCTTGTTTTAAAAGTCGGACCACCCTCCCAAGGGTTTAAAGGTTGGACATGATATGCTTGTTATAAAACTCGGACAACACATAAAAGTCATGAAACTCAGACAATGTTAACAAGCAAAACTCGGATCCCTAACCCCCTATAAAACTCGGACCTTGAGTCCTTATAACAAACATCGGACAACATGTATATAAGCAACAATACTCGGATTCAAAGCTTCTCAAAAGGTCGGACATCATATCCCACATAAAATTCGGACAAGTTAATCAATACAAAACTCTGACAAACATTTCAATCATTCGTTCTTTGCATCGTAACAGTTACGTTTTCATATTTCTTGACGAAGAAAACCCTAATTATATCGTATCTGTCTAGCATCAATTCCATTATCCAATCAATCATGTATTCTTAATCACCAGGCAATCGATTAAACAACTATTCAATATCATTATCATCATAATCAGAATCAAATAAAAAATCACAGAATATTATATGAAGAACTAGGGTTTTCATGAACACATAATCAAGAATTAAGAATTGATAATAATCAAGCAATCAATTAGGGTTTACAAGTATTACAATAATCAATAAACAATTACCTTGAATGATTCTAGAGAAAATGTGGAATCAAAGTGATGAATGTCTTGTGCCAAGGATGATGGTGATGATGATTGCCAGAGAAAGTGAAAGTACGTGCTTGGATTTTTGTGATATGATTAGTGAAAAAGGGATTAGGGTTAAGTATCACTAGGATTTCACTACTTGCTCTCTACATCCTCAAGTATTAACTTTTACACAAGTACACCATCTCACAATAATTTCACAGTTTCACCACCAAGTTTATGCATTCAACAAATTTATCTCAATTAACACATAACCATGCACAATCACACAATACACTTCATTGTATCAAAACATATACAATTCCATAGCAACTAATTGTGCAAATAATCAACTAAACAATACAAGAACGTGCAATAAATGCGAAATAGGAATCTTGGAAATTCGAGTTGTCACACAATCGGCCAGGCATCCCGATCGGACAGCCTGTTCGATCGGACGGTCTGTCCGATCGGTTGGGCTGTTCGATCGGCTGAAAGTCTGATCGATCAACAGCCTGTTTTGAGCGTTCGGTGCGACGATTTCTGATATTTCGATTTCGATTGAGGATGATACGGATACGATAGAGTTTCCTATTCAAATTACTTTTAATCCCAACCACTATATCAATATGCAAGCATCTATATTTCACACTATCTTTTCGCCACCATTTATCATAATTCGATTTCGATTGAGTTCGATTGAGTTTCGAATTTCGATTTGATTGATCACCGCACATAACATAAATTAAACACGCACAAGTAACACGTAAGGCACACACACACGTATAATAATACCAAAGTCGCATAATTCGAGTTTCGAGTTCGATGATGATTCGATTAGCTTGATTATTGATTGATTGACTTTATCGCATTGTTACTTCCTACTATTCAAGGTCGCAAAAGGTTTCGCGTCGATAATTATCCGATTACTTCGATTCCTTTGATTAACAACACTTACTCCACATAATA
The DNA here is from genome assembly GCF_002127325.2 of Helianthus annuus. Taxonomy (NCBI): domain Eukaryota; kingdom Viridiplantae; phylum Streptophyta; class Magnoliopsida; order Asterales; family Asteraceae; genus Helianthus; species Helianthus annuus. The sequence continues at coordinate 117,562,308 of NC_035440.2, forward strand.
CCACTAAAACAAAACATAAAATGGACTAATTACAGTCAAAGAAGTCAATCTTGACTTTGACTTTGACTTTAACATTTGAAAACACGGGGTGTTACACTATGACACCCTTTCTTCAAACATCTTCACAAAAAAACCCTCCTCCCTCATATACCTTACGAACTCAAATTTGAACCAAAACTGGACCACCACCACTGCCGTAAGGTCACCAGCACCAGCGTCGCCTCAGTCGGCCACCACCACCGTCGCGACTCACCAGATCTGGTACATTCGATGTCTGTATGCCCCGTTTTCGACTAGATCTGGTACATTCGAGGTCGATCTCGAGTCATCAAGCGGCACAAAAGCAGCCGGAAGTATCGCCGGAGGCGGAGCAGCAAGAGGGGGAGTTCTAGGAGAGAGAAGATGAGAAGAGGTGAAATTCATATTGGAGGAGTTTCCTGCTGTAGCTGATGATTTGGAGCAGGTAATTTTTATTTTCTGTTTGTGTTTGAACTTTGAATTGCATCTGATTTTGGAATAGTGGTTTCTAGCTTCAGTAGAATAGCAACAATTGCAGGGAGAGGAGGGATGATTTGTCTCTGAGAGAAAGAAAGGTTCTTTTGGATGTATAAAAACAAACAGTCTTATATTTTCAGCTTGAAGAGCTTCAGACCACATCTTCAGTTGCAGACATGAAAAACAGATGAAATCAGCATGCAGACATTCTATGTCTGCAAAACAAACAACACCTTAGTGGTAAGGAGGTGAGAATCTATTATGAATATGTAGGGATTAAACCTATCATCGCCCGATTTACAGTGGGACACGTTATTTAGTTCCCTCATGTTGACTGTGATACCAATCCGTGTGAGTCCCCAATGGTGGCGTACACTGTTTTTTCTCTTCATGTGAGATTATTAAACAAATACGATGAAACTAACAAAACAATGACTAAAGCAAAACAGCTCTTAACCTATCACAAACTATTATAAGAACTTAATTAAATATATAAATATAGTAATAACAAATATCTCTTATACTATATAATATAAGAAAATGTTTAGGCTAAATGTTGTCGGATAATGGCTTTATCACGCTACATCATCGGCACGTCACCAACACAACAACAACAACAATACCTTCACAGAAATTGTCAAGACTTTCTCGGCATACTTTTTTTGACATTCGTAGATACTCATCCCATACATCCGTTGACATGTCGTTCGCTAGTTGACGAATTGAGACTGTACATTTTTGTAAAGCAGAGAATCCAAGTTTACGTCTTTCATCTTCTCTTTGTTTAGAAAATGTATACTCACATTCTAAATCACCTGAAATTCTCTTAAAAAATCGGCGAATCATGCGAAAAAGACATCAGAAGCATGCATCATCATACAAAGGGTTTTGAACAAAATAATCATCTACCAACCGTTGGTGAGCACCCAACCGATATCATAGAAGGGGTCCTTGTCTTGTACCTGGATTGGACGATTCCGCCTGGTTTCTTAAAATTTGAACGCCTCCTTAGCGGCTTGGATAATCAAGTCGTCGAGCACTCTGCATTTTCACGAGATCAGTCGAATGATGAGTTAGAAGACATTTTTAATAAATAATAGAGAGCATTGAAAGCATTTGAGGGTTTAGAATGTTTTGTGAATTATGATTAGGTTGAATGTGATTGGATTGAAAGATTGCGTTTATATATAAAATAAATGAATCTTTTCCTTTAAATTTTAAACCATTACAAACGATTATAATCCTCCAAAATCACCCCACTTTTAAGCTTTGGTGCTCGCCAAGCTTCAGAAGAATCGGCTATAGTGCCCCTTGATGGCCGAATCGGCACAGTGTTAGGGTTGTCATCATGCCGAGGTGGCATGGGGCGATACCCCACACCGTATAGTTTTATTGACACTTGTCATCATCCTAAACTATTCATTGATAGTTTTCTCTCATACTTATTTAGGAATAGTTATTGTCACCATTTTGAGCAATTTATTCTATAGTTTTCTTGCTTCTCTCCTACTTATTTAGGAATAATTATCTATTATTTGCTTATAAATAGTTATTATATTTTTTAACAAGTTATTTAATATGAAGTTAATTATGATTTTTTTTACAATAAACTTATATTTTTTTACTTAAAAACTTATATCCAAGTCTCTATATCACCAAAATCAATATTATGTTTGTTAAAATATATTTAAAAATGAAGAATAATGACAATAATAGTTTTTTTATGATGGTTTTTAAAACTTTTGTAATATTTAATATGGTTGGATAGTTTGAATGGTTAAAATATATCAAATAATAAAAGGAAAGTAAGTGGTATTAAAAAATTGCACTCAAATATTAGTCCTTAAAGCTTTATTTTGAATAGTTAAAATATATCAAATGTAGAAGTAAACTGAATAGTTAAAATATATATCAAATAATAGAAGAAAAATAAGTGGTAATAGAAAATATTCGAATATTAGTCATTAGTATTTTATATGTATTATTACTAGGCTATCACCCGGAAACATCCCGGGCTAGGAAAACTTAGTTTTCAATAATAAAATGTACATAAACAACATTTTCAAACTCATTAGTATCTTCTTTCCCTCCCCACAGTAATTTATTTGTTCTGTTTCATTAGTATCCTAACTTTGTCTCCATATGTATTCATAGTTTTCGTGTAAAGTTAATAACCTTTTAATTGTGTCCTTGAATAAAATAAAAAGACTTGTTTTCAAATGTCATATTGTTTTATTAGCTTAGTTATTTATGTATAAATAATAACAACCCATGAATTGAATGTGCCAACTTCAACGTCCACTTCCCACATACACACGTATATATACTGCATTGGCACTCCATCATTTATGGATAAAAGTGTAAAGGTGAAGCTGATTTGACTCGATGTTTTATACAATAAAAAGATGAGTTAATTACTGTTTTCGTCCCTGTGGTTTGTCAAAAATCACTATTTCAGTCCATTAGTTTAAAAATTGCGATTTCAGTCCCTGTGGTTTCACTTTAGTAACCATTTCAGTCCACCTCGTAACCATTTCAGTCCCTGTAGTAACAGAATAAATGGATTGAAATGGTTACGAAAGTGAAACCACATGGACTGAAATGGTTACTGAAGTGAAATCACAGGGACTGAAATCACAATTTTTAAACTAATGGACCGAAATAGTGATTTTTGACAAACCACAAGGATGAAAATAGTAATTAACTCTAAAAAGATGCATACTGTTCAAGTGTTAGAAACATGATCACAAATGAAGCCCTTGCAGAATGACAAAGGTCCCTAGTGCCACAATAAACATTTATTTTCAGTTAAGTTGGTACGTTTAATTTGATTTACACCAAAATTTCCATTTACTTCTTTATACAAACCGAAGATAACAACTTAAGTCATTTTTTAAGTCTTAATAAAACAATCAATTATGCTTGTGTAGCTTGAATCTCCCATTACTCTTGAACAAACTAAGAATTGTGCACTATTATAAACTAAAATATGATGATCAAGAGCTGAAAACTGAAATCAAAATCGCAAAAATTAAGCCACCCTGACAATGAAAAGCAAAAAGACTTCCACTCATGCTTTGTATTTATCTACTATCTTGACATACAACAGTATCCCCATCAAAAACATGATTTTCAAACACGGTTTACAGTTGTGCGTTCGCTTCCATTCAAATTAACGACTCATATATGACGTCCTTCACAATACCAAGAATCGCGTCTCCAGTAACCTATCATTCATTGCATAAAAAAGATTCAACACGTTACACATGTTCCAAAATGTGTATTTACAAGCTCTACGAACAATGCTTCCCTTTTCTTCGGTAACAAATTTCATCATATCTCTCCTCTTGTTCTTGTTCATTATCATCGTCATCATCTTCTTTACAGCCTCTTCTTCCACCTTACTCATCGTCACCATTACTCAAATGCAATGCCACAACATTTAGTTTTCCTTTTTTTAAATTCGCTCTGCATCAACATTGAACAAAACCCATTATTACTACACTACCCCTTTTTGTTTTTTTAATAAAAAAGAAATTTAATAGCATATACCTTGAAGCTATGGATCTCATTCAAAAGCGGCCATGAATGCTCATTAGCTCATATAGATAATGATACTCAAAAGCTTTCGATAATCTACTTTGACAACTTGGTCCCACAAAGTAAATAGCGGGGAGTACAGCTATATAAAATATCAAAATATATACTAAAAAAAGAATGACAAAGATAGTCAATATGAGTTAAGATGAATGTCTTAAAAAGTCAAACCTCTATGCAAATTCAATAGTTGTTTCTCCAGGCTTCATATTTTGCTGCTCCAAATACCAAACATCGCAAACCACAGCCCATGATGTCATCAGCTGCAATAGGTGGGTCGTGAACGACTGTCGGCATAATGAAACTAATAAATATTTACACAATTTAATCCAAAAAAATAATATTGAGAAATTAACACGAATTTTGGAAGGAAATATCTTGCTTTCTGCTATTCCAAAACGCGTCGACAAATATTTTGTTGTACTTGATTGCAATTGGACAAACAGTAGCACCGAGTTCAAATGCACCCTAAAAGACATTAGCAGCAAATTAATATAACCATTTATTAAAAACATCCTTCCAACGTGCATCAACAAATGTACCTTTTTGAACATAACGGTGTAATTATTATTCACGCACGTTCCTTCGGGAAATATAAGAAGAGGATTGTTGTCGGTTCCTTCAACATGTTCCCTCAACCTGGATTGTCATTTGCCAGCTCATGTTACAATATTTATAAACTTTAAAAAATTAAATAAAAGGGCCAAAGATTTTGCACTGAACATACTTTCTTGCTACTATTTCGCGATCCTTTGCTTCTGAACGGTTAAAATATATACACCCCACACTTTCCAAAATAGTACTTTGCAGAAGTCCTACACGAGGAAGAAAAAAACCATTAAGATGGTTTATTCCATGTAACCATTCAGTATTTTAGAGTAAATTGCGGTTTTCGTCCTTGTGGTTTGCTTTAATTAACACGTTTTGTCCACCCTTAACACCTCCCATTCTTGATGTTTGATCTTTTCACACTTTACGTCCCTAGACCTAACACTGTTAACTTTTCTCTTAGTTTCTTGTGCAAAATTACTCAGATACTCTTAACTCCGTAATCTTCTTCAACCCACCACCACCAACCCGCCAGGGGGTGGTGGTGGGTGGTCTGAGACATGTTGAAGAAGAAGATGGAGTCAAGGGTATATTAGTGATTTCACACACGAAAAAAAACTAATAGAAAAGTTAACGATGTTAAGGTCAAGGGGTGGAAAGTGTGAAAAGATCAAACGTCAAGGATGAGAGGTGTTAAGGTGGACGAAACGTGTTAATTGGAGCAAACCACATGGACGAAAACTGCAATTTACTCAACATTTTATTATAAGTTCAAAAACTGAATATGTGCACTCACCGACCCATCCATGGAGTTTCTGCATGATAACTGCGAATGCAGTCATCTGTTCTAAAACAATAAAATCAATCATAGACGTATGATTGGCCACAAACACCTGTTCAACAATCGGTCAAATATTTGGATAAAACAATCAAATGTGAGTATTATAATAAAATAATTCAAATGTTACATGTTTAGGCCTTTCGCATGGTCGTGGGCCGTGATACTTGACGACCCCTGTCCATGATGCAACAAAGAAGCTGCAAATTGACTCCACCAGAGCGCGCTGCCACCCGTAGAAAGGTATAAGAGATTAACCACAAGAGTACATGCATCTTTTAACGGTAAGTTAGCAAAGATGTAACAGATGTAAGAAATCACTCATACCTCTAACCGTTTCCTCAACTTATTGTGCCCTTGTAATAGCACGTGCACGGGAATGTAACATGGTAGGAATATGATCCATCCTATAGTCAGAATAAGAACCCTGCAGAACAAATAAGAGGAAAAGAACTATAATCTAGAGCTTCATCTGACATCAATGTTCTATTATTCTTTTCCCTATTTTTGTTGGAACTTGAAAATTAATTTACATAAATCTAAGTAAAAAGCAATCGAATAGTCGGATAGCAGAAACACATACTTCTCTGGAAAAGAATCCCATATCTAACTACAACACCCAAACACCACAACGGGAATAAATATATATTCCAGTTCCAAGGCTTTGGAGGATTTGACTTGAAACATCGCGTGAAAGAGTCCTGCTCATGCGCAAACAAATTATCGTAGGTTTATACTTGCTTTATAGACAAGTAGTTAATGAAGTAAAATATCTTTCCGTTGAAAGAGTCTTGCTCATCCGTTTTCTTGAGATAGTGACCCGAATTCACATTCCAACCCAAAAATATAAACGGATCCCGTGCTAATATGTTTTCCAGCCAAAACCAACACCTAGATGCCCTAAAAATCGGTAGACGCAAGTCACGCAACATATAAAGAGGAGAAAAACTAACCGGTACCAATAGAAGGGCCGCTGAAGCTCATATAAGTGATCATAGATATGCAACCAGCTACAGTAGCCACCTGCGATGAACAAACGTTACATATGCACTTCATCTTTAATACAACCAATGTATCTGGAGAAACCTGTTCTATTATATACACACACGTAAAGGAACGACCTTATAACACATGACCATATGACATGACTCAAAGAAGCATGTTTATTTTTACACTAAATCACTGACAAGCCGCACACCCTACCCTAAGCGGGTATGCATACCCGTGAAACCAGACCGCACACCTTACCCGAAAGGTGCCCCATCCTCCCTAAACGCATTCTTTAACAAATTACAGTAAACGTATCCTTACATTTGGAAGTGGAAGCGTCTCCAAGAGCTGTGACCAGCTGCCAAAAAAATATATGAAAATACGAACACAAAATACGAATCTCAGTCGCTATCAACTGGTACTTTGTGTAGAAACAGAAGAAAATATTACCTTGAACCATTATCACCGAGGCTAGACAACCAGACAATGGTTGCCTGGTGTTTCCATTTAGGTTTCACCACATACGTCTGTCCAAACTCAAATGCCCTTCTGGCAGCTCTACCACCTGTGAGAGAAACACAATCAATGTTGCACTTGATTATAAATCGGTAGACGCAACTGACGCAACATATCAGGAGGAGAAAAACTGATCCCATTCGCTTTGCTTCCTCCCGTATATCGACACCCTATACTCCACCACCTGGTATTTACTTGCATCAAGATCAGATAAAAGTTGCTTCATATATATATATATGTTTATAACGTGCAATTATAAATTGAAGTGTTTACTTTAAACAGAAGACGAACCTTGAATCAAATTATCTTGCTTTAAGAAGTTCTCTCTGAGTCGACTTTGTCCAAAAGGGTTGTACTTGAGATTAAGCTTGTCGAAACGGTGAAATGTACTCTTGTCGGCATGCACATCCAATAAGTCAACATTAAGGTCATACCTGAAGTCCATTTTTAGTCATAAGAGACATTTCATAACAACACACACACAAAATTGCTATCAATTAACTACAAATTCTATATATGTATCCGAGATCTGCATATCTAAAAACTAATTATCATAAAAACCACACTCTAAGCTACGTTTTGAGATGAATTTACTCCAGATCTGGAGATGTACCTGAAAACAATTGACTATCGGAACCTAACTTACGAGTGCTGCAAGCAAACTACAATTGAAGAGGAGAATGAGATCGAATAATAATCCAAATTGAATAACGGTGAAGATCATGATGAAGATGAAGAAGAGATGGTACCTTGAAGAAGATTAGGTTAACACATTTCTAAACTGATAAACTACTACATACATAGATCATGAATCAAAATGCTATGTATGTTTCATACAACAATTGATTGTAAAAAAGAAACTTACTCTTCAAGAAATTGAGGTCTCCGGTAACTGCAGCGTTCAACAACTGTTGAACTTTTTCTCTCACTGAAATCGAAATTGGGATATCTGTTAGGTGAATAGAGAAGATGTGGTTAATATGTATAGATTGAGTGGTGAGTGATGGAACCTGCAAGAGCATGGGAAGCATCTGGAGCCATGTTGTATATCAGAGTTCACAAGTGTGAGGTGATGATTCTGCCTGAAAATAAGAAAACCAAACAACCGTGAATAATAATCTGGAGGTATAAGATCTGAATGAATTTTTAGACATATATCAACCAACACATATCAATTACAACGAACAAATTTAATAGTACATATTACATATATCAACTAACAGATATAAATTACAACGAACAAATTTAATCATACATATTACATAGAGTAAACCATTCAGAGCTAGGTATTATTTGAGCTTCTGTTAAGATATAGAGCTGATAACATTAATATATTGACATTCAATTTCAATAATAAAAAAACTGCAAAATACACAAGAATCCAAATATATCTTATCACAACTACACCACTTCAATTACATTCTTATTTCTTTATATGTGGAACACTTGAAAAAAACATTAAAACAAACAATGATATAAATAATTCCTTTACCTGTTGTCTCCCACGAAGTATGTGGAAACCAGATCCTGATCGGTGTAACCTAAGATCACCGGAAATTCTTCATCTTCCATTACAGCTTCATCTGAAAGCTTCAGAATCTTGAGTTTTATCCATTCAAACCCTAATTTTAACCAGATATTAAAGAAACCAAAAAAATCAAAGAATAAAAGATCTAGGAAACAAAAAATTACCTAGAAAGTGTAGATTTACAAACATACAGCCGGAAGTACCAGATCTTAACGGTGGTGGTGATATGATTCAAATGAAAGAATAAAAAACATCCCTTTCTTGAAATCAATAAACAAAGAAAGTTGGTTGTGATTTAGGGTTTCTCAAAAAGACGCCGTGAGATGAATGTGGGAGAGACGAAACGCCTGGAATCATGAGAAGAAATAACAATCAATAAATCTTAGAAGAACTGGTTGATACGAATCAATGATTTTGCAGAATAGTAGCAGTGTTGAATGAGGCGATATTCATAGCAAAATTAAAATCTAATCACAGAGAAATAAAAAGAAGATGAAGAAAAAAGTTGTGATTTGAATTAGAATTGTGAAAATAGCAATCAGTGAATATCAAAAGAAACCTGGATGAGACAAATGATGTTTTTTGGGATTCAAGATCTGAATAGTTCGCATGTTCTAGGGTTTTGCACAGCAGCGGATTGGTGATGAAACGAATGAGGGATCTAGGAAATTAGGTTAATTAAGGAGTATATATACACGAGTCAAACAAAGCGGGTATGGTTATCTCCATTTGGATCCCGTGTGAAAACTTAAGGATTCTCACATTTTTCCCGCCAAAAATCCATTGTGGTTGCACCACCACTTGACACGTGTCCCACATTTTATTCATATATTATATATATAGATATAGATATAGATATATAGGGGAAGGTTCATTTGAAAAGAAATTTAATGTGAGAAGAAAAAGAAGAAAGGACATATTAGTAAAACACTATTTCATTTATAACTCATATCATTAATGTTTTCTCTCTTTAATTAATTAGTCAACTAATCATTAATTATCCTACATATAACCTACAAAACCTACACATATCAAAATTTCCCTACATATACCCTACACATTATAGAATTTTATCCTACACAGTCGAAATTTATCCTACACACTGCGAAATATATCTTACACAACTCGTAATTTATCATACACAACTAGTAATTTATTCTACACTTTAAATTAAGTTGTTTTTCTAATTTGGAAAAAAAGTATATATTTTGAAAAAGAGTTACAAATTTAATTTAGTTAGTTATTAAAGTAGAATAATTCAAATTAATGATTTATGTAAGTTTACCAATATATCCTTATATTAAAATTAAATGCATTTATTAAATGAAGTAAAATGAAACATTTTTATTGGTTGAAACTTCTTCTTTTTTCTTCTTACAAAAAAATTCTTCTCAGAACTCTCCACTAGATATCTATATATTTAAAAATGTAATTTAAGTTAAGTTGACGATGTTAAAATAATATTTAAAGGAGCAATTACACGTTAGTTGAATCAACATTATCGGTTACATAAAAATTTATTACACATTATTTTTTTTTTCTAAAAATAACTTAACAAAATTTAATTATGTCAGGTAATATTTATTTTTTAAGACTATGGGTAATGGTTAATGCCCTTTAAGGGGCATTTTTTGCCATATCACCATCATAATGTTTCATGTAATGGTTAACACTTCATAATCCCCTTTTTATTTATTAGTTTCCTTATTTTTCCTTCTTATTGGGCATTATTCTAGAAATGCCCTCACTCTTCTTCATGCCCCTATAACGCCCATGAGTAATGGTGTAAGGACATTATTAAAATCTTTCATGCCCTTATAAAGCCCCATTACATATGGTCTAAGACATATCTTGACGACTGTATGTGTTAACATATGACATTATTTTTTATTTAACCCGTGTAACACACTGGATTATAATCTAGTACTTGTAATATAGCAAAGCTTAATATGTTATAAAATTTGAAAAGCTAAAACACTATGTATGGGTTCGTTTGCAGAAAGAAGAAAATAAGGGAAGATGAAGAGGAAAAAACAAGAAATATACTCACCCTAAAGGAACTTTTGTAAGAGATTGTTTTCAGTATAACCTGAGTGATTTCGCCTAACCTAATCGATTATAATAGGCCAAAGGTTCGATTTTAGTAAAAATTAAATAAATGAAGCAGACGTATACACATTTAAAAAAAACCACGGGATTTTAAATAGAAAACATTTAAGGTCCTACCGGGAGTCGAACCCAGGTCGCTGGATTCAAAGTCCAGAGTGCTAACCACTACACCATAGAACCAGATATTGTACGTGTTCTGATTTCATTTAATTTAAAGAAAGTAAATAAATATGAATAATGAAAGCAAAACCTGTTGATTTAATCACATTTAAACGCAAATTTTCAAATACTCTAATGGATGATAAATTTTAAGAGTTGATGTAAATCTAAATACATCTGACATGATAGGAAGCTGTTTAAGTTAAAACGTATTAAATTTTTTAATGATGTTCTAAATTGTTTATATTAAAAGTTATTAACTACTAGGTTAGACACTCGTGTATTATAAGAGTTGAATATGATTCAAGTGATTTAAATAGGTTATACTGATTCTTTAATTTTCAATAAGTTACTAACTAATAATTTTATATATTATGTTCTATTACCATTGTTTTTTTAATTAAATTATTTAAATTAAGTAATACAGAACCAAGGAGTGCAACACGAGAAGTGAGAAAAAAATTTACGGGCTTAAAAATCGTGACGCGTGATGCAAAAAGTTAGTTATTTATATTAATTAAAGATTTTAGTTTTTCACAATCTATTCAATAACTGTATATAACTAGCGGGGTTGCTTGCGTTACGCGGCGGGTATTCGGTCAATTTCGTTTTGGCTAGTTACGTTCGGTCGGTTTCATTTCGGCTCGTTACGGTTTAGACACTTGCCATAACAACCAAAAGAGGAAACATAAAAAATATATGTTATATTAGAGCCAATTCAGTTCCGCACAACGCCTCGGAAATTTGGTTGATTTTGTTTCGGCTCGTTATAACTCTGGCGCTCACTATACCAACTGAAAGAGAAGACCCCCAAAAAGGTTTATCAAACTTGATCAGACTCAGTTTTAAATCAAATTTAGAGAAAGGTGTACGTATAGTCTATGTGATTTGCTTTATTTTCGCTTGTAGTCCATACACTTTTAAAATTATAGCTATAGTCCTTAAATTTTGCACATTCGTTCTCAGATAGTCCCTAGCGTGAATGTGGGTTAGTTTAAAATTTTGTAAAACAACTATTTAAAAAGTTATATAAGGAAAACAAAAAATATTTCAACTAATTATGTTATCAAAAATAACCAAATGAATTAATTGAACAGTAAAACACCTGTGTCATAAGCGACCTTTTCTTGATTGGCAAAAAAATGTTGCTAAATAAAAATCATGAAAATTTTTGTGGTAAATATGGGAAACTTAAAAAGTCTACTATATTTGCAACTTCAAAATGTTATAGTATATAATATATTGGCTTTGCAACACTAGCTAATAATCAAAAGTCTAACTAAATTGATGTAAAAGATTTAATTAGGCTAGATAATATTATAAAGGGTGTATATTTTCATATGATTATCAAGAATAGAATTATTAAACCTGAATAATTGATGTAAAAAAATTAACTAGCCTAGAAATTAAACTAAACCATCGTTGTCGAGAGAGAAAATGGTTTCCACAACTATCGAGTAGCTTTAGAATAATTCATGATTGGGTTACCAACCATCTGTCAGCGGTCCATCAATAATGGTTTATTAGGAAAAAGACATGGGTTTATAATTCATGATTGACCGAGTGATCACTAATAGAATACAATGTCCAGGGCAGAGCCCAGGGCCGACTCTGGCCCGGCAAACCTGTGTCAATGTCAGAGGCTCAAAATTTCAAAGAGCTCGAAAAGTCTTTGTAAGCTTTTATATATTTATTAAATTATATATTTAGAATATCTATCCATTTATTATGCAAAAAGTATTGGTGGTGTAGTGGCAAAAACCATCACAGAATAATCCAAAGGTCTCAAGTTCGAGTGCTTTATGACTAAGTTTTTATTTTTGTAATTCATTTACCCTTAACTAGGGCTGTAAACGAACCGAACGAACACGAACAAGGTCATGTTCGTGTTCGTTCGTTAAGGAAATTAGCGTGTTCGCGAACTGTTCACGAACGCATACCGAACATAAGTTTATGTTCGTGTTCGTTTGTTAAGGAAATTCAATTGTTCACCAACAGTTCGTAAACGCTGGTCTCGAACACAAACGAACGCAAGAAAATAAAAATGAACGCAAACGAACATTTAACTTGAAAATAAAAAATGAAAACATTGTTCTCCTTAAACATTGGATATAAGTAGTTAAATACAACCATCAAATGATAAATCAAAACACAAGAAGTCTACCACACCACCAAACGATGAATAAAGTTTAACTAACTTACACATAATTATCCCCAAAAAGGTCTTAGAATGTCCAAAATTTAGCTAACTTAGAAAAAAATAGGGTTTCAAGTTTTCAATATATTTAGATAAAAGGTTTATTATTTATTATTTTTTCAATATAATCAAACGAACATATTACCGAACGTTCACGAACGCAGTCGAACGAACGAGACCTGTGTTCATGTTCGTTCGCTAAGCTAACCGAACGAATTTTTTTGTTCGTGTTCGTTCGTTAAGCTAATCTAACGAACATAAACGAACTTCCCGCCGAACGGTTCATGAACTGTTCGCTGAACGTTCGGTTCGTTTACAGCCCTACCCTTAACCATAATTTTGGGCCCAATTCTTTTCGTCGCCCGAGGCCTAAATTTTTTCAAGAGTTTTCGGGGATGACTCTGAGAATGTCCAAGGTTGCATAACCATGGAAATACCGAGTACCGACATTTATTTTATTGACAACTCAATCACCAACATTATTGGTTTCTAAAATGAAACTTTTGAAGGATCATCGATAGTTTGGCTTTATCGAAGCTTTTTCAACCAATAATGACTGAAGAATCTTGTCTTTACATTTTTTTTGTCGGATACATCGGCCATCGCCAACTGTTAGTTCGTCTGAAAGTGTATATAGACAGTGATCTCGCTAATCTACGAGGATTATCAATTGAATTTTTAATAAATATATATTTTTTTGTTAGAGATTGGAAAAATCGTTGTTAACCATCAAGAGTTAAGAGTTACTAATTATGATCGTAGTGAGTATCGTTAGCTCTGCAGTGATTATAAGAAAAGTTATCATTATCGTCGACCTAGGTGTGGGCTATGGTGGTTGTCTGCACCCCATGATTTTTGTTATGCATACAACCTAGGGTGTGCACAGTTCGATTCGGTTTTTGGGTAAAACCAAAAGTTTGCTTTTCGGTTTTTAAAACCGTTCGGTTTTAGTTATTTCGGTTTTAGCAACGGTTCGGTTCGGTTATTCAGTTTTTTTGGTTTTTTAAACAAATTACGTAACATTCAAAAATAAAAAGTATAATTTAAAGTTTAAAAATCTTTCTTAAATGTTAACATTTTAGTAAATATATTTAGTCTTTTTAATTAAATACTGTTCAAGTAAACCTAACATTTTAATCTATTTTAATGCTTCTCCAAAGTTTTTATTAAAACGTATTCTTTTATAATACTTTGACAATGGATAAATCATTTTAATGATAAATAAACATGTTAATGTTCTTATTATAAATATGAGTAAATTACAAGTTTTGTCCTTTATGTTTACATCAAATTGCAGGTGCTGTCCTTTAGCACAAAAATTGACAAGCGGTATCCTTTACCTTTCAAAATCTTACACGTTTTGTCCTTTAGGCCAAACTCAGTTAGATTTTTTGGTTAAATCTGGTCATGTGCATTGCACATGAGGGCATATTTGTCTATTTACCACTACATGGACTATTGTGTAAATGTTTAATGTCTAGGGACTATTGTGTAATATAATGAAAATGATACATATAACTTAAAAAAAAAACAGTACTTAATCTCTTCAATCGGAGCACAAAACACACCTCATCACTTTCTTCAGCCTCTAAACCTTTAACCACCACCATGAACTACCGCTTAATCTCCCCAATCGGAGCACAAAACGCCGTCGTTTCCAACAACACTCTCTTAATCTCCCCAATCGGTAACCGCATCTCCGTCACCGACCTCCTCAAATCTGAAACCCTAACAGAATCACCGCCTCACCGGACGGCGTCTTCCTCATCGCCGTCGACGACAACGGCCGCTGCCAGTTCATCAACCTCCGCCCTAACGGAGAGGTATTTGTTAGCCGGTTCGAAGGATTTGACTGTTAGATTGTTTTGTTTGAAGAATTTAAGTTAGGGGTGAGATTAATAGTAAGAGCAAGCCTTTTATGTTTTTAGGTCATAGAGATGGGAGTTTCGAGTGGTGGGTGCGACGGTGATGATGGGTAGCGGTGGTGGGTGTGACGGTGATGATGGGTAGCGGTGGTGGGAGGTTTACATGGTGGGAGAATAATTCAAGCTATAAAGTTGAATTAAATATGTATACCTGATTAGTGTAGGTGTTTTGGTTTAGAAAGTCTGGAGGTTTAATGTATTTTCACTATTTTGATATTGCTCTTGAAATCTTTATCCGGTAATTTTGAGAGGTGGAAGTGAAGAACGAGTCTGTGTTTCATGTTAAGAAAACGTGTGCTAGAAATAAGATGATGAGGGTGGTAGTGGTGGTGGTGAAGGGTGGTGGTGGAGGTGGAGGATGGTGATGATAGGTGATTGCTAATTTCAGATATATATATATATATATATATATATATATATATATATATATATATATATATGGTTATAAAAATAATATTTTAAATTATTTTGTTTTATTTTTACATAATAGCCCCTTGATATAATTTATCTTACACAATAACCACTTGAATGGTGAAATTACAATAGTACCCTCATGTGCCTTGTACATGACTAGATTTAACTAAAAAAATCTAACTGGGTTTGGCCTAAAGGACAAAACGTGCAAGATTTTGAAAGGTAAAGGACACCGCCTGTCAATTTTTGCGCTAAAGGACAGCGCCTGCAATTTGATGTAAACATAAAGGACAAAACTTGTAATTTACTCTCTAAATATTTAACAATCAAGAATAGAATTATTCGTTCAAAAAAAAATCAAGAATAAAATTAATAATTCTTAGTAGCATGGGTTAAAAAACTTAAACTTAACCATAAAAATATATGAATTTGGCCAACTATTATAACTTATCGGTTCAGTTATTTTCGGTTATTGAAAATGGTTATCCGAAAACCGAACCGAAATTTTCGATTATTAAAAATCCGAAAACTGAACCATCGGTTTTTGTTTCGGTTCGGTTTTTTCAGTTCGGTTATTTCGGTTTTTTGCTCACCCCTAATACAATCTAATCCAGACTGACTCATGTGAAATTTTGACACCTACGCCGATTAAATTTGACACAGACCCCATTAAATCTTGATCATGTGGTGATGATGACTCGTCATTGACGAACAACAAGAATGTTGAGGTTTAGCAGTGATATACGAAGAAATTTATACGACACCTTATAAAAATGAGGGATTTGGAGAAAACAATGATCTTGATGATTCCTAGAAAATGTAGAGCATAAACATGAGTAGAGTGTTTGAGTAGGAAAAAAAAGGAAAGGATATTAGGTGGAACTGTTTGATGTTGATGCATTTCGGGTGACGAAGGCTTCATAGATAAATTAAGATTGATGTGGTAGGTTTTCCTAAGGTTGTATTTTGTAATAGCATAATTACTGCCTAACTTCACATTAGGCACATTAGAACAACTGCGTTAAATCTTAATTGGCGCAGTTGGGCTAAGCCTGGCACACTTAGGCGTGGGTTGTAAATACGTGTGCGTGAGTCATTTTGTTAAGTATTTTTGGAGAGTTTCTATTGGGAGCATTTAGAGAGTTGCTTTCTGTCATCAGTCCGTAAACACGTTTTGAGATCAATAGAAAATAAAGTTTATTCCTAATCAGAGATGTGTTCATTAAAAGTGTTTGTTTGAGTTGTTGAGATCAAATTCATGTTCAGATTTGAAAACAGTATGATCTAGCGCGATTGTCTAACCGGCACAGTTGTTTTGATCTAGCGCAGTTGTTCAAGAACTACGTGTAACCCCTTAGGCACAGTTGTCTGTTGGCGTAGTTGTTGGCTGTGTGACCTCAAAATCTTTCAAGTTTATATACCCAAATATGCCAAGCTTATGAGACGTACTTATCGATGGTTAAAAAAAGAGTATTTCCAAAAAAAAAAAAAAAATCTTGAATGAAAACTTTTAAGGATCTTCCGAATAAGGGGATGATTGTTAGAGAAACATTTAAAGATATTTTTTTTTTCAAAATTTTTGTTCGAAAATGATGGACAATGTTTGTTTCTAGGCTTTTGGTAGTCGAATAAAACTATTTGGGTTTTACTTAACTTTCCATAGGCTACGATTGTCCCGAGGACACTTTATTGATATTGGGGAGAATTACTTGAAGATGGTTTACACTATTGAGTGTTTTGTGACGATTTAGGACTAATCATTGTTAAAGATTATGATTTGATGAGAAAAGTGGGAGAATATTTGGATTTCATAGATTTTGAAAAGAAAATGGGAAGATAAAGTTTTAAGAAGAAACAAGTTTCTTTGTTAATTGGTTGTTAAAAGCTAAAGTGATCAAGATCATGTTAAAGTTATGGTTTGATTTCTCGCGTGGGATCTGAGTGATGATATATTAGAAGTTTCCTAATTTGGTTTCTCACTTCAGACAGACTAATTTGGGTTCACAGTGCGGTGATGATTAATTAGGTTGGTCATCTAAGTAGGTTTCTCACTTTGGGTTATGATAAATTATGCGGGCTTAATCATTCCGGTTGAATATTGTTGGTTGCGTGATGATCATTTCAAGCTTGCGTTCGTGATTTTGTCAAAGTGTGTTCGTGATGAAACATATTATTCGTTGGGTGATTAGTTGAAGATTTAATTATCATATGCTCATTATGGTAAGGATGATTGATCAAGCATAAAGCTTACTCAGAGGGGTGTAGTTGTTGATTGAGTGGGAGTCTTGAATTAATTAGCATTTGCTTGCCATGAGAGGGAAATCCGGAATGAAAGACTTTGGGTTATCGGTTGATTTGTGGAGATACTAGATATAGTCATACATTTTTGGTTGAAGACGGTGATCAAGTTGTGGTAGTTGCACACTAAAGTTATCTCTATCTTTGTAAGAGCTAACTCGTTCGATGCTGATTGTTGGATATTCAAACTCCTTGTCTTATGCCTAATAAAACTCAAGTCTTTGAATGTGACAATTGTCAAAATTTGCATGTATACGTACAATGATTAAACAACAATTAGTGCCTTAATGACTGTGCTGATTTAAATTAATGACATGAATACTTTCTGATTACTGTTATCATACATACATGTGCATCATATATATTGCATAATGTCATATCATTATTGCATGCAACACCTTATTGATTCAAATGATGCACGAAACAAAGCAAGCACAGTTATCAGACAAATCAGAAAAATGCTGATGGAAGTTCAGTACATAGATAGACATGGTAATGAGACACAGAATGGGCCAGAAAACAAGAGTTACATGAGTATAGTGTGTAGGAAAGTAAGGATCATAAAACTGCCTTCTTAGTGATAGTTTAAGTGCCGGAAAGTGCATAAAACTCACGTAAACTGCAGAATTCTGCAGAATTCAGCAAAAATCGGCTTTTAGACAACTTAATATTATGCAGAATTATGGTTAAATGGTCCAGAATGCTTTCCTAAGTGTCGGGAATCAAAACTGTCACAAAAGGTAACATAAAGCACCCTAAACTGCATAGTTAAGCATCTTAATGAACCGGTAACCAACCGAACAACGGGACACTACTCAAAACACCAAATTTTCACTAGAAGCATTGTTTTACCATTTCCAAGCTAGTTATGGCCCCCGAACATCCTAACACATCATATAATGACATAACAACTAAATACCCTAACTTAAACATTAGATTTCAACTATTATCCTAACTATCCATTAAAAGCTAGCCTATAACCCCCCCCCCCCCCCCGGGACGGTCGTGAAGGTGGGCCACCACCTTGGATTTTATTTGATTATTTTATTTGATCTTGTCTAACTCTTTTGCAACATATTATACACTAGACATTGTTATGTTGGAGGATTGTTTATATGAACCATGAGACTAATGTAACTTCATTTCACAAACTCACACCACTCAAACTCTCCTCTCTTCTCCTCTCCCCACTCACGGCCGAAACCACCATCATCAACACCATCATTTTCAAGTCATTTCCATCCATTCTCTAGCCATACAAATGTGTAAGGAGCTTAACAAAGGAGCTAAGAGCCATTGTTGAGTGAAGGACCTCTTTCACAAGCTTTTAACCACCAAGATTAGCATCATCTTCATCTTGTGTTCTTCCCTAGCCTTGTGCTAGTAGTAAGATCCTTCTAATCTCATTTTATATCTTGTTATGTTGGTTAAAAGATGATATAAGTTGCTAATCATGAAGAACACTAAAGATCAAGAACATAATCTTTAACATAAGACTAAAAATCATGATGATCTATGTTGTTTAAGTATTTAGATGTTTCTTGATTGTTGATTGTTTGTGTTTATGATGTTAAACATCATATAAACCTTGCTTGATTGTGATTAAAGACGTAATCTAGCAAGATGAATGGATGATCTTGTGAAAGATCAAGATGATCATCCTTATGTGAAACATGAACTTGAAAGGTTAAATGTTTTTCTCGAATAATGGTGATCAAAGTGTAATATAAGTCTTGTAAATATGTGATTTAAAAAGTATTTTTATCAAGAAACTAAGTTAAAATACAAGATTTACATAAACTTGGTTCTTAAAGAAACTAATCACATTTAAATTGGTTAATCAAGTGTAGAAACATATTATTACCAAGAAAAATTCATGAAGAAACATTTTTAGAAAATCATTTTACAAGTTGTAAACATCTAAACTCTTCAAGAATAATGTTTTTAAACAAAAACCACACATTAAAGGGTAACTAAGCTTACTAAACACACTACCAAGTTACTACGAATTTTTATAAATTTTCAAGTTCATGAAGTAGTGTAAAATGCTTGATTTTGGCACTTGGTAATGATGGTTTGCTTTGTCGGTGAATTGTGATGATATTTAAAAGAAAATGATATGCTTTGAAAGCATGGAAACCTACATTTTTAAGGGGAAACTATGACAAAATTTTTCTAGAAATTAAACACTTAGGAAAATATTTTTAAACAAGTGTTAACAAGTATATTTAAACCATAATTTTTCATATAAAAAATTGCCATGATTTTTGTTACAAAAATTATAAATATTGGAGGTTGGTTTTGATAAATAAAAATGACTAAATATGTATTTAGGAAAATATATAATTAGATGTCACAATGTGTGTGATTACTTGTATGTTATGTGTATTAGTTATATTATTTTAGGACTTGAAATAATATAACTCACCAAAATACCAAAAATTACAATACAAGATATTACCAAAATTCCAAGAAATAAATATATAATTTATACACAAAAAATTGAGAAACCGAACAAGGAATATATCTTACATAAATATTCCGGAATTAAATTCATTAGTATATTTAGGTAAACGGTATTTTGGACACCAAGGGAACAAAAATATGATTTTTACAATAATTACAAAAATATATCATATTTTTGAAAAGAAGAAAATATATATTTTCTTAAATAAACTTAGAATATATTATTTTGGGGTGAAAAATGGATTTATAAATATTTTCTAAGATAAACTTGAAAATATATTATTTTTGAGTTTTATATGAAAATATAAATATTTTTGCCAAGAAGAAGTATAGATAAAGTTCTATAAATGATTTCTTAAAAATATATATTTTAAGAATATATATTGGTGAATTTTTTTTAGAAATATTATTCCGGAAAAATAAATACGAAAATTAAGTATAAGAATACTTAATAAACAAAATAAGGATACGTATTCTCGTACGTATTAATACACTGGAATACGCCACCAATACTTAGCAAAAATACACAAGTCTAAGAATGCAAGAGTAATGATACCCATCCATGGGGAAAGATATACATGTATACATACATAATGAAACAAGTTAAAGTATATTATTCTAACAAATATTCCAATAATTAATAAATATAATTTAAGTTAAAATATTGATTATTTTAACAAATAATTATATACTTTGTAATAATATTTATGACACAAAGAAGGGTAACTCAAAGATATGAAGTAAGACTAAAAGCCAAGGCACGACCCATCCGTCTAACAAACCGTAGCACGTTTGTAGGTAGTCGTGAAACCTAAAGGAAGCTTTGAGTTATTTGATCGAAGAATGCAAAACAGTGAGTTCATGTCCCCCTTTTCTTTTAACTGTTTTCAGTTTTATAAATTCGGGGGTGAAATACATGTTACAAATGATTATGATTACAAATGGTATGGTTAGCTAAGGAATGAACTGTTAGATCATGTGAATGGGTAGGCGATTAACTAGAGACCATTAATCCTTGTTTAAGGATCGAGGGGCATGAGTGATAGATCTATTGGGTGTTGCGAGCCTCGCCCATGAGCCCGCGGGTTGGACCATGAGGCGACTATGTTGTTCCCGCCGGATGGCCCGGTATGAAATACGCATAAAGGATTGAGCCATTCCTACACCGTTGCACACATATTAATAGCCTTGAAAACCATTAATTGATATGTTTCCTTGTTGCTTTCATACCGGTTTACAAATACATACATATATACAGAAGTTTTACAAGGTTATTCGTGCACACATACAAAATACATGAACTCGCTCAACTTTTGTTTATGTTTTCAAACTACATGTATTTCAGGAAACTGAATATGGATCTGGCGGGCGTTCAAGATATCAAGTTGTGTCTCAAATAAGTGATGTCATCCAGCACTGAAGGGTTTGAATCGTGTGTTTTATCCTTGATAGGATACATGGTTCAAAGCCTTGTTTCTACTAGTGTCTTTTATGAAGTCCAGTATGGAACTTTAAACTTTGGTTGTTGTGTATTTTAAAACTTGAAGTCTTGGTTGGTTGGTAAACAAGGTTGGTTGTAATATTTTGAAACTTAATTATGGATGAACATCATGGTTTCTATCATATAGTTGTTTGTTATGGTTGAATGCAATGATACTCAGCAAGTCACACGTAATCACGCTTCCGCAAAAGTCAGGGTATGACAGTTCAATATCAGAGCTTTGATTGTAGCGAACTAGGATTCCTTCTCGAGTCTAGCTACAATCATTAGGGCCCTCCCACAAAAATATTTTTACAACATGTTTTCATTGCATACACAAAATGCCCAGATCCATGGAACAAACATTTTACAAAAAGGAAAGACAAGAAACACGATTGCAAGGTCACATTGGTGGTTTAGTCCGCATGGGGTAGACTAGGAAAGATAGAAAGGTTTCATGAAGGATCACGTGAATAACTATCTAAGTGATGATTGTTTTGTCAGAGACTCAGAGAGTGCATTGTCTGATACCCATGACCCGATGGCTGTCGTTTCAGACGACGAGGTTATACCCGAGCCAGAGATATTTACGTCAGACTCTGAGAGTGATCCTGATATGATATCCGAGGACGGGGACGACTTCTAGTCGTTCGCGCTACCAGACTTTGGCGATGATTTACCTTTTGCTGATGGTTTACCTGACGAGGATCCTTTTGACATTCCTGCTCCAGTCCATGATCACCTCATCATTGGTCACCCCGATGGTGAGCACATGTGGTTCCGATCCTCGATCCTGTTCCTCTTGTGGTCATCCCTCCCGAGGATTGGCCTTTCGATGACTTGTTCGATGACGATGTTGATTTGTTTGTAGACTGTCACACCCCGATTTCCACGTGTCTCACCGGTGGGCCCGGTGGGGGATTACCGTGACGTAGTTGGCAACATTATAGTCAAACCACACAATATAAGAATGCACAGCGGAAGCATAAAGATAATATATTTCAACTTTAAGTGTAATATCAATGTATCACCATTGTTGAAATAATAATCCACAGGGGATCAAATAGAAATAACAAAAGTATTGTTCAACAGACTTTAGGCATCTTAAGCTTGCGAGACTTCTAATGATGCTAAGGAGAAATCCCAGCCAATTACGCCTAGTACCTGCATATAGTCTTTTTGGGGAAAATACGTCAGTTTACACTGGTAAATACATTCAACTGACACTTTTGTAAAATGTTTAATAAAATTGGTTTAAATGCTCAAGGCACAAACTCTTTATAACTTGGGATAATTTATAATCAAATCTTGTAAAGAATTACATGTTACTATGCGTTTGGTCGCCCGAGTCGTGTCGGGTTAAAGTTTAATAGACACACCACATAGTGTAAAACCGTGGCGGGTAACCAACGGCTACACTTTTATACTCATAGACATAATGCCGGGTGTACGCCTACACCGGGATGTCAAGGTCGTGGCCATTCATAAATGCTGCCAAGGATATCCGGGACATGGTCATTAAGCCCCCAAAGGCGTTAAGCCAACAAAACAAGTTTTTAAACGGGTCACATTGATAATACCCAACTACCAATGAGTTAAGGTCAATTGCCCGACCAAGCGGTATTTTAGATACCGTAACCCAAGCCCGTATAACGGAAAATAAGTTAAAAGTATTTACCTTCGCAAGTATAATCCTTAATTGAATAAATCACAGATAGCTTTTACTGGTCTCCTATTCTGGAATGAAGGTTTTAAAATAACCTATTAGAATCCTAACGGGTCTTTATATTTGCCGTAGCTTAGACCGGTCAGTTTCAAAGTATAGTTACGGTTTAATCGCGTGAAAGGCGAAAACCGTGAATGGAGTGTGATTTTGACCCAAAAAGTTTGAAGACTTGTTTTATATGGGTATAATAATCATACTCTGGATTTTGGGGTCCAAACAATATGGTTTGACCCGTTTCGGCTAATTTATGTAAACTAGTTACATAAGCCGAACCGTGCGCGCAAAAGGCGCAACGGTTAACCGTAGGAGTCCTACACTGATTTCCTAAGTCAATATGCCTTAAAGAGGTTGTGGTATCAGTAGGATACCTTCCGTAATGCCCGTAACGAGTTTAAGCTCATATTATGCCCCGTAGGGGTATTTTGGTCTTTTTAAAGATTATAAAAGAGGTTTTAGAGTTCTACAGGAAATCTGAGTTTCCTGAACAGTTTATAAAGTCTAAAATACTTTATTTATTATTTAAAATCAGTAGCAACTGGAATCGGGTCAAAAGACCTTGTAGAACTCAAGTTATGGCCGAAAAGGGTATATTCGGTATTTACCGAACCGTTGCCATAACCGCAGGTTATGAGCAGGTTAAAAATAATTAAAAATCTTTAAAAATCCCAAAATATTATTTTACAACAGTGAACAAAAGGTTTGGTGTCGAAATCCGGGTTTAGATAGGCGTTATGCTAATTGCGCTATTTAATTACTAAAGTTTCGCAATTTGCGCTAATTAGCATAACTCATATTCTGGACCTCGGATTGACGTGAAATTTTAGGGACATGCTTAGAAATCAGTAACCAAGGTCATGATCCTTTCACGTGTCCGAAATTCTCATTTTAAATTAAAAAGGGCGTTACGTCAACTTTTAAGCAATTAACGGAAATGTGTAAAAGATTCGGACAAACAACGAACCGGTCACAGAGGTTTATACCATCATGTAACCTGGTCCTAAGAGAGTCCTAAGGCATATCTAAAACAAACTTTAACGGGTCAGAACTGGAGTCAATGCGAAAGTCAAACTTTTGCGACTTTCGACTCCGAACCGGGTCTAAACAGAAAATGGTCGGATCAAACAAGCTTAGACTAGTTTATATATTTATTATCATGTTTTATGAGTGTTCAAACAGGTCACATATCATCTACATTACAGATTATGCAAGAAATCGCAAAATGACATTTCTGTTGACTTTTTCTAAGCACGTTTGACTCGACATTTGGACTAGTTAGAGTGGGAATCAGAGGGTGCCCTTTTAGGGGTTTAATGCCCACATGATTACCATCATATAACTATCTTTGATTCGACAAAACACTGGACCATTCGTGATTTATCGCAAAGTCAATCGTTAATTACGACGGATTGACTTTTAGGCTAAAACTATGGAAAAATGAAACCACAAAGGGTTAGGCAACTTACAGAAGCTTGGTGCACGACTGAGAATGATAGAGGAAAGCTTGAGAGCTCCAGGAATGATCAGAAGGTAAGTTTTGAGGTGTGTTTCACTTATGCACAATGCATTGGCTTTTATAGTTAAAAATGAGGCTTAGGATCATCACAACTCATCCTACAAAGCATCATGGATGTCCAGCAGGTGGCCCTGGGTGCTAGGAGGCAAGTAGAGGGCGCCCATGCTTCATTTATTGCCCTTTTGATCGTTCACAAGCTCAAATAATGCATCTGTCCAAAGTTTCTGCATCTGGGTGGTTCACGCGACCCGCATGAGAGATCAGGCAACTTGTACGCGGGCCGCCTGAATCCTCAAGTCAGAACGCGTATATGCATGTGGCTCGCGGCCCGCATCAACTCATGCACAACCTTTACGCGGCCCGCATTAGCCATGATTTTCAAGATTTCTAAATCTTTTATAATCATTGACCAAATCTTCGTAATTAATAACCTAACCTTTCGGTTTCGAAGGGGTAACTTTGCGATTTGGCCCTCGATTATTTACCGTTAAGGACCTCGTGCCTTTTACCCGCACTGTTAAGTCCCCGGTTAGTTTAATTACTATCCGAAAAGCCTTAACTTTCATTGTTGACGCTTTTAACCCCTCTCGTACGAATTTGATCATAACTTTCTCGTTATAAAACGGAACTTCGCGAAATTTATATAGTACATCCTAGTGAGCGTATTTTACTGTTACAAAGCCTCGGGTTCGTCAAAGGGTCACTCAGAGGTATAATTAAACATGTTGACACAGTTAACCCCTGCAGCTTGTAATCTCTCACTTTCTTCCGCGTTTCGCTTCCGTACGATCCATGATTTATTCATTTGAAGGTACGAGCATCGTTTAGAGTTACTATACAGTATATTTACCCTTTGTTGACATTTATAACCTTCGAATTTACATACTTTCAAGGTTTGTCAACTTTAGTCCTTTATTTATCATCTAATGCCACGTGTAAACTAACGACACGTGTTAACACATTATTGGACACAAAATTTCGAGGTGTTACATTCTCACCCTTTTAAAATAAATCTCGACCCGAGATTTACTCAAACAAATACGGGTATTTCTCTTTCATCGTGGCTTCAACTTCCCACGTGAATTCGGGACTTCTACGGGCATCCCACTTGACCTTTACTATAGCTACATGCTTCCTTAGAAGCTTCTTTACCTGTCGATCTTCAATCGACAAAGGCTTCTCCACAAATTTCAAGCTCTCATCTATATGCACATCTGTGTGTGGGATCACTAATGATTCATCAGCGAACCACTTCTTTAGATTGCAGATGTGGAACACATTGTGAATTCCATTGAGCTCCTCCGGTAAGTTTAGCTTATAGGCAACGGACCCGACCCGTTCAATAACCTCGAAAGGTCCTATGTATCTCGGGCTTAGTTTGCCTTTCTTACCGAAACGCATCACCCCTTTCCAGGGTGATACTTTAAGTAACACTTTTTCACCTACTTCAAAGTGAAAATCTTTACACTTTGGATCCGCGTAACTCTTCTGCCTATCACGGGCAGCTTTGAGACGGTCTCGAATCTGGACGATCTTGTCCGTCATTTCGAAAACTATCTCTGGTCCAGACAATTGGACATCTCCAACTTCCGCCCAACAAACAGGCGATCTACACTTTCTACCGTATAATGCCTCGAAAGGCGCAGCCTTAATGCTGGTATGGTAGCTATTGTTGTAGGAGAATTCGATTAGTGGTAGGTTCTTATCCCAACTACCACCTAAATCGATAGCACATGCACGAAGCATGTCTTCCAACGTTTGAATAGTACGCTCACTCTGACCGTCTGTCTGGGGATGGTAAGCCGTACTAAAATTCAAACGTGTGCCCAAAGATTGCTAGAAGCTCTTCCAGAAATGCGACGTGTATCTAGTATCCCGATCAGAGATAATAGACACAGGTATGCCATGCAAGGCTACAATCTTATCAACGTATAACTGGGCTAACATATCGGAGCTATAAGTCTCCTTGATGGGTAAGAAATGCGCTGATTTAGTCAGCCTATCAACGATAACCCATATTGTGTCATTTCCTTTCCTCGTCTTGGGTAACTTGGTAATAAAATCCATAGTTACACATTCCCACTTCCATTCAGGAAGTTCAGGCTGTTGTAGCAAGCCAGATGGCTTTTGATGCTCAGCCTTGACTTGCGCACAAGTTAAGCATTTTGCTACATAAGCGGCTACAGACTTTTTCAAGCCTATCCACCAATAATTTGCCTTTAGATCCTGATACATCTTATCAGCTCCCGGGTGAACAGAATACTTGGAACTATGGGCTTCCTGGAGGATAACATCTCGTAGTCCTCCATAAATCAGAACCCATATTCGTCCATTCAAACGTAAAATTCTGTCCTTGCTAAGAGTTAACTGCTCCTCAGTTACTCCTAGCTTCTCTTGAGGATAGTTAGCTTCCAACACAGCTTCTCTCTGTGCAGCTAACACCCTTTCAATCAAATTATTCTTGACTTCAATGCTTTTGGCATTGATTCGGATGGGTTTCACCCTTTCCTTTCTACTCAAGTCATGGGTGGTGTAATTCTTTTCGTGCACCTTTAACTGTCTCGAAGCATAGGCAATAACCTTGCCTTTCTGCATGAGCACACATCCCATGCCAGTGGTGATGCGTCGCAGTAAACTACGAACTCTTCGTTACCTTCAGGTAATGTCAACACAGGGGCGTTGCTCAGCTTTTGCTTTAGAATATCAAAGGATTCTTGCTGCTTAGGGCCCCAATCAAATTTTATCTTCTTCTTGGTCAGGGAAGTTAAGGGCGCAGCAATCCTTGAAAAATTTTCAATGAATCGCCTGTAGTATCCTGCTAACCCCAGGAAACTACGAATCTCAGTAGGCGTCTTTGGCTCATGCCAATTCATGACAGCCTCTACTTTAGCGGGATCCACCTGGATACCACGCTCGCTGACAACGTGTCCTAGAAATTGGACTGCTCGTAGCCAGAATTCGCACTTAGAGAATTTGGCATAGAGTTTCTCATGGTGTAGCAGCTTGAGAATACATCGAAGGTGTTTCTCATGGTCAGCTCGGTTCTTCGAGTATATAAGAATGTCGTCGATGAAAACGATGACGAATTTGTCCAAGTACGGCTTGCAGGCGCGATTCATGAGATCCATGAACGCAACCGGTGCATTTGTGAGCCCAAAAGGCATTACTAGGAACTCGTAGTGACCGTAACGAGTCCTAAATGCGGTTTTATGTACGTCTTCATCTCTGACTTTCAGTTGATGGTAGCCTGACCTCAAGTCAATCTTCGAAAAATAACTTGCCCCTTGTAACTGATCGAACAAATCGTCGATCCTCGGCAAGGGATATCTATTCCTTATCGTGACTTTATTAAGCTCGTGATAATCGATGCACAGACGCATCGATCCGTCCTTCTTCTTTACAAACAGGACAGGTGCTCCCCAGGGAGACGAACTGGGTTTGATGAAACCTTTAGCTAGCAGTTCATCCAGCTGGGTCCTTAACTCCTTCATTTCGGTTGGTGCTAGCCTGTAAGGTGCTCTAGCGATAGGTGCTGCTCCAGGGATGATATCGATCCTGAATTCCACTTGCCTATCTGGTGGCAAACCAGGTAGATCTTCAGGGAAAACTTCTAGATACTCCGAAATGACGGGAATGTCTTCTATCTTCAGTTTAGGTTCTTCAATAATCACCTGTGCCATGTAGATGACACAACCCTTCTTTAGACATTTTGAAGCCTTGAGCATAGTCACTTGCTCAGGCAATCCGTACTGGGTATCCCCCCGAATGGTAAGCGATTCACCAGCCGGAGTCTTTATCACAATCTGCTTTCTGTTGCAGACGATTTGGGCCTGGTTGTGAGATAACCAGTCCATACCCAACACTAAGTCAAAACCGGCCAATTTAAAGGGGAGTAGAGATAGAGGAAAAGAGTGGTTCTTAATGGATATCACACATCCATCTAACACAGTGGAGATGGTTTCTATGGTACCATCTGCTAGCTCTACCTCATAATTCACATTTAAGGTTTTGACAAGCATATTCAGCAATTTGCAAAATTTATGATCTACGAAAGACTTATCAGCGCCCGAATCAAAAAGTACTCTTGCAAAGATATCATTTACGAGAAAAGTACCTGTGATTACGTTGTCATCCAGCACTGCTTCTTCCGCCTCCATCCTGAAGACTCTAGCATTGTTCATCTTGGCCTCTTCAGGCTTCTTGGCATATTTAGGGCAGTTGCTTTTAATGTGCCCCTTCTCGTTGCAGTTATAGCAGGTTGTATCTTTTATCTTCTTGCAGTCCACGGTCTTGTGGTCCTTGGACTTGCACAACCCGCAAGCATACGACTTCGACTGAGTCTGCGAATTTGACTCGAGCCTACACTTCCCAAAGTGATGTCTCTTGCAAGTCTTACACTTGGGCTTCTCACCAGTCTGTTGCCCATCCTTCCTTGACTCTGACCCCCTCTTGTTATCACCGTTTCCACGGTGTTTCTTGCTCGACCTCCGTGAAGTTTCATCTTCACGCTTTCTCTTTTCAGCTTCTTTGTTCCTTAGCGATCTTTGTCGGACCGCATCCAGAGTAAGGGACAAAGATATGTCTGCTACAGATCGAAAGGTCGCTGGCCGAGAGGCCTTCACGCTTGCCTTTATTTCGGGGGCTAACCCACCGATGAAACGAGCGATTTTTTTTGGCTCCGGGGTTACCAGATATGGAACCAACCGGGACATCGTATTGAAGCTCGTTAGGTAAGCTTGGCAGTCAAGGTTTGTCATAACCAATGATCGAAAATCGGATTCTATCTTCTCCACCTCATGTTGAGGGCAATAATTCTCCTTGATGAGAGAAACGAATTCATCCCATGTCATGTTGTATAGAACAGCCTTTCCCGAGGCCTGAACCAACGACCTCCACCAAGCCAGGGCCTCGCCCTTGAATGATTGGGACACAAACTTTACCACGTCTCTTTCTGCACAGCCGCTGATGTCCACCACGGTGTCCATCTCGTCAAGCCATGTCATACAACCGACCGCTCCTTTCTCCCCAGTGAAGTCTCGGGGTTTGCATGATACAAAGTACTTGTAGGTGCAGCCTCTGGCGCGAGATGCGTCAGTATATACTCTTTCCTGACGGACACTTTTTTCATTGGACGAATGATTATCATCGTCCTTCTTAGGCTTGGACAGCGATTTGCTGTGAGATTTTGTGTGTTTCTTCGGCTTTGAGGGTGGTTTGGATATGGTTCGGCTCCGAGATTTGGTATATTCCTCATATTGTCGATCCAGAGCTGCCTTAACAGCATTGTCGACAAGAGCTTTCAGTTCTGCGCCCGTCAAATGAACCTGGGCGTTATCATATTCATCTTCTTTCGAGTGGCTATTTTCTCCACTAGGATCAGCCATGGTAACTTAAATCTGTTACAGAAGATAACGAAAAATTTTATTTAGGAGTTTATTATGGAATTGTCTTTTATGACAATTCATTAACCATGGTAACAGAGACCATATCTGGTTAATTTGTTACTCACTTTTATTTAGGATTTGAACATAGTTATCCTAATTACAAATAATATTGTTATTGGCACAAAAGCCTAGTCACGAGGACGTTTTTATAATATTAGCCGAGATTACAGAGAATCAAGGTATGAAGGTTTGAACCGTAGTCCTTTTACCCTTTCTGACAGGGAGTCATAGACCACCACTGTGTTTTGTCTTGTATGACAATAATTATGGCCCGTAGGCACTACATCACTAATGGATGTTTAATAATTGATCATCTTTATTGATGATTTAACCCATGATTTATAAATCATTTATTTGGGCTTTGAAATCCTTAGAAGGATTTTTATACAGAATGACGCGTGCGATTTTTAACGAATCACATCTGCCATGAATGTTAACATGATTACAGAGGTCAACTGGAATTCTGAATCTTTTAATCAGGTCTTACCATCTTGGCTGGGTCCAAAAAGACACCTGGCTAGGTTTCACTCTTAAGATTCTTTACTTAGGCAGATTTAAATTTTAAAAGGAATGATTTTTGATTTATTTCATATATAATAATAACAAAAATGAAATTTATAACATAACATTCCATAAACTTTAAATACGATTACACGCTTCCCTAAACGAGACTTTTACTTAAATAACTACCTACGCAGAGGTTTATAGAAAGACAAGTCCATGCAGGGACTAAATTGCAAATACAACATTTCATAAGAAGACTAATGGTCTCGTTTCTTCCTTCCCTTCAGTAGGTTTGCTAAGCCCTTGAGAAATCCACGATTACTCTTGTGTTTTGTTCGAAGTCTCTTTCCACACGGTTTAAACGGTGGAGTATTTCTTCTTGTTCCGGTGGAGAAAAACGTGGCTGCTGCGACGGTTGCGGAACCGGAGGTCTAGAGGGTATTGGATACCCATGAGCTGAGTAATCTGCTCTCCAAGAGGTTCCATGGAGGGCATTATAATTTGCCGCGATTACATATGGATCGGCATCATAGTTATAGTTGTAGTGCGTATGAGTTGGCTGCTCAAATGGATTGTACGCCGTGGAAGCGCCGTACGCTGGTATCGGATTGTCATATCCGAATGGTGGCAGAGGTGGTGCAACTGGTGCAGAATTCACCTCTGCAGGGTGACCAGAAGGTTCCCCTAATTGTGGTTCTTCTTCAGGCACTGACGGAAAGTGACTAGCACTCGAGTGGCGAGGGGTGCTGAAATGGAATTCCCCTCCTCGGGTAGACATCCGTGCTCCTGATCTTCTACGCCTTGGCGGATCTGGAATTACTGGTTGAACCGGTGGCGGTGGTGGTGGCGTAACGGCCACAAACCGCGAATCCTCAGAAGGATCCTGTTGTTGCTGTTGATCATGAGGCGAGTAATGATGTGAAGGTGTAAAGTACCAATTACATTGGTCAAACCTCGCCTGGTAACTATCGGGACCTTGATAGGGCGTTCCATGGAAGGATGACCCATCCGAGATCTCGATTGGATGATTGGGAGTACCCCTTGCAGGCTCGACGGGGTCTGTATCCTCGTCCATATCCACTGCATTATCTTCAGAAAAGTGATCCTCTGGTCCTAAAGGGTTATACCCTGTCGGCTCTTGGACATAATCCGCTGGGTTAAACTGTCCTATGAAGAAAGGTGAGGGATCGCCATAAGATCGGTGCGAAGCAGATCGCTGTAGAGGTAAAAAGGATGGTTGAGGGTTATTTGGATTGTTTTCCGAGTCTGGTCCAAATGAATGGCGGTATGAGGGTGTTGAGCTATGCGAGGTGGAATGTCTCGCAGGTTCGAAAAGGTTTCTTCGTCTCTGTGGTTCTTCACTCCTTGTACTGGAAGGAGCTCGCGTGTTCGAAGGTCCAGCTTCGTGATCATTGTGAGTAATGATCGTTCCTCTGCCTCTTCCTCCTCTTCCTCGTCTGATTGCAGGTGGCATATTTCCTGCTTTCAAAACTTTAAATAACAATAAACAATAAAAAGACAAACTGGAATAACAATTCGAATTTGTCCTATGTTCTTGTCTAGACTCAAGTATGTGCAATTGTGTAACTGAGATTAAACACAGAGCCTAGTGTTTAATTCACTCAGTGTTGGCTCTGATACCAACCTGTCACACCCCGATTTCCACGTGTCTCACCGGTGGGCCTGGTGGGGGATTACCGTGACGTAGTTGGCAACATTATAGTCAAACCACACAATATAAGAATGCACAGCGGAAGCATAAAGATAATATATTTCAACTTTAAGTTTAATATCAATGTATCACCATTGTTGAAATAATAATCCACTGGGGATCAAATAGAAATAACAAAAGTATTGTTCAACAGACTTTAGGCATCTTAAGCTTGCGAGACTTCTAATGATGCTAAGGAGAAATCCCAGCCAATTACGCCTAGTACCTGCATTTAGTCTTTTTGGGGAAAATACGTCAGTTTACACTGGTAAATACATTCAACTGACACTTTTGTAAAATGTTTAATAAAATTGGTTTAAATGCTCAAGGCACAAACTCTTTATAACTTGGGATAATTTATAATCAAATCTTGTAAAGAATTACATGTTACTATGCGTTCAGTCGCCCGAGTCGTGTCGGGTTAAAGTTTAATAGACACACCACATAGTGTAAAACCGTGGCGGGTAACCAACGGCTACACTTTTATAGTCATAGACATAATGTCGGGTGTACGCCTACACCGGGATGTCAAGGTCGTGGCCATTCATAAATGCTGCCAAGGATATCCGGGACATGGTCATTAAGCCCCCAAAGGCGTTAAGCCAACAAAACAAGTTTTTAAACGGGTCACATTGATAATACCCAACTACCAATGAGTTGGGGTCAATTGCCCGACCAAGCGGTATTTTAGATACCGTAACCCAAGCTCGTATAACGGAAAATAAGTTAAAAGTATTTACCTTTACAAGTATAATCCTTAATTGAATAAATCACAGATGGCTTTTACTGGTCTCCTATTCTGGAACGAAGGTTTTAAAATAACCTATTAGAATCCTAACGGGTCTTTATATTTGCCGTAGCTTAGACCGGTCAGTTTCAAAGTATTGTTACGGTTTAATCGCGTGAAAGGCGAAAACCGTGAATGGAGTGTGATTTTGACCCAAAAAGTTTGAAGACTTGTTTTATATGGGTATAATAATCATACTCTGGATTTTGGGGTCCAAACAATATGGTTTGATCCATTTCGGCTAATTTATGTAAACTAGTTACATAAGCCGAACCGTGCGCGCAAAAGGCGCAACGGTTAACCGTAGGAGTCCTACACTGATTTCCTAAGTCAATATGCCTTAAAGAGGTTGTGGTATCAGTAGGATACCTTCCGTAATGCCCGTAACGAGTTTAAGCTCATATTATGCCCCGTAGGGGTATTTTGGTCTTTTTAAAGATTATAAAAGAGGTTTTAGAGTTATACAGGAAATCTGAGTTTCCCGAACAGTTTATAAAGTCTAAAATACTTTATTTATTATTTAAAATCAGTAGCAACTGGAATCGGGTCAAAAGACCTTGTAGAACTCAAGTTATGGCCGAAAAGGGTATATTCGGTACTTACCGAACCGTTGCCATAACCGCAGGTTATGAGCAGGTTAAAAATAATTAAAAATCTTTAAAAATCCCAAAATATTATTTTACAACAGTGAACAAAAGGTTTGGTGTCGAAATCCGGGTTTAGATAGGCGTTATGCTAATTGCGCTATTTAATTACTAAAGTTTCGCAATTTGCGCTAATTAGCATAACTCATATTCTGGACCTCGGATTGACGTGAAATTTTAGGGACATGCTTAGAAATCAGTAACCAAGGTCATGATCCTTTCACGTGTCCGAAATTCTCGTTTTAAATTAAAAAGGGCGTTACGGTCAACTTTTAAGCAATTAACGGAAATGTGTAAAAGATTCGGACAAGCAACGAACCGGTCACTGTGACAACTCGAATTTCCAAGATTTCTATTTCGCATTTATTGCACATTCGTTGTTTGTTTAGTAGTTATTTGCACACTTAATTCGTTATGGAACGCTAACGTTTTGATACAACGAAGTATATTATGTGAATGTGTTCGGTTACGTGTTAATTGTGAAAAGACTTGTCTAGTGCATAAAATTGGTGGTGAAATTGTGAAATTGTTGTGAGATGGTGTGCTTGTGTAAAATGTAACAATTAAGGGTGTGTAGAGTAATTAGTGGAACTTATATGATACTTAACCCTAATTCTTCACTAAATCACACACAAGAAAACAAAGCACGTACAATTCATTTCTCTAGCAATCATCATCACCACCATCATTGGCACAAGGCATTCATCACTTTCGATTTCTCTATTTCTCTAGAATCATCTCAAGGTAATTGTTTATTGATTATGTGTTCATGAAAACCTTAATTGATTGTTTGATTTACATAAATTCTTGATTCTTGTAATCCTTGCAAACCCTAGCTCTTTACATGATGTTCTGTGATAATTGTTTGAATTCTGATTATGGTGATAAGAATGTTAATTAGTCATATAATCAATTGCTTAATGATTTGGATGCATGGTATGTGAAGAAATGCAAACTGTTAGTTGGAATCCTGCTATGCGATGGCTCGAATTAGGGTTTTCTGGATTATGAATAAACGTAACTGACGTCTTGATGTATTCGTAACTGTTCAATCAGTTCTGGGTGTTAATTGATGCGTAAGTCTGAGTTTATGTAGTTGTTATGTCCGAGTTATTGAGGTACAATGGATCCGAGTTAATTGCTTGTTTTGTTGCCCGAGTTTATTAGTAAAACACAAATGTCTGAGTTTAAATAAATCAAAGTGAGCTGAGTTTGTTAATCACTATATGTCCGAGTATGTTCATGTCTTTTAGGTCCGACCTTGCTTGTTGATTGTTACCCGAGTTTATTTAATCAGGTATAGTCTGAGTTTAATCCATCAAGTGGGGTCCGAATTTAATGAATAGAAATGAGTCCCGAGTTTTGTAATGGTTTGATGACCGAGTTTATTAAGTAACACATGGACCGAGTTTATTATGTTCACAAGGTCCGAGTTTAATTAATTAGAGAGGAGTCCGAGTTTAAAAGGCTGATCATGTCCGAATTTTTATGTTTGGAATGCAAGAGAGGTCCGACTTTGTTGAGCATCTTGTCCGAGTTTAAGGAACTCTCCCCTAGTCCGACTTTATTTGAATAAACATTATGACCGAGTTAAATAGTTGAAGGTTGTCTGAGTTTAACATACTTAATGTGGTCCGAGTTTGATCCCACTCCCCATAGGTCCGAGTTTGTGGCCCAAACACTTGTCCGAGCCTTATGCATGTAAGGGGGTTCTGAATTTTGTGACTTGATATCTTGCCCGACCTTTAAAGCCCTCACCATTTTCTTATCTGAGTTTTAAACAGGGGAAACCCCCCCCCCCACACTTGTCTGAGCTATTGAGAAGGGCAAGGCCCTGTCTGACTCTGTGTACGTTTAATTTGAGACCATGAATGTGTATTATAAAATGATTGAATCGGATAAGGTGTATATGTCGTTTTCTTAAGTCATTGACTCAGTTAAACTTGTTAAGTTTATCAACGCTGTCGAGTATGCGAAGTATGTTAATAGTGACAAACTTGTTAATCACCATGTTAGACTGAATTGTGAAATGCAGAAGTGTGACGTATGAATTACGTGAATACAATTAACTGCTTACGTGATGTATGATTCTGTTTATGATCGTATGATGCTGAATGTAACTGTATGATCCTACATGTACGAACAGTCTATGTGATATCATCCTGTACACAATAAGCACACAAAAACACAGTTGTTTCAATATCGAAGATTGTGAACCCTAATGGAATGAATCATGTGCAATATATCCTAGGTCGTGAGTAACGGACTTAGAGATTTATAAACACTAGAAGCAATAACATACAGAGCAAACCAAGGTGAGTTCACACAGCCAAGGCATGGGGTTCCCAGGGTGGGAATGGGATTGATTACTTATTGGTACTTGTTTATACTGGAACGTAGTGATGTGAATTGATGAACCATGGTACATACTCAGCTGATTGAACTACGACTAGACTAGTAACACTTATTGAACTGATCTTCGCACACCTGCCAAGGGTTGGCCGCGATATTATGACTGACTTCGCACACCTGCCTTTGGAAGGCCGCGAACTGTAATTTACTATTCTTCGCACACCAGCCTGGTAGGCCGCGATACAAGTAAACCTAGTCTAGAATATACGGGATGATCATCCCCCTAATATCTTCGCATACCTGCCTGGGAGGCCGCGATGGAAACTATTACGATACACGACATAACGAACGAACATACTACTACTCACACTATACTATTACTGAACTGTTAACTGTGAACTCGCTCAACTAGTTGTTGACTCTCTGCTGCATGCCTTGCAGGATATTAGGTACATATGGAGCTTGCACAGGGAGGAGCAGGTCGTTGTGGAGATTGGATCGTGGATGTTATACTATATTTACAACACCTGAACTATTTACATACATTGGATACTCATTGTTACGCTTCCGCAACTTAAACTATGTTTTAATTGGAACATCAATCGTATTGAATGATTTGTTTACATTTATTATACTTGACATTGATTACATGTTCAATATGATTGGTGGCTTGATCCTGGTCAGTCACGCTCCCAAGCGGTGATACTCCGCAGGTGGATTTTGGGGGTGTGACAGATTGGTATCAGAGCCATTGGTTATAGAGAACTTGGTTTTAATATGGGGAAAACGTTTTTATTAAAACCAGACTATAACCAGAACAGTGCTCTCAACGATCCACAACGACGCTTCGCTCCACGTGCAAGACTCGACATCCTAGGTAATAAGGTTTATGTTTATTACCTGCTTGCTAGAATTTGCATAGAACATTGCTCGTAGTATGCTTACATTACTTTGCTCACTACTTGTTACTGCTTAAGAACACCTATGTGCCTACACTTTTCTGTCATCGCACTACCCGCGAACCATTCATACTTATGCTACCCTTACCGCTCGATCATGTCTGGACGTGTTAACATGACTCAAGCCCGGTTGACGGCTCTCATTAACGAACAAGTTTCTGCGGCGCTTGCAGCCGCACAAGCAGGAGGTATAACCTGCTATTCCAAACCTATTCTAGGATGTTAGATCCTACTCTCGTGACCCAACTCTCGCGCTTAACCTTGACCTATCTTTCTCGCGCAACGGGTCAGAGTGCACATCAACCTGTCTGCACATTCAAGGACTTCATGGACCATCGTCCAAGCACATTCAGTGGCACAGAAGGAGAAGTGGGACTACTCCATTGGGTTGGGAAGTTCGAGTCAGTATTCGAGATGTGAGAATGCCCTGAGGCACGCAGGGTCAAGTACGCCACTGGCACGTTGAAAGAAATCGCGCTAACCTGGTGGAACGTGTAAGTTCAGATATTAGGGCTCGCAGCTGTTCACGCCACCCCTGGAACGAATTCAAAGAACGCATTAAAAGGGAATACTGCACGCGTGATGACATCCACAGGTTGGAAGTGGAGCTTTACCATTTGAAAATGACGGGGTCAGAAATTGATGCTTATACGAAACGGTCGAACGAACTGGCCATCTTGTGTCCAACCATGGTGGACCCTCCAAGCAAGCGTATTGAATTGTACCTCAAGGGTCTAGCCTCAGAGATTCAGAGCCCTGCTACATCGGCTAACCTCGACAATATCCGAGACATTCAGTGTCTTGCTCATCGCCTCATGGATCAGGCAGTGGAACAGAATAGGCTGCCTAGTTGTATCAGCGCTACTACTACCGCTACCACTTCTGCTACTCCC
Organism: Helianthus annuus; assembly: GCF_002127325.2. Lineage (NCBI taxonomy): Eukaryota > Viridiplantae > Streptophyta > Magnoliopsida > Asterales > Asteraceae > Helianthus > Helianthus annuus. The sequence continues at coordinate 117,600,402 of NC_035440.2, forward strand.
GCTACTCCCAGTGAAAGTAAGAGAAAATGGGATGGGGATTCTAGCAAGGGATCAGCTTCAGTGCAGTCGCAAGCTCAACAGCGAAAGACAGACAGTTACCAGAGTCCCAGTCAGCACTCCTCAGGCAGCCACAGACAGGGAAGGTATCGAGGAAATCTTCCAAAGTGTAACACCTGCAACAAGCATCATCGTGGCCAGTGTAACCAGGTTCGTTGTCAAAGATGCCTCAAGGCGGGTCATGAGGCCAAAGATTGTAGAAGCCCTCAACCTGCAAACCAGAATCAGCAGCAACCTCAAGCACAGCAGAATCAGCAGCAGGGTAACAAAGGGTGTTTTCATTGCGGTGCAGAGGGTCACTTCAAAAGGCATTGCCCTCAGCTGAACAGAAACCAGAACAACAACAACCATAACAACAATCAGGGTAATGGTAACAACAACAACGGGGGAAACAACAACAACAACGGCAATGAAGCTCGTGGTCGTGCTTTTGTGTTGGGTCGAGGAGATGCAGTGAATGATCCCAATGTGGTTATGGGTAAGTTTCTTCTCGACGATATTTATGTTACTGTCTTGTTTGATTCGGGTGCTGATACAAGTTATATGTCCTTGAAAATGAGTAAATTATTAAAACGTACACCAACACCTCTAGACACCAAACACGTCGTAGAACTAGCCAATGGTAAAAGTGTAGAAGCCGCACATGTAGTCAAGGGTTGTAGTATTGTTCTAGCGGGTCAGACGTTCCCGATTGATCTCATACCCATAGTTTTGGGTAGTTTCGACGTCGTCATCGGTATGGATTGGTTATCCCAACATCATGCGGAGATCTTGTGCAAAGAAAAAGTTATTCGTATTCCTCGCTCCAGTCAAGAACCTCTCGAAGTACAAGGTGACAAGAGTGGTGCTGTGGTTGGCATCATCTCTTACTTAAAGGCGCAGAAATGTTTACGAAAAGGACACACAACTATTTTGGCTCTTGTCACTGACGCATCAGCAAAGGAAAAGAAGCTGGAGGATATTCCAGTTGTACGTGACTTTCCTCAGGTGTTTCCTGAAGATTTACCCGGTTTACCGCCTCATCGTCAAGTCGAGTTTCAAGTCGAGCTAGCTCCAGGAGCAGCACCTATAGCACGCGCACCGTATCGATTAGCTCCAACCGAACTGGAAGAACTATCGAAGCAACTACAAGAGCTCTTGGATAAGGGCTTCATTCGTCCAAGCTCTTCGCCTTGGGGAGCTCCAGTACTATTCGTGAAAAAGAAGGGTGGCACTTACAGGATGTGTATAGACTATCGCGAACTGATCAAGGTCAAAGTGAAGAACCGTTATCCTCTTCCACGCATTGACGACTTATTCGACCAGTTGCAAAGGTCGAGTTAATACTCCAAGATTGATCTGAGGTCAGGATACCATCAGCTGAGAGTCCGGGATGAGGACGTCTCCAAAACCGCATTCAGAACTCGCTACGGGATAAAGTTATCGCCTACGCTTCGCGGCAACTCAAAGTTCATGAACGAAACTACACGACGCACGATTTAGAGCTGGGAGCTGTTGTTTTCGCGCTTAAGATATGGCGACACTACCTGTACGGTACCAGGTGCACGATTTACACCGATCACAGGAGTCTCGAGCATATCCTTAAGCAGAAGGATTTAAACATGCGTCAACGAAGATGGGTTGAACTACTGAACGATTACGAATGCGCCATCAAGTACCATCCAGGCAAGGCCAATGTTGTGGCTGACGCCCTCAGTCGGAAAGACACTCTACCGAAGCGCGTGCGAGCGCTACAGCTTACTATCCAGTCTAGCCTTCCTTCTCAGATACGAGCTACTCGGATAGAGGCATTGAAACCCGAAAACGTCATGGCTGAAGCCTTACGCGGCTCAAGGCAACGATTGGAACAAAAGGAAGACGACGCCTACTTTGTAACGGGACGTATTTGGGTCCCACTTTATGGCGGTTTACGAGAGCTTGTGATGGGCGAAGCACACAAGTCTCGCTACTCGGTACCTCCAGAGTCAGACAAAATGTACCACGACATTAGAACTACATATTGGTGGCCTAGCATGAAGGCCCACATTACAAATGATTGGCTTGTGCGAGAGTCAAGACAGAGTACCATAAACCCTCAGACTTACTCCAGCAACCCAGGATACCACAGTGGAAATGGGAAGAGATTTCCATGGATTTTGGTTACGGGCTTACCTAAATCCCAGCGTGGGAATGATACTATATGGGTGATCGTGGATCGACTCACCAAGTCTGCACATTTCCTGGCTGTAAAGGAAACGGATAAGTTCTCCACTCCCGCAGACATCCATCTTAAAGAAGTTGTTTCTAGGCACGGGGTGCCCATCTCCATATCCTCCGATCGGGATGCACGACTCACGACAGAGCTATAACAGCTACCATACCAGCATTCAAACCTCTCCATTCGAGGCATTGTACGGACGTAAATGCCGGCCACCTCTCGGTTGGGTAGAGGTGGGGGATAGTCAGATTACGGGTCCAGAGATTTTAGTGGACGCCACAGAAAAGATTGCACAGATACGACAACGCATGGCGGCAGCACGCGACCGTCAGAAAGCCTACGCGGGCAAGCGTAGCAAGCCTTGGAATTTCAGGTCGGGGACCGGGTTTTATTAAAAGTCTCACCCTGGAAGGGTGTGGTTCGTTTAGGCAAACGAGGCAAACTCAACCCACGGTATGTTGGACCGTTCGAAATCACTGAAAGAAATAGGCCCAGTAGCCTACAGACTGAACCTAACAGCTGAACTCGGTGCAGTTCACAATGTATTTCACGTGTCAAATCTGAAGAAGTGTCTGTCAGATGAGACCCTCATAGTTCCTTTTAAGGAACTCACTATCGACGAGCGGTTGCAGTTCGTCGAGGAACCAGTTGAAATCACGGACCGGGATGTAAGGTCCTCAAACACAAGAGAATCCCTCTTGTTCGAGTTCGTTGGAACTCCCGACGTGGCCCAGAGTACACCTGGGAACGCGAAGATCAGATGACAGAAAAGTACCCCAGTTATTCGAAACCAATGCAACCACTACTGAGGCTGAAGCTACTACTACTGAATTTCGGGACGAAATTCCAAATCAACGGGGGGATGATGTGACACCCCAGGAAAACCAGTGAACGATATAACTTACTTAGCTTCCTCAGTGAGTGCGTACCAAATTTCGGGACGAAATTTCTTTCAAGTTGGGGATAATGTGACAACTCGAATTTCCAAGATTTCTATTTCGCATTTATTGCACATTCGTTGTTTGTTTAGTAGTTATTTGCACACTTAATTCGTTATGGAACGCTAACGTTTTGATACAACGAAGTATATTATGTGAATGTGTTCGGTTACGTGTTAATTGTGAAAAGACTTGTCTAGTGCATAAAATTGGTGGTGAAATTGTGAAATTGTTGTGAGATGGTGTGCTTGTGTAAAATGTAACAATTAAGGGTGTGTAGAGTAATTAGTGGAACTTATATGATACTTAACCCTAATTCTTCACTAAATCACACACAAGAAAACAAAGCACGTACAATTCATTTCTCTAGCAATCATCATCACCACCATCATTGGCACAAGGCATTCATCACTTTCGATTTCTCTATTTCTCTAGAATCATCTCAAGGTAATTGTTTATTGATTATGTGTTCATGAAAACCTTAATTGATTGTTTGATTTACATAAATTCTTGATTCTTGTAATCCTTGCAAACCCTAGCTCTTTACATGATGTTCTGTGATAATTGTTTGAATTCTGATTATGGTGATAAGAATGTTAATTAGTCATATAATCAATTGCTTAATGATTTGGATGCATGGTATGTGAAGAAATGCAAACTGTTAGTTGGAATCCTGCTATGCGATGGCTCGAATTAGGGTTTTCTGGATTATGAATAAACGTAACTGACGTCTTGATGTATTCGTAACTGTTCAATCAGTTCTGGGTGTTAATTGATGCGTAAGTCTGAGTTTATGTAGTTGTTATGTCCGAGTTATTGAGGTACAATGGATCCGAGTTAATTGCTTGTTTTGTTGCCCGAGTTTATTAGTAAAACACAAATGTCTGAGTTTAAATAAATCAAAGTGAGCTGAGTTTGTTAATCACTATATGTCCGAGTATGTTCATGTCTTTTAGGTCCGACCTTGCTTGTTGATTGTTACCCGAGTTTATTTAATCAGGTATAGTCTGAGTTTAATCCATCAAGTGGGGTCCGAATTTAATGAATAGAAATGAGTCCCGAGTTTTGTAATGGTTTGATGACCGAGTTTATTAAGTAACACATGGACCGAGTTTATTATGTTCACAAGGTCCGAGTTTAATTAATTAGAGAGGGGTCCGAGTTTAAAAGGCTGATCATGTCCGAATTTTTATGTTTGGAATGCAAGAGAGGTCCGACTTTGTTGAGCATCTTGTCCGAGTTTAAGGAACTCTCCCCTAGTCCGACTTTATTTGAATAAACATTATGACCGAGTTAAATAGTTGAAGGTTGTCTGAGTTTAACATACTTAATGTGGTCCGAGTTTGATCCCACTCCCCATAGGTCCGAGTTTGTGGCCCAAACACTTGTCCGAGCCTTATGCATGTAAGGGGGTTCTGAATTTTGTGACTTGATATCTTGCCCGACCTTTAAAGCCCTCACCATTTTCTTATCTGAGTTTTAAACAGGGGAAACCCCCCCCCCCACACTTGTCTGAGCTATTGAGAAGGGCAAGGCCCTGTCTGACTCTGTGTACGTTTAATTTGAGACCATGAATGTGTATTATAAAATGATTGAATCGGATAAGGTGTATATGTCGTTTTCTTAAGTCATTGACTCAGTTAAACTTGTTAAGTTTATCAACGCTGTCGAGTATGCGAAGTATGTTAATAGTGACAAACTTGTTAATCACCATGTTAGACTGAATTGTGAAATGCAGAAGTGTGACGTATGAATTACGTGAATACAATTAACTGCTTACGTGATGTATGATTCTGTTTATGATCGTATGATGCTGAATGTAACTGTATGATCCTACATGTACGAACAGTCTATGTGATATCATCCTGTACACAATAAGCACACAAAAACACAGTTGTTTCAATATCGAAGATTGTGAACCCTAATGGAATGAATCATGTGCAATATATCCTAGGTCGTGAGTAACGGACTTAGAGATTTATAAACACTAGAAGCAATAACATACAGAGCAAACCAAGGTGAGTTCACACAGCCAAGGCATGGGGTTCCCAGGGTGGGAATGGGATTGATTACTTATTGGTACTTGTTTATACTGGAACGTAGTGATGTGAATTGATGAACCATGGTACATACTCAGCTGATTGAACTACGACTAGACTAGTAACACTTATTGAACTGATCTTCGCACACCTGCCAAGGGTTGGCCGCGATATTATGACTGACTTCGCACACCTGCCTTTGGAAGGCCGCGAACTGTAATTTACTATTCTTCGCACACCAGCCTGGTAGGCCGCGATACAAGTAAACCTAGTCTAGAATATACGGGATGATCATCCCCCTAATATCTTCGCATACCTGCCTGGGAGGCCGCGATGGAAACTATTACGATACACGACATAACGAACGAACATACTACTACTCACACTATACTATTACTGAACTGTTAACTGTGAACTCGCTCAACTAGTTGTTGACTCTCTGCTGCATGCCTTGCAGGATATTAGGTACATATGGAGCTTGCACAGGGAGGAGCAGGTCGTTGTGGAGATTGGATCGTGGATGTTATACTATATTTACAACACCTGAACTATTTACATACATTGGATACTCATTGTTACGCTTCCGCAACTTAAACTATGTTTTAATTGGAACATCAATCGTATTGAATGATTTGTTTACATTTATTATACTTGACATTGATTACATGTTCAATATGATTGGTGGCTTGATCCTGGTCAGTCACGCTCCCAAGCGGTGATACTCCGCAGGTGGATTTTGGGGGTGTGACAGTCACAGAGGTTTATACCATCATGTAACCTGGTCCTAAGAGAGTCCTAAGGCATATCTAAAACAAACTTTAACGGGTCAGAACTGGAGTCAATGCGAAAGTCAAACTTTTGCGACTTTCGGCTCCGAACCGGGTCTAAACAGAAAATGGTCGGATCAAACACGCTTAGACTAGTTTATATACTTATTATCATGTTTTATGAGTGTTAAAAACATGTCACATATCATCTACATTACAGATTATGCAAGAAATCGCAAAATGACATTTCTGTTGACTTTTTCTAATCACGTTTGACTCGACATTTGGACTAGTTAGAGTGGGAATCAGAGGGTGCCCTTTTAGGGGTTTAATGCCCACATGATTACCATCATATAACTATCTTTGATTCGACAAACCACTGGACCATTCGTGATTTATCGCAAAGTCAATCGTTAATTACGACGGATTGACTTTTAGGCTAAAACTATGGAAAAATGAAACCACAAAGTGTTAGGCAACTTACAGAAGCTTGGTGCACGACTGAGAATGATAGAGGAAAGCTTGAGAGCTCCAGGAATGATCAGAAGGTAAGTTTTGAGGTGTGTTTCACTTATGCACAATGCATTGGCTTTTATAGTGAAAAATGAGGCTTAGGATCATCACAACTCATCCTACAAAGCATCATGGATGTCCAGCAGGTGGCCCTGGGTGCTAGGAGGCAAGTAGAGGGCGCCCATGCTTCATTTATTGCCCTTTTGATCGTTCACAAGCTCAAATAATGCATCTGTCCAAAGTTTCTGCATCTGGGTGGTTCACGCGACCCACATGAGAGATCAGGCAACTTGTACGCGGGCCGCCTGAATCCTCAAGTCAGAACGCGTATATGCATGTGGCTTGCGGCCCGCATCAACTCATGCACAACCTTTACGCGGCCCGCATTAGCCATGATTTTCAAGATTTCTAAATCTTTTATAATCATTGACCAAATCTTCGTAATTAATAACCTAACCTTTCGGTTTCGAAGGGGTAACTTTGCGATTTGGCCCTCGATTATTTACCGTTAAGGACCTCGTGCCTTTTACCCGCGCTGTTAAGTCCCCGGTTAGTTTAATTACTATCCGAAAAGCCTTAACTTTCATTGTTGACGCTTTTAACCCCTCTCGTACGAATTTGATCATAACTTTCTCGTTTTAAAACGGAACTTCGCAAAATTTATATAGTACATCCTAGTGAGCGTATTTTACTGTTACAAAGCCTCGGGTTTGTCAAAGGGTCACTAAGAGGTATAATTAAACATGTTGACACAGTTAACCCCTGCAGCTTGTAATCTCTCACTTTCTTCCGTGTTTCGCTTCCGTACGATCCATGATTTATTCGTTTGAAGGTACGAGCATCGTTTAGAGTTACTATACAGTATATTTACCCTTTGTTGGCATTTATAACCCTCGAATTTACATACTTTCAAGGTTTGTCAACTTTAGTCCTTTATTTATCATCTAATGCCACGTGTAAACTAACGACACGTGTTAACACATTATTGGACACAAAATTTCGAGGTGTTACATAGACGGTCCCCCAGCTGACGCCCAGGGCGATGGGGAGATAGATGAGGATGTTGTAGCTGTCCCACCTCCTGCTGTTCCTGTCGTTGAGATATCTTCTGATTCCAGTCTGCATTCGGTTTCAGACTCATTTGAGTCTATGAATTCTTCAGCTTTACGGGCGGCTGGATCGCAGCTTTTTGCTACTGACTCAGACGACGACACTGCTATGTCTGCTGCACCATCTCCTGCTCGTGACCTTACACCTCCACACGACCCCGAGCCTGGTCCTGAGCCAGCTCCTATTCATTTTGGGCAGCCTGATGTTGCACCTATTGATCGTGAGCCGATTCTTGATCCTGACCATGTTCCATTTGGATTACCCGACACTGCACCTCTTATTCCAGACCCGGTACCTGCACCTGTTGATCTTCCTCTTGCTGAGCCATTTATTCCTCCACCCACACCCGCTGATGTTGCTCCTCTTCGTCCTGTAGAGTCTGATGTCCACCACACTGATTTTCCGATTACTTTCTTACAGGACATCCCTGCACCCCGTCCAGGGGAAGGTATGTCAGGCCAGCCCCCGAGCTACGATCCTTTTGCTTCAGCAGCTTTTCCTCCGATTCCTCAGACTGCACCATTTGCTCCTTCCACATCTACACCGTTTGACGAGCCATTCTGATGGTTCCCACCATACTCTATGCCGATCTCAGACCCCTACCATCCCCCCCCCCATTTTGTTGGCTACACACATGATGTGTTGCTCTTGCCACTTCAGCTACTGTTTGAGGTTTTTAGTCGCAGAGTTTTGGAGCTTGAGCTGACTCCACGTCCCCCACCTTGTCCCTGTCAGTCTACTTTTGTTCCTCCACACTCATCATTGTCTCCTTTTGCACATCCACCTACTGCTCTTACACCTTTTCCAGGTTTTGATACTCGTTTCCTTACTGTCGATCAGCAGATAAGTTATTTGCTTCGCCGTGTATACAAACTCGAGGAAGAGCTCGCACATGTTCGTAGTTTGCTTTTCTTCCCTCCTCCTCCTCCGCCATCAGTACAGTAGGTTTTTGGTCTTATGCAGATGCATTACTTTTAGTGAAAGCACTACTATTGAGCCGAGATTGTGAAGACTTTTGAAGACCACTTATGATCATGTGATTTTTGGGTATATTGACAGACTTATTGGACAAGGGTAGTGTGACCCTATGTTCCTTTTGATGTGATACACTTTGTAAACAATGTAATTATGGTCGGTAATTAAAGAAAGCTCAATCGTCATGTTCTCACTAAACACCTTGTTAATTTACACGTTGTGCTATGATTTGGTTGTTGCTTGATTGCTTGCTATGATGATTGCTTATATGTATATGTACATACGACCTTCAGACAACTAATTATTTATTTAACGAAAAAGACCTGACCCAACCGATCTTCTTCTTAGAAGAAAGATGCCGCCTCGAAGGAACACCGATACCAACAACCCTCTGCCGACGACAGAGGCAGAAATACAAGAGCGCATCTCACAGGCCATCGCATAGCACGAGGCCCTTCGCTCCGAACATAGCGGAGGTACCTCAGGGAATAACCCCCCAAATGGTAATGTTTAAGTCACCTAAGACACATTACAAATACGTTTGTAATTTCCAAGTGTGCTTTTGCTAAATGCTTTCTGTGAATGACGCTGCTTGTGTTGCAGGATGTATCGATAAGCAGTTCTTGGACTGCAAACCTCTGAATTTTGACGGCACTGGGGGTGCCGTAGCCTTTGTGCGCTGTCTTGAGAAGACGAATTCTATTTTGCGAATGAGTAAGTGTACCCCGGAACAACAAGTCACGTACATTTCTGGACTATTTCTAGATGGGGCTCTGTCATGGTGGAACCTTCAGGTTCAGACGTTGGGCGAGGCTGCTGCGTATGCTTTGACATGGAATGAGCTGAAAGAGCCGATGCGTAAGAGGTATTGTTCAAGGGCAAAAATCCAGAAGTTGGAAATTGAATTTCGGAACTTGAAAATGGAAGGTCCAAAGATAGCTGAGTATGTGTAGAGATTTCATGATTTGTCCAGAGTTGTTCCGTATTTGGTGGAACCAGAATTTAAGAGGATAGAAAGATTCATCTGGGACTGGCACCTCAGATCCTGAGCATGGTGACAACATCAAAGCTTCCAACAATTACCGATGATATTGACTTAAGTGTGGCGCTCACTGAAGAAGCGGTTAGATTGGGAAAATTTTCAATCTCTGAGAAGAAAAAGGAGACTCATGTGGAGTCATCTGGGGAGAACAAAAGGAAGTTTACATATTTCAAGAAGGGTACTCAGGCGAGTAACAACAACAATGCCAAAAAGGAAAAGGGTACATGGGTAACCTACCTAAGTGCGACAATTGCCGATGTCATCATACCGGGCGATGTAGGTATGGAAAATGTGATAATTGTGGCAAAGTGGGGCATGCCAAGGAGACGTGTTGGCATGGTACTGGGCATGGAAATGGAGGTCAAGATGGTAGTGGAAATCGCGGAGGAAACAACAACAACGACAAATATCATGGCGGAAATGGTAATGAACAAGGACGTGGTCAGGGTTGTTTTAACTGTGGTGACATAGGGCATTTCAGGAAGTATTGCCCTAAAAATAATCAGGCACGTGGAAGAGTGTTCAACATCGGAGCTAGGGAAGCATGCCAGGATCCAAACGTGGTTACTGGTACGTTCTATATTAATCAACGTTATGTATCTGTTGTTTTGGTCAAAAATCACACAAGGATAATGTAACCAAACTTTATGTAAACGGGGTATGATGCTTGGTTAATTATAAAAGTAAAGGATCACTTTCGTGATAGAGATGCAAAGACACAATGATTTATACGAGGAAAAAGCCCTTGATCAATACATGATCTCCGGCATAAAAAACCTCGGGTGATGGCAACTACCGATCACCAAACTTCAATATAAGATCAAAATGGTTACAACTTCGGATGATAATGAGCTGAGTACAAGGATCACTATTGTTTCGAGTGTCTAAGTGTGTGAGAGTTGCGTTGTATGTCGTCGTGTGTTCTTCCAAATGAGGAAGAGTGGTATTTATACAAGTGTAGGTGACCTATTTTAGGTAAATAGACTAATAATCAGCTCATTACCCCTTTAGAAATAAAAGACAATCTAGCCTAAATTGCCGCCCATAAATCAAGCTAAGTTTCCATATCCTTTGCAACGTCTATCTTCGATTAAGCTCATGCTATAATTGTGAAGACGCGTCCCTTGATTATGATGCTAAGAGCGTATCCTGCTAGATGTTCCTGCAAAATAACATTGTTTTAAACGAAGGTAACTGTTAGCATGAGGATCCTTTGATGGTCCATGATCCTGATCCTGAACTCCTGCTGAGGATCACTGTCTGCCAAAGAAACAAGGATCACTGGTTAGGATCACGTATAAGGATCACGTATAATAAAAATCCAGCCCTAACAATTGCCCCCAAAATATAAGGAGTTTATTGTAAATTAACGAGTTGTATTTTGTTTTGATCTTATCTCCAACGGGCTACTCCGAATAACTAGCCGTTAATATCGAACTAGCCGTTGCGATCATTACGACATAGATGTGACAATCCCTGCAAATCATGATTATAAATAGGAGATAGGGTTGGGATCACTCTGCATTTAAATTCGAGATATCTTCCCTTTATAACCGCTACCGAAGATCGATCAGGTATTCTCTTTTCTTCCCTTTTCATTCTTCCTTCTCTTGCTCTGTTTTTCTATTCCCCTGTTTTTATTCTGCTGTGAGGATGTTGCTCCGAAACTCTCCCCATAAGGATCACGAGAAGAGCAGTCCCCTGAAAGGCCAAGGGATCATCAAGGATTCTCCTACGGAGAGATGTTGCTTTACCGATGCTCATGTAGATAGGATTCGTCATTGCTTTCCGGCGGATGCTGTTTTCAAATCCTTCACATCCACTGCTTTGAGTGACTTTGTTTCAGACACCTGGGTGATCTTTCCTGCAACTCCGTTCACCATAGGATATTCGTATCCTTTTCCAGCCTTCACCCAATCCTTCTTTTCTTTAACCGGCATATTTTATATCCAAGCTATGCCGATGATCTGGAGGGTCTTGTATACCTTCGAGAGGATCATCGAGCAGGAGGGAATTGATTTGGGGATGGTAGAGTTGGCCGAACTTTATGATCTTACCACGTTCGGTTCTTGCCGATATCTGCTAAAACGGAAAGCTGGGGAGGATCACCCTGTCTTCAAGGTTACTAAGAATGATACCAACTGGAAGTGACGATTCTTCTTTGTTAGGAGAGATACCATCCCTAACGGGGAGGATCTGCCCAAGGAGTGGGCTACTCATGGTAGGATAGAGGATCCTTGAAGGATCACCATCAGACTTGTCTCTTATGATGAGGATCACTAATGTCTTTTTTGTCTTTTGTGTTTTTTCAGCTATATCCGTTACTCATCTCAAGTTAACTCCTGCTGCAAGAGAGAGAGTTTTAGCTTTCAAGAAGCTTGATCCTGAGACCAGAAGTTTTCAAGTCACCATCCAAGATTCACAAGAAGTATCCTCCGCATCTGCCACAATGTCAAGTAAGTATCCTTACCAAAAAGTAAGTTCTATGCAAAAGTATTAAACTAGTTAGGAGACTTATCTTGTTTTGATTGTGTAGGTGCTGGGAAATCTGCTAAGTCCGCCAAGTCTGCCTCCTTGTTTGGGGTTGATGATCTTGCCAACGTCAAGTCTTCGAAGAAGAAGACTCCTGCTGCTAGTCCCTCTGCTTCAGCCCCTAAATTACCCATTAGGGGTAAGGGAAAGAAGAGGAAGACTTCTGAGGATCTCCAAGGATTTCCCCTGATTCGTCAGCAGTTTCTTGATTCTGTCAATGAGGTTAGGATCACTGCCCCTGTTGGTTATCCTGATGGTTTTTGAGGATCACCTGTGTCTGACGTCATATCTTGTTGTTTTTGCAGAAACTTACTGAAATAGAGACTTATGTTAACCACGTTGAAGATCAGGATCGCCAAATTGCCGACCTCCAACAGATGGGTGTACTGAAGGATCTCAAGATAGCCGATCTTGAGAAGGAGCTCCGGGCTACCAGGGATGAAGCTGTCAAAGCATTGATCAAGTTTGACTACGAGAAGCATGATATCACCCAGGATGCTAAGGTCTCTGCTGCGATAACCATGTATAAGATCCAGCTGCAAATGGCTGCAGAGGCTCAGGATCCTTCCTTTGACAAAGGTACATGGGACGTGGAAGGTTGGAAGGCAAGGCTGGCAGAGTTGGAGGATGATGATGATGCTGAGGATATCCCTATGCTTGAAGGTGGAGATGCTGGTAAGGATCAGGGTGAAGCAAGTGGAGCTGGTGGTGATGGTGCAGCGAAGGTTTGAGCTGCAAGATTGGGCAATGATGGAAACTTCTAGACATAGCCGGAGCCCAATTTTTAAATTTTGGTAGTAGTTTTTGTGGTTGATGGTCTGTAATCTTTGAACAATAGTTTTTAGGGTTAAGGATCCTGGATCCTTTGGACAATAGGTAGGATTACAAAAGGTGGAGGGATCCTCTGTTTGGGGGATGAAGCCTTTGTGATCCTGCCGCTTTTACTTTCCTGTACCTGCTAAGACCGCATAGACAATGGACACCCTTTGCCAACCCATGTGGACGGGCCACGTTTTGCTGGTAGAAACGTGGGTTGGCAATTTTGACAACTTTGGAAGGGTTAATCCTTTCGTTAATAAATAAAATCTTAAACTTTTGTCGATTATCTTGTGTTATTATCCTTTTTATTTTCAATGGTTTTGACACATGTTCGTTTGAGTAAGAAAAGTTTGAGCAAATTATGTTTAAGAAGTTTAGGATATGATCCTGGATCAAATATCCTATAATCGAAAATTTTCAAGGATCACAGTTTTAGTTGTCAAAGTGTAGGGGTTGTTTAGTATAATCAAAAGAGTCAAGGATCATACCTGAGGATCCAAGTTAGGATCTTAACCTTTAATCAAGATAGCCATAAGTGAAATTTTAATGGATGATAAGGATTAAGGATCCTTATTTGTTTAACTTCGAGAACCTGAAAAATGGAACATATCTTGGGACTAAGCCAATGTAAAATATAAATTAGTAGCTGGGGACATGCCCAAAGGGTAACTGAGGATGATCCCGGAGGATCACTGGGGACAAGCCCAAAGGATAACTGGGGACAAGCCCAAAGGATCGTATGTAAACTGGAGTATGGCCCTTACTGGCGACTATCCAAACTTAGTGACATGAAAATGTCAAAACCTTAGCTAACGTGAAAACGTTAGAAACCTTAGGAACGGATGTATGGTACGTCTACCATTATACGGAGGATCCTGGGTATAGCCAGTACGATGAGGTTGTCAGCCCCGGAAGTGGGTACTGGTCCCAAAGACGTGAACTATATCAGGATCATCGTGCGCTGCTGGCGGAAACTGGGGATAATCCCAAGGATAACTGGGGACAAGCCCAAGGATCTGCGTTGCTTTTGAAGATTCTTGACGATATGCCGTAGATACCTGAACTATCATAACTCAAATGGTTCGTGAGAAGAGGATGAAGGATACAGGATCCTTATCCTTTGGTAAAAAGTAAGGAAACGTAAATGTTTTAAGATAAGGATATTACCAGAGTAAGGATCACTGACATCACCGGGATCCTTCGAGGGTACTTCAGTGTAAGGATCACATGCTTGAAGGATCATGTTCACATAAAGTATCTCTTTAAGTGAACAACATTCCAGGCTCTTGGTAACAAGTTTCCTTCCATAGTTAGCAATCTGTATGCCCCCTTTCCTGCTTCAGCTTCAATCAAGTAAGGGCCTTCCCACTTTGGTGCTAATTTCCCGTCAGCAGGATTAATAGTGTTTTGGAATGTTTTTCTCAACACCATATCTCCGACTTGGAACTTCCTTATCCTAACATTTTTGTTGTAAGCACCAGCCATTCTTTGTTGGTAGCTTGCCATCCTTATCCTAGCCAGATCCCTGATTTCCTCAATAGTATCCAAATCCTGAGCCAGGATTGCAGCATTTTCTTCAGGATCACGAGCATTTGTTCTAGCAGTTGGGATCACCATCTCTGTTGGGATCACTGCTTCTGCCCCGAATACTAAAGAAAAAGGTGTTTGACCAGTGGCATTCTTGGGAGTTGTTCTATCAGCCCATAGCACATAAGGTAACTCCTCTGCCCATTTTCCCTTCTTGGATCCTAGCTTCTTCTTCATATTGTTGATGATGATCTTGTTGGATGATTCTGCTTGGCCATTGGCTTGTGGATGAACTGGTGTTGATGTTATCATCTTGATTCCCCAACTGTCACAAAAGTTAGTAGTTCTGCTTCCAATGAATTGGGAACCATTATCACATACAATTTCAGAGGGAATGACAAATCTAGTTATAATGTTTCTTTTGATAAAGGATATAACTTCTTTTTCTCTGACTTGAGCAAAAGCTTCAGCTTCTATCCACTTAGAGAAGTAGTCAGTCATGGCAAGCATAAATACTTTTCCACCAGGTGCTTTAGGGAGCTTGCCAACTATATCCATCCCCCATCTCATGAATGGCCAAGAGGATGGTATGGGGTGTAGCAATTCAGCTGGTTGATGAAGGATATTGCTGTGTCTTTGACAAGGATCACATTTCCTAGCATATTCTACAGCATCCCTTTTCATGGTTGGCCAGTAGTATCCTGTTCTAAGGATCCTTGAGAACAATGCCCTGCCCCCAGTGTGGTTTCCACAGTCTCCTTCATGGAAGTCTCTCAATACTTCTTCAATTTCAGGATCCTCGATACATCTTAAATATGGTCCTGCAAGAGATCGTTTATACAATACATTATTTAAGATTGTGAATTGAGATACCTTAATCCTGAAAGATTTAGGATTTTCTCCCATCGGAATCTCCCCGTATTGCAAGTATCTCATGATTGGTAAGATCCATGATCCTGAATAAGATTGAGCTTCTTCACTAGGGATTACTGCAGTATCCTCTTCTATTTCCATGGCCACCTGATTTTCAATAGCAGGAGCCAGGATATGGATGATAGGGATACTTATGTCTTCTGGAATTTTTAAGGATGATCCTAAGTTGGCCAATGCATCAGCTTCCGTGTTATCCTCCCTTGGTACCTGTGTTAAGCTGAAAGAAACAAAAGAGAGTGCCAATTCTTTGACTATCTCTAAATATTTGGTTAGTTTTTCACCTTTAACAGCATAGGCTCCATTAAAGTGATTGGTGATCAATAATGAGTCTACATATACTTTAAGATATTTCACCCCCATATCCTTAGCAATTTGCAAGCCAGCAATTAAGGCTTCATATTCAGCCTCATTGTTAGTTGCTTGGAACTCACAGGCTATGGAGTGGGGTATTATGTCCCCCTGTGGCGATTTTAGTAGTATCCCGAGCCCTGTGCCCTTGACATTTGAGGATCCATCGGTGTGTAGTATCCAAGGATCCTTGGTTTCATCCAGCTGCTGGACTTCCAATTCTGCTTCTTTTTGTAGATCACTACTGAAATCAGCCACAAAGTCAGCTAATGCTTGGGATTTAATGGCTGTTCTTGGCTCATATCTTATATCATGGGCACTAAGCTTTACTGCCCACTTAGCCATTCTTCCTGACATCTCTGGTTTCCTGAGGACATTCTTAATTGGAAAGTTAGTTCTAACAACAATAGTATGGGTTTCAAAATAATGCCTTAACTTAGTTGATGCCATGATTAATGCAAAAATAAGTTTTTCGAGGTGTGAGTACCTGGATTCGGCATCAAGTAAACTCTTACTTACATAGTAGATAGGATATTGTGTACCTTCATGATCCTTAACAAGGACAGCACTTACAGCGGTTGAGGATACCGCCAAATATATGGATAACACATCTCCTTTTTCAGGCTTTGATAATGCTGGTGCTGAGGACATATATTCTTTAAGGGCTTGTAAAGCATTCTCATGTTTCTCAGTCCATTCAAATTTCTTGTTCTTCCTTAGGATATCGTAAAATTCTTTACATTTTTCTGAGGATTTTGATATGAACCTGTTCAGAGCTGCTATCCTGCCTGTTAGCCTTTGCACATCCTTAGCATTGGCATGGGACTTGATGTTTATTAGTGCTTTAATTTGCTCCGGACTTGCCTCAATGCCCCTCTGAGTTACCATATATCCTAGGAATTTACCTGCCTTAACACCAAAGTGGCATTTTGAAGGGTTAAGCTTCATGTTATAATTATCAAGGATATCAAATGCTTCCTCCAAATCCCTTAGGTGATCCTCAGCTTTCTTCGATTTGACTACCATATCATCTATGTATACTTCCATAGTTTGTCCAATTTGATCTTTGAACATCATATTCACCAGCCTTTGATATGTTGCACCTGCATTTCTTAATCCAAAAGGCATGGCAATATAACAGTACAAACCTGTTGGGGTCATAAAGGCTGTATCCTCTTGGTCAGATGGTTCCATCTGAATTTGTTGGAATCCAGATGATGCATCCATAAAGGTCAACAGTTCATGCCCCGCTGTTGCATCCACCATGGAGTCAATGTGGGGTAATGGGAAAGGATCCTTGGGACATGCCTTATTCAGATCAGTGAAATCGACACATACCCTCCACTTTCCGTTTTTCTTTTGGACAACGACCACATTGGCTAACCATTTTGGATACTTTACCTCTCTGATCATACCTGCTCGAAGTAGTCTCTCTACTTCTTCTTGGATAATGGCATTCCTTTCTGGTGCAAACTTCCTCCTTTTTTGATGGATTGGTTTGATAGACCTGTCAATGCCAAGTTTGTGAGTAATAATATCCTTAGATATACCTGTCATATCTTCATGTTTCCAAGCAAAGGTAGATTTTTTTTTTTTTTGAGGAAGGATATTAGGTCTTCTTTCATCTTGCCAAGGATCCCTGATCCGATATAGATTTTTGATTCAGGATCACTAGGATCCAAGAGGATTTCGTCCACATCTTGTTCCCTTGCCTCCAAGACATTCCTCGGAGGATACTGTAATTGCTATTGCTCCTTTGGCTTCGAGGTTGGCTTCATGGATGAGGTATAACAATCCTTAGCCTCCTGCTGATCACTGTCGATCTTGATTATTCCCCATGGGCTAGGGAGCTTCACACATTGATGGTAGGTGGATGGGACTGCTTTCATATCATGTATCCAAGGCCTGCCAAGGATAACATTGCAACAAGACAAACAGTCAATAACGCAAAATTTCTGGTAATTATGTAATCCTTCCACGTAGATTGGGAGTTTGATGTCCCCCAGAGTTTTCTTCGTTTCCCCACTGAATCCTACAAGCACGGAGGATCTTGGTGTGATGTCTGATTCTGGGATTCCCATCTTCTTCAGAACATCAAGTTGGATAATGTTCACTGAGCTTCCTCCATCAATAAGGATCCTGCGGACAAAATGGTTAGTGATAAAGAGAGTGATAACTAAACTATCATGATGAGGATCCTGAATGTTAATGCGATCATCCTCATCAAACGTTATCATCTTCCCTTCTGAGACACTTGATGTTCTAATAGGCCTTTCTCCATTATCCATTCTTGACTCCTTTGCATGTCTTTTGGCCGCCGAGAAGGATGTACCACAGATGTCTGATCCTCCGGAAATAAAGTTGATCACTTGTGCATTTGCCGGAGGTGCTGGAGCCTTTTCAGGGATCCTTTCAGGATCCTGAGTCCTTTGCTTTTTTCTTCCCAACAATTCTTTTAGGTGCCCCTTGCTTAACAGATATCCAATCTCTTTTCTTAAAGCTATGCATTCTTCAGTTAGATGCCTGAAATCCTCATGGTATGCACACCATTTTGACTTGTCTTTAGTCCCGGATGGTTTATCGTTCTTCCTGGGCCATCTAGCCTTTTCACCTAGATTCTGCATTGCAAGGATCAGGTCATGATTATCAACGGAAAAACAGTATTCTGAGATTGGAGGATAATCTTCATCATCCTCTTCTTGGTCAACAGCATGCACATTCTGGTTATCGTTTCTATGGTAGGATTTGAACTTATTGCTCTTGAAGGAGGATCCATGCTTCTCCTGTTTTGAGGATCCTACTTGTCTCTCCTGGATCCTCTTGTCATCCTCTAGCCGGATGAACCTGAGTGCTCGAGTTCTTACTTCATCTAGATTCCTGCATGGTGTCATAACAAGATCATCATAGAATAATGAATCCTTAAGCAGTCCCATTTTGAAGGCTTCAACAGCCGTAGCCATATCCAAGTTGGGAATGTCCAAGGATTCCTTACTAAATTTAGTTATATAATCCCTTAATGATTCATTATGATTTTGAGTTATCCTGTACAAATCACTAGTTAATCTTTCAAATTTTCTACTACAAGAGAATTGGTTATTGAATAAATTAACTAAATTAGCAAATGAAGTAATAGAGTAGGGGGGAAGACTTAGCAGCCACTTAAGAGCTGATCCAGTAAGAGTGGATCCAAATCCTTTACATAGGCATGCTTCCTTCAACTTTTCTGGGATAGGATTGATCTCCATCCTTTCCCTGTATTGTGCTATGTGCTCCTCTGGATCCGTTGTACCATCATACAGCTTCATAGTAGGGATATGGGACCTTTTGGGTACCTCTGCATCACAAATTGGTGGTGCAAAGCGAGATACCTTGTGGGATAGGCTTGACTACCCCTGGAACACTTGAGATCATATCTTTTAGCTTCTGCAACTCCCTGGCCATAGCATGATTGGTACCTGTATCCTGCATGAATCCATGGTTAGTGGTAGGATAATTATTTAAAGTGTTACCTCCCATTGGGTTCAAGTTAGGGAATCCATATTGCTGGGATTCTGGGACAACGGAGGGACCAGTGGAAGCAATGGTCTGCATTGGAATGAAGTCCCCTTGATGGACATCTAGACTTCCTGTTTGCAAACTTTTTAGGGATCCTGGCATCTGGAAGGATCCTGGTGTCCGGGATGATCCTGGAACGAAGGAGGATCCTTGAACCTGGGATGATCCTGGAACAAAGGAGGATCCTTGGCCCTGGAATGATCCTGGAACAAAGTAGGATCCTTGAAACTGCTGTGCCCCCGGATAGGCTCCCGGATTCATGAAGGATCCCAAATGCTGGGGGTAGGATCCTGCCGGCTGGAAGTGTGAGCCTAATGCCTGAGTCATTGCTGTCGATCCGTGGTGCAATCCTCTCGATTCTCCCATGATTTGCACGTCTGGAATTCCTGATGGCTGTGAAGTAATCATTGGAGTATCAAAGCTCAAGGATTTGGGCATCAGTGGAGAATGATCCTCTGCCGCTTTCTTTTGTCTTTTGAGATCTCCAATTTCCCTGAGGATCCTTTCATTAGTTTCATCCTGCCGCTGCATACGATCCTTCATCTGCAAAATCAAAGTAAATACATCACTAGTACTGGGAATATAAGAATTCATAGCAGAAGGAGATGGAGTTTTAGAATTAGTAGGAGTTTGTCTCTTCTCAGCATTCTTCTGTGATCCTGCCGGTGGTGGAGGCAGAATGTTCTGGGACGAGGTGACTGCAGACATTGCCGTGGACATGTTTTTCAATGATGAAGCCATGTAATTCTATGAAATGATTTCGAACAAAAGGTTTTCTTATGAATGAAGCACCAATTGCCCCACGGTGGGCGCCAAACTGTTTTGGTCAAAAATCACATAGGATAATGTAACCAAACTTTATGTAAACGGGGTATGATGCTTGGTTAATTATAAAAGTAAAGGATCACTTTCGTGATAGAGATGCAAAGACACAATGATTTATACGAGGAAAAAGCCCTTGATCAATACATGATCTCCGGCATAAAAAACCTCGGGTGATGGCAACTACCGATCACCAAACTTCAATATAAGATCAAAATGGTTACAACTTCGGATGATAATGAGCTGAGTACAAGGATCACTATTGTTTCGAGTGTCTAAGTGTGTGAGAGTTGCGTTGTATGTCGTCGTGTGTTCTTCCAAATGAGGAAGAGTGGTATTTATACAAGTGTAGGTGACCTATTTTAGGTAAATAGACTAATAATCAGCTCATTACCCCTTTAGAAATAAAAGACAATCTAGCCTAAATTGCCGCCCATAAATCAAGCTAAGTTTCCATATCCTTTGCAACGTCTATCTTCGATTAAGCTCATGCTATAATTGTGAAGACGCGTCCCTTGATTATGATGCTAAGAGCGTATCCTGCTAGATGTTCCTGCAAAATAACATTGTTTTAAACGAAGGTAACTGTTAGCATGAGGATCCTTTGATGGTCCATGATCCTGATCCTGAACTCCTGCTGAGGATCACTGTCTGCCAAAGAAACAAGGATCACTGGTTAGGATCACGTATAAGGATCACGTATAATAAAAATCCAGCCCTAACATCTGTGTTGTTTGATACTGGTGCCGATTTTAGCTTCGTATTTCTAGACTTTAAGAACATGCTTGATTTAGTTGCTAGTAGGTTAGATATCCAGTATTCGATCGAATTGGCTAGTGGGAAGTTAGTAGAGACGAATGAAGTGATTAAAAGGTTGCGTCCTAGAGCTTGGAGATATCCCTGTGGTAAGGGAATATCATGAGGTCTTCCCCGAAGACTTGCCAGGATTACCTCCTCAACGACAAGTCGAATTCCACATTGACTTGGTTTCAGGCGTCGCGCCTGTAACCAAGGCACCTTATCAACTTGTGTCTTTAGAGATGCAAGAGTTATCCACGCAGCTTCAGGAGTTACCAGACAAAGAATTCATAAGGCCGAACTTCTCGCCTTGGGGAGCTCCAGTGTTGTTCGTCAAATAGAAGGATGGTAGCTTCGAAGGTGCATCGACTACCGGGAGCTGAACAAGCCAACCATCAAGAATCGGTATCCCAGGATTAATGACTTATTCGACCAACTGCAAGGATCCAACTACTAATCTAAGATTGATCTTTGACCAGTTTATCATCAGCTGCGGATTCAGGAAGAAAGTACACAGAAGAACAGTGAGTCAAAAAATTTGTTTTTTTTACACACGCTAGCGTTGTGTTTTATACTTGGTATACAAAACAGTTACACACCGAATACAAAACTTTGAAAATTTAGGAAACATGCATTTAGGACCTTCGGGAACTTACATCAAAGTTCATTAAAGGTTATCACGTAAGAAACATGTCTAGTAACTCGGGAAAATGCCATTATTCTGTCATGTATGCTATATTAGTTAACCGAACATACTTAAATTTCTTTTATCGAAATTCCCACTTTTGCATCTAGCGAGTAGATTTTTACATCTCTACTCCTCTTAATGGTAGTTGTATCACGACAATTTTCTTCATTAGAGCGAACACTTATTTGCTTCGGTTCTTGATCATTTCATATGTTACACATGCATCGTTTGTTACGCATGTGGCTTCCCTTTGAATGATCGTTTTCATCAAAGTTTCAAATACTATTTTGCTATATCCAGATATTTCCTTGTGACTCGGATAACCTGCATTATTGTAAGTGTTGACTCCTTGATATCAAGTCAACAAAACTTTCTTGAAACTTCTTTCCTTCAAGTTACATACATGGTTTATCTTTGTAACCATGCCGAAATTTCCTTGTCGACACGTGTAACTATTGTCGGATTGCGCCAAAACCAAGTTCAATTGCTTGAACTTGTCCATTCCACACATTCAATTCAAGACACCATATGATGTATTGAAAGCATCATATTCAAATTCATTTTAACAAGCGTTTCGTTTGTTCTGAGTCGTAGTAGACTTGTTCGTTCTACGACTCCATTAAGTCGTTTGTTGATTTCGACACCCTGTGGTGGTGCTTTTACTAAATTAAAGTTTACGCTAATCTCGTTTACGCATCTCATGCACGGATTTAATTATTTATTTAGTGATTTGTTTTAAATCCGCTTTGATTTATCATATTAAAGAGATCTTAACACAATCGTGTGTTAAGACGATGGTACACAAATTCATTTTATATTCTGGTGTACCTATTAACGCTTCTTTCATTATCGATCGAATGCCTTGCGATATTTATTGCTTTTTCATCTTCGATAAAAAACAGTAGTTCTTTGATGTTCCTTATTCAATTGAAAATCCTATGATGTCGTTTGAATCAAATTTTCAGATTTGCTTCATTGCGCTTTCATTTGATTTCAAACACGGTGAACTTGTTCGGTCACCGCTATTATT
Source organism: Helianthus annuus (assembly GCF_002127325.2). Taxonomy (NCBI): domain Eukaryota; kingdom Viridiplantae; phylum Streptophyta; class Magnoliopsida; order Asterales; family Asteraceae; genus Helianthus; species Helianthus annuus. The sequence continues at coordinate 117,623,092 of NC_035440.2, forward strand.
GAATTATTTCATTCACTTCGACACCTGGGGCGTCGGTATAAACTTGTAGCTTGTGCTAATCATGGTCAACCGTCTCATACGAAACTAGGTATACTTTTCGTTTGACTCGCCATTTAAACACTCTTAATGCAACTACGAATCAAGACGATGATACACCAGATTCGGTTGTATTTCATTTCGGTGTATTCTCGCAACTCAATAATGTCAACACACTAATTTTATTCAGTTATTTGTTCGAAAGTTGATGGATCATTTTCATGTTACTATTACATTTGAGCTTGCTAATTATGAGTTCATCTAGTGGATGCTATTGTTTCTAGAACTCATTTGCATATTATGAAAGGTCGTCGGGAATTGTACTGGTCGAAACTCCACTTATTGAATCCTGTTAACAAAGTCACATTAAATAATACGCCTATACCTTGACATCAAATTCTGAATCACATACCTTTTAACCGTTGGGTTCTTATCGTTGTAATATGTCCTTGGATTCACTTGATTCGAATAAGTCCTGATTCGGTTTCGTGGTTATTCACTTTGGTATTATTCATGTCCATCTACGCATAACGTAACTCTAAGAAGTTAACGTAGTCTAAATTTCGAGGACGAAATTTTCTGAACAGGGGAAGAATGTGACAACTATCAAAATTTGCATGTATCCGTACAATGATTGAACAGTAATTAGTGCCTTAATGTCTGTGCTGATTTAAATTAATGACATGAATACTTTCTGATTACTGTTATCATACATACATGTGCATCATATATATTGCATAATGTCTTATCATTATTGCATGCAACACCTTATTGATTCAAATGATGCACGAAATAAAGTAAGCACAGTTATCAGACAAATCAGAAAAATGCTGACGGAAGTTCAGTACATAGACAGACATGGTAATGAGACACAGAATGGGCCAGAAAACAAGAGTTACATGAGTATAGTGTGTAGGAAAGTAAGGATCATAAAACTGCCTTCCTAGTGATAGTTTAAGTGCCGGAAAGTGCCTAAAACTCACATAAACTACAGAATTCTGTAGAATTCAGCAAAAATCAGCTTTTAGACAATTTAATATTATGAAGAATTATGGTTAAATGGTCCAGAATGCTTTCCTAAGTGTCGGGAATCAAAACTGTCACAAAAGGTAACATAAAGCACCCTAAACTTCATAGTTTAGCACCTTAACGAACCGGTAATGAACCGGTAACCAACCGAACAACGGGACACTACCCGAAACACCAAATTTTCACTAGAAGCATTGTTTCACCATTTCCAAGCTAGTTATTGCCCCCGAACATCATAACACATCATATAATGACATAACAACTAAATACCCTAACTTAAACATTAGATTTCAACTATTATCCTAACTATCCATTACAAGCTAGCCTATAACCCCCCCCCTGGGACGGTCATGAAGGTGGGCCACCACCTTGGATTTTATTTGATCTTCTCAAACTCTTTTGCAACATATTATACACTAGACATTGTTATGTTGGAGGATTGTTTATATGAACCATCAGACTAATGTAACTTCATTTCACAAACTCACACCACTCAAACTCTCCTCTCTTCTCCTCTCCCCACTCACGGCCAAAACCACCATCATCAACACCATCATTTTCAAGTCATTTCCATCCATTCTCTAGCCACACAAAGGTGTAAGGAGCTAAACAAAGGAGCTAAGTGCCATTGTTGAGTGAAAGACCTCTCTCACAAGCTTTTAACCACCAAGATTAGCATCATCTTCATCTTGTTTTCTTCCCTAGCCTTGTGCTAGTAGTAAGATCCTTCTAATCTCATTTTACATCTTGTTATGTTGGTTAAAAGATGATATAAGTTGCTAATCATGAAGAACACTAAAGATCAAGAACATAATATTTAACATAAGACTAAAAATCATGATGATCTATGTTGTTTAAGTATTTAGATGTTTCTTGATTGTTGATTGTTTGTGTTTATGATGTTAAACATCATATAAACCTTGCTAGATTGTGATTAAAGACATAATCTAGCAAGATAAGTGGATGATCTTGTGAAAGATCAAGATGATCATCCTTATGTGAAACATGAACTTGAAAGGTTAAATGTTTTTCTCGAATAACGGTGATCAAAGTGTAATATAAGTCTTGTAAATATGTGATTTCAAAAATAATTTTCTCAAGAAACTAAGTTAAAATACAAGATTTACATAAACTTGGTTCTTAAAGAAACTAATCACATTTTTAGTGGTTAATCAAGTGTAGAAACATATTATTACCAAGAAAATTTCAAGAAGAAACATTTTTAGAAAATCATTTTACAAGTTTTAAACATCTAAAATCTTCAAGAATGATGTTTTTAAGCAAATAACGTCACTTTAAAGGGTAACTAAGCTATATAAACACACTACCAAGTTACTACAAATTTTTATAAATTTTCAAGTTCATGAAGTAGTGTAAAATGCTTGATTTTGGCACTTGGTAAGTATGGTTTGCTTTGTTGGTGAATTGTGATGATTTTTAAAAGAAAATGATATGCTTTGAAAGCATGGAAACCTCCATTTTTAAGGGGAAACTATGGCAAAATTTTTCTAGAAATTAAACACTTAGAAAAATATTTTTAAACAAGTGTTAACAAGTGTATTTTAACCATAATTTTTCATATAAAAATTGCCATGATTTTTGTTACAAAAATTATAAATATTAGAGATTGGTTTTGATAAATAAAAATGACTAAATATGTATTTAGGAAAATATATATTTAGATGTCACAATGTGTGTGATTAGTTGTATATTATGTGTATTAGTTATATTATTTTAGGACTTGAAATAATATAACTCACCAAAATACCAAAAATTACAATACAAGATATTACAAAAGTTCCAAGAAATAAATATATAATATATGCCTAAAAATTTGAGAAACCGAACAAGGAATATATCTTACATAAATATTCCGGAATTAAATTCATGGGTATATTTTGGTAAACGGTGTTTTGGACACCAAGGGAACAAAAATATGATTTTTACAAAAATATATCATATTTTTTACAAGAAGAAAATATATTATTTTTGAGTATAGAAAAATATATATGTTTTCTTGAATTACTATAAAATATATTATTTTTGGAGAAAATATATATTTTCTTAAATAAACTAAGAATATATTATTTTTTGGTGAAAAATGGATTTATAAATATTTTCTAAGATAAACTTGAAAATATATTATTTTTGAGGTTTATATGAAAATATAAATATATTTGCCAAGAAGAAGTATAGATAAAGTTCTATAAATGATTTCTTAAAAATATATATTTTAAGAATATATATTGGTGAATTTTTATTAGAAATATTATTCTGGAAAAATAAATACGAAAATTAAGTATAAGAATACTTAATAAGCACAATAAGGATACGTATTCTCGTACGTATAAATACACCGGAATACACCACCAATACTTGGCAAAAATACACAAGTCTAAGAATGCAAGAGTAATGATACCCATCAATGGGGAAAGATATACATGTATACATACATAATGAAACAAGTTAAAGTATATTATTTTAACAAATATTCCATTAATTAATAAATATAATTTAAGTTAAAATATTGATTATTTTAACAAATAATTATATACTTTGGAATAATATTTATGACACAAAGAAAGGTAACTCAAAGATATTAAGTAAGACTAAAAGCCCAGGCACGACCCATCCGTCTAACAAACCGTAGCACGTTTGTAGGTAGTCGTGCGACCTAAAGGAAGCTTTGAGTTATTTGATCGTAGAACGCAAGACAGTGAGTTCATGTCCCCTTTTCTTTTAACTGTTTTCAGTTTTATAACTTTGGGGGTGAAATACATGTTACAAATGATTACGATTACAAATGGTATGGTTAGCTATGGAATGAACTATTAGATCATGTGAATGGGTAGGCGATTAACTAGAGACCATTAATCCTTGTTTAAGGACCGAGGAGCATGAGTGATAGATCTATTGGGTGTTGCGAGCCCCGCCCATTAGCCCGCGGGTTGGACCATGAGGCGACTATGTCGTTCCCGCCGGATGGCCCGGTACAAACTACGCATAAAGGATTGAGCCATTCCTACACCGTTGCACACATATTAATGGCCTTGCAAACCATTAATTGATCTCTTTCCTTGTTGCTTTCATACCGGTTTACAAATACATACATATATACAGAAGTTTTACAAGGTTATTCGTGCACACATACAAAATACATGAACTCGCTCAACTTTTGTTGATGTTTTCAAACTACATGTATTTCAGGAAACTGATTATGGATCTGGCGGGAGTTCAAGATATCAAGTTGTATCTCAAATAAGTGATGTCATCCAGCACTGAAGGGTTTGAATCGTGTGTTTTATCCTTGATAGGATACATGGTTCAAAGCCTCGTTTTTACTAGTGTCTTTTGTGAAGTCCAGTATGGAACTTTAAACTTTGGTTGTTGTGTATTTTAAAACTTGATGTCTTGGTTGGTTGGTAAACAAGGTTGGTTGTAATATTTTGAAACTTAATTATGGATGAACATCATGGTTTCTATCATATAGTTGTTTGTTATGGTTGAATGCAATGATACTCAGCAAGTCACACGTAATCACGCTTCCGCAAAAGTCAGGGTGTGACATTGAATGTTAGAGTTGACTCCAAACGAAAGGTTCTTTGATTGCTGATATATTAGGAGGTGATTACTATTGAGAGGGAGAACTACAATAGTTTGTGTTAGATTTGCCAAGTTTCATAAACCGGCCAAACAAAACCGGCCAAACAAAATTGATCTACTACAAGTCCTATGATTGATGGTTGAAGATCAAAGTGCAAGCCAGAAGATCAAGTCTTACCAGAGCGAAGACCAGATATCATCAGTCAATGCAATGTCTGTTGATAATTGACTTGTGAGTAATGATTATTAGTGATGGTCAGAATTGATAGCAACAATTAAGGAAAGTTTGTTGGTGCAAAACCAAGGATAGAAACTATCGCTATGCAATTCAGAGTTGTAATGTGCATAGGTGGCACACTTTGTGTAGGTGACGCACTTTGTGCTGTGTGCAGTTAGGCCAAGTGTGTTTATAAGTGCCACATTTAGCCTAGCCTATGTAGTTAGTCGTGTTGCCAATGTATTTGAATCTTTGTGTCATTTGTAATTGAGCAAAATATAGAGAGCATTTTGGAGAGAGTGTTAAATAGAGATTATCCACACTCTCTGTTAGTGTAGGATGCACTATGTATGTTTGTGTATGTAGATTATCTCTGATGACTAAAGAAATGCTTTTACATACCACATCTATCTTGCTTACATTTATGGTTATGTAAGAATGACTCACTCACCCGTATCTCAATCAAGAGTGATGTTCTTGTTAGTTTTATCGATCCTTGAGGGGTCCCGAGAACTTACATTAGATTATAAAATTCAATACGTGTAATGTTGTGGAATTTGAGTCAGTTTACCTTCCAATTTAGAAAAATTAACTGAAACAGATTTTTTTTTGTTTCCACGTATCAATTTTTAGTTGTATATAATATTAACATCCAGTGATAGTACAATATATATGTTATACGATTTCTCGTTAGGTAATAATTAAAGAATTTATGTTTATCTATTATACGCAACTATGAGTCACAATCTTTAGCCATGAGGTTCGTACATTTTTTCCTGAATTTTCGTAAGAGTTGTTCCTGGGTATACTCTAAAAAATCTTATACACCCAACCTCGTCCCTTGGAAAGAAAAAGGTAGCACTGAAGAAAGGAAAAAGCGAGACGGTGGTTTTTGTTGTTCCCGCAAAACGAGGATGATTTGACAAGCGAATGAAGTGGGTCAACATATCATGACCTTTGGCATGTAACGAACTTTTCCAATACATATTGTAACAGTAACATGCATAACGGGTACGGTTCGCGTAGTGTGTTTATTATGTGATCCGATCTGAGCCGGTCGAACCGAAAAGTGTTAATATATAGCGATTTACAACCAACCTCCTAAAAATATTTCTAGGTCTGCCACTAGCCGTCGACTTGTCAGAATTTGTAGGGACAACTGACCTCATAAAACTATTTCTAGGTCCACCACTGGTTGTAGATTTTTCAGAATTTGTAGGGTGTATATTAGTATAGAGGAGGGAGCTAAGAAAATAAAACAATATAAGAAAATATTGGCTATTTTGTAAATATCGACTAAAAACACTATTTGATATGGGGTAATGGAATGGGTGAGCTAGTGAAATGAACGAGGTATTCCATATCTTGTTTGGTTAGCATGTAGGAATAAAGTGAATCGTAACTTTATATTGTTTGGAAGGGAAGAAAAGACGAGCAAATAAAATCGATGGTGAGTGGAGATCGTGGGTGGTGGTCGGTGGAGGTGACGGGGGTGGTGATAGCCGCCGGTGGTACCGTTGGTGGTGGGTGGCGATGGTGTTGGTTTCAATGGTGGAGGGTGGCGGCGGTGGTGGCAGCGGCTGCAGTGGTCAGTGGCGATGGTAGGTGGGTGGCGGTGGGTGATAATCAGAGGCGGACTTAGAGTGTTACTAGGGGTAGCATGGGCTACCCCTCAACCCCATCTCCATTATGTAAAAATACCCCTTAACTCCATTTCCATAGTGTAAAAATACCCCCAACTCCGTTTCCGTTATATAAAGGATACCCCTGATCTTAAAAAAAATTAGGATACCCCTAACTTTTTGGGCTAATTCCACCACTGGCGATAATGATGGGTGGTGGCGGCAGCAACGGTGGGTGGTGGTTACATCGGTAGGTGGTGACAACGGTGGTTGGTTGTGGTGTTATTATAAAGGGTGAAAGAGGTACTTGAATAAAAAAACTGTTTTTTTTTTTTTTTTGGGGGGGGGGGGGGGAGATTGATTGACCAACGAAACACTCTTTAGTTCATTTCCTCATAGTAGTCCGTTCATTCTGTTGCTCATTTCTACATATCAAACACTACTTAAGAGTTACAAGATACCACATGCCGTTAGGAAATGGTGCATGTAGAATAAAATTCCTTATTTAGTGTACAAAACTGAAGCACTTTTTGATCATATGCATCATATCGTTAAAAGAAAGCCATTAAGCTGCACTTTCTACAAGATAAACTTGATTAGCAGCCTCCATGGTTTTCATTTGTTCATGATCTTCGATATCATTAAGGCCGGGTTGCGCTGTAGATTTACAACCCATCGACGCTTTGATGATTGCGTCTTCTTTCATAACATTGTTAACCAGATCATTGATGGGTTGTATTGCGCTAACCATTTGTCCCTCGGCGGCTCCAGCTTCTATATTCTCTTCTTGGGTGCTTTTAAGCGTTATGATTTGATCACACATGTTGCTATCTTTTTTCGTATCGTATTTAGGGGCGTCACAGTCGGGGTATGATTCCATAGTTGAAATAGTAGTTGGCAGTTTTTGCTCCAAGTCGATCGTTTTCTTCTTGTAATTCTTGTAAACAAAATATAATATCATCTGGACAACTCCAAGCACGAATCCAATTATATTTGGAAGCTGAAATGACATATTTTTTAATATCCATTAGACCATGTGTAGTGGTTTACCCCAATAATGCCCCCACCATGGGAAGTTTTGCGACACGTGGCAGTCTAGTCAGCATGGGGCATTATTGGGGGTTATTGCAAAAGTGGCGTAGTGGGAATAATGCCCAATAACGCCCCTTCCAATTATTATTTTTTTAAATAAAAACTTAAATAGTGGCCTCCATTAATTGATTGTGAGACCATGTGGGGGTTAGTTGAAAAGTGATTGGTGGGTCAAACATGTAAAAAGCGTTATATCTAAAACGCCAAACCATTTTATTTTCAAAAAACACGCCATATAATGCCCCATGTAATGGGGGTCCGGCGTTTTGCGGCGTTTTTTTTCAATTTTTTTTTAAAAATACCGCCTCACTACGGGTGGTCTTAGTAATCTTAGATCAAAACTGTAATCATAAAATTTAAATGGAAAGAAGAATATCTATGCTATAATCAATATTATCATAAAAATCATAAGGGTAATAAAAAGCTGAAAATTTAATTCTAGCTTGATTGGATATATCAAATATAGTATATAAAAATTAACAAATTTGGATTTTAATAATTCAAAATATGATTCATTGGATTTTAATAATCCATACAAACAATTAACTAATAACACTTGTAACTTTTAATTTCGTTGTAGGAGTTGTTAAACAAATTTACAATGAAGAGGGTTACTTCTACTATCGCACACTACTAGAAAAAGGGACAATTTCCTACAGAAATTTCCTACACAATTTTTTTCGTCACAGATTACTACACTTTTATGACGAAATTCCTACAAAAAGAAAATTTCAAGATTTTGTTACAAATTTTCGATGCATCCATGACGAAAAATAAGAAAACTCTAATTAATTGACAGTTGCGTAATAAATCTATCGGAAATAACCTACAAAACAAAAAAAATAAGGGAAAATGATATCGTTTCCTACAAATTTATGACGAAAAATAAGAAAACCCTAATTAATTGACAATTGCGTCACAAATCTGTAGGAAATAATCTACAAAAGGTTAATTATTATTTTTTACCGAATAAATATTTATATAAGCCAAAAAAATAAGGGAAAATAATATCGTTTCCTACACATTTATGACGAAATAGTTATAACTTAAGCCATCCGTAGGAATTCCGTCACAACTTGTGACAAGTTTCTGACAAAAAATAAGAAAATCCTAATTAATTGACAGTTACGTCACAGATCTGTCACAAATAATCTAAAAAAGGTTAAATAATAATAAAACTAGTATATAATAATTATAAAATAAACATATTTCTATACATTTATGACAAAATGCTTATTTTTAAATATAATTGTCACAAAGGCGTAGGAAACAATCCATGTACGAATACAATTTCCTACGCATTTATGACAAAATGCTTAAATCCATTGCACGTTGTGACACATTTGTTACGACATTTATGGATTTGTCACAAATTTGTAAGAAACAACCTATGTAATTATTTTTATTTTAATATTAAATGTACGTAACTATGTGGACAAATGGATATGAGTATAATCTGAGTATGTATGTATTTGTGTATGTGGGTATGTATGTATGTATGTATGTGTACGTATATGCATGTTTGTATCTATATGTGTATGTGGGTATGTATGTATGTATGTGTACGTATATGCATGTTTGTATCGATATGTGTATGTGGATGTGATTATATTTGTTATTAAGTGTGCATTTGTATGTATGTATGTATGTATGTATGTATGTATGTATGTATGTATGTATGTATGTATGTATGTATGTATGTATGTATGTATGTATGTATGTATGTATGTATGTATGTATGTATGTATGTATGTATGTATGTATGTATGTATGTATGTATGTATGTATGTATGTATGTATGTATGTATGTATGTATGTATGTATGTATGTATGTATGTATGTATGCATGCATGCATGCATGCATGCATGCATGCATGCATGCATGCATGCATGCATGCATGTATGTATGTATGTATGTATGTATGTATGTATGTATGTATGTATGTATGTATGTATGTATGTATGTATGTATGTATGTATGTATGTATGTATGCATGCATGTATGCATGTATGTATGTATGGATGTATGGATGTATGTATGTATGTATGTATGTATGTATGTATGTATGTATGTATGTATGTATGTATGTATGTATGTATGTATGTATGTATGCATGTATGTATGTATGTATGTATGTATGTATGTATGTATGTATGTATGTATGTATGTATGTATGTATGTATGTATGTATGTATGTATGTATGTATGTATGTATGTATGTATGTATGTATGTATGTATGTATGTATGTATGTATGTATGTATGTATGTATGTATGTATGTATGTATGTATGTATGTATGTATGTATGTATGTATGTATGTATGTATGTATGTATGTATGTATGTATGTATGTATGTATGTATCTATGTATGTATCTATGTATGTATCTATGTATGTATGTATGTATGTATGTATGTATGTATGTATGTATGTATGTATAAGTTGTTTCTATAGCAGAAGAGGTGGACCAAATGTATGCAGTCTACAAGAAGAAGACTGTTTGTTGTTTAACTTCTACAGGCTTCTAAATAAACTGGTGGTGGTGTACAGACGGTGGTGGTGGGTGGTGGTGGTGGTGGACAGTGATGGTGGTAGACGGTGGTGGTGGGTGGTGGACGGTGGTGGCGGAGATGGACGATAGTGGGTGGTGGACGGTGGTGGGTGTAGGAGGACAGTGGTGGGTGGTGGGCGTTGATGGGTGGTGGACGATGGTGATGGTGGGTGGTGGACGGTGGTGGTGATGAACGGTAGTAGTGGACGGTGGTGGGTGTTGGAGGACAGTGGTGGGTGGTGGACGTTGATGGGTGGTGGCCGGTGGTGGTGGTGATGATGGACGGTGGTGGGTGGTGGATGGTGGACGGTGGTGGTGGTGGGTGGTGGACAGTGGTAGTGGTGATGGACGGTGGTGGGTGGTGGATGGTGGATGGTGGATAATGATATACATATGGATGTGTGTTGGTGTATTGGTCGGAAACGTGTAGCAAAAAAAGTAAATGCTGAAAGATAATAATTAAATATATTGTAGGAGATTCGTAGCAATTTGCGATGTACTAGTTTCGTAGAAAATGTGTAGGAATTTGCGTAGGAAATGCGTTGAAAACAGGTTTCCTACGAGCTGTTTTCCTACATCAAGTGTTTGTCACAAATGCGTAGAAAAGCCAGTTTTGTGACGCATTTCCTAGGAAAACTGGTGTAAGAAATTTCAGATTTTCTAGTAGTGGCACGTCGTATGTCTTGTCACCAAAGGTGAAGAGGGTTACTTCCATTACAAGAATAACGATTAATAGTGGCGACCTTAATAGCGGCGACATCCAATATGTCGCCGCTATTGGTCCAATCCGCAAACCGGTGTCCCATGTTAAACCCTAGCCACACGATTCATATCATCATCCAACGGCTGGGGTTTGCCCAGATTAATAGCGGCGACGCATACAACCAATAGCGGCGACATGTTGTCGCCCCTATTGGCCCGACGAATAAAGCAAGGAATTTGAAAATTATGAGTATATTAGTAAAATTGTTAGTATAGTTTATTATGATTCAATTGCTAATACTTAGGATTATTAAAATCATATTCGGCTAGAATATATTATTATTGTTTCCAAGTAATAGTAGTACTTTTATATTTATATTAACGTCAATATTAATTATAGAAGTTTAATCATTCAACTTTAGAAAGCATAAATAAACTTACTGCAATGTAAATGTCCTTTTGAAATAAACCATAGAAGAACCACGTAACAGCACTTATGGACAAGAAAAATGATAACCCAAATGGCATGAACTCTACACTCTTAGTTCTTATCACCTTTTTCTGCATTATACAAGAAATTTAAATTAGTTTCACTACTAATCTTCCATCACACATTCACACCAACCCAACTCGACTTGACTCGAAAATCTTTCTAATATTACGTACCATGATGCTTAGTGGTGCTGCATATACACTAACCGAAACGACCAAACATATCCATCCAAGAATCATGGCCCGGGTAGGACCTTCAGCTAGGTAATGAGTCGAAAGAGCAATTATCCAAAATCCCACAAAGTTCAATGACACAACAAGTTTTGTGGTTTGAATCTGTAACACTAAGTAATATAACTATTGCACAAAATATCAATAATATATAATGAAGCAAACAATAATATCAAGATGTAATTTACCTTAATGTCCTTGGGGGCGTAAGCAATATAAATCGATATGTAAAGGGTCTCAATGACACAACCAAAGGCGTTGATGGTGATGAGAAGCATAGCATCGGATTTAAGTGTGGCGTAATATATCCAAATCATCGAGCTAAAGAGAGCCACCACATACGGTATAGATTGAAAGCCTTCTGTTGATTTCTTTGTGATGATTTTGTAGAACGTTGGTCTGAATACATGCATGCAAAGTATACTTTTGGTAACTTATATATATAAGGAAGTGGTAAGGTTAGTGTAAAAAAGACATTTTTTCTACAAAGTGTAAGAAAGCTATGTAGGCATGGTGTTTTAAATTTTAGGTATGATGTTTTATATTCTTTTAGTGTGGTATAACATATAAAAACTGTTGATCATTCAGGCCCCTCTCCACTCACACAACACACTCACGTACAGAAGATAACAAAAGAAAAGTTTGCTTGTTATTTTATTCAACACCCAATTAAGCCTTAAATAGGCATACATGCAACAACGTGAACAAGAACTATTCAAAATACAGCTACTTACTCATCTTCCTAAGGAATCGGTTGACTCAACTAACCCATTTGACCACATGCTAAATACACTTCTAACGTATACATTGGCCCTAACTTATTCAAACATAACTAAATAAATAAATAAACCACAAATAACCAGCGGACCTAGTTGATTATTCGACCCGTACTCGACCCGAAATAACCCGCAACATCATGATTGCCCAACATTCACCCCCGTCACACCTACGGTCTCGGTCTAGTTTAGCCGCCGTTTTGTTGCAGCTTGTCGGTCTTCTTTTTTAGGCAAACCGTGGTCTCGGTTACCTACTTTGGTCTTCGGTCTTTATTCACGGTGAAGAGAACAAATTCGGTCGGTCACGTCGTTCGGTCTGTCACGGCTTCCGTTCTTCTTCTCCGGTAACGGTCTTTCTTACGCCAGTATCTCCTTCCGGCTACGGGCTCTTTCTTCACTTTCCGGTTTCTTTCTTCTACTCGTTCTCACCCCTATAGCCAAAAGGGATGCTCCTTCCACATCTGCTGTGCTTTGCTTTCACTTGCGGCTTGCTTTCGGTGACATTTTTCTCGGCGACATCGGCTGCCTTGCTTTCTAATCTTCTGTAGACTATCAAAAACAGCCTCACGGTCTTCACCTCGGTTCCTCCTACTGCTGCGTTTTTCCCTGCAGCGAAAAGGGTTGCACTCTTTCTCGCCACCGACTCTCAAAACGGCCCTCGTATTCAACCTTGCGCTCTGATACCAAATGTTGATTCAGGCCCCTCTCCACTCACACAACACACACTCACATACAGAAGATAACAAAAGAAAAGTTTGCTTGTTATTTTATTCAACACCCAATGAAGCCTTAAATAGGCATACATGCAACAACGTGAATAAGAACTATTCAAAATACTACTTACTCATCTTCCTAAGGAATCGGTTGACTCAACTAACCCATTTGACCACATGCTAAATACACTTCTAACGTATACATTGGCCCTAACTTATTCAAACATAACTAAATAAATAAATAAACCACAAATAACCAGCGGACCCAGTTGATTATTCGACCCGTACTCGACCCGAAATAACCCGCAACATCATGATTACCCAACAAAAACATCAAACGCAACAATTTATAACACAGTCATATGTATTCTTGGCATTTAATTTAAAACATACTGATTAATTTCTTTGCATGGTGTTTTAGATTCATGTCTAGAATTCATTTAATGGCATTTTAAATTGTTACGTTTGGTGTTTTTCTGTATAATACCATGCCAAAAGAATATAAAACATCATACCGAAAATTTAAAACCCCATGTCTTTATAGACTTCTTACACTTTGTACGATTCATACCCTTTTTACAGGAACCCTTACAGGGAGGAATTATATATATTGTGAAAATGTAAAATACAATCTCTCTTAACGTACAATACGTACGAGATGAAATAATAACATGTGTGATTAGGGTTTTACCCTATGCGTGATTTCTCCTTTTGTACATGCGTGATTATGGTTTACATGTGTGATTATGGTTTTCAACATACATGATTATGGTTTTCAACATGCGTGATTAGGGTTTTGAGTTTTATAACATGCGTAATTTCATCTCGAACGCAGCGTACGTTAAGGAATTTTGTACGTTAACCAACCCCTGTATATATTTATACAAAAAGAGAATAATAACTTATTAACTTACGCCGGCGCAAGATACACCATGAAGGAAATGACATTTCCTGCATGCAAATATGTATATTTAAAATACTTCACCAAGTAAACTTTCCTGACTTCATGTTACCTTGTTAGAAATCAACTTTTATCAACGAACAAATTCGACCAACATATCACTGACCAATTTATAATAGTCATATATGTTCGTCGGTGACAGGTTAATGAAAATCCTCTCGTGATCCGTCAGTGAATTCTTTACATGTCTGGTTTAATTCCCAACAGACCTTCACCGAGTGATTACAAATTGACAAGGTTGCTAGTGAAAGTCCTCTCTAATTTGTAGTTTACCTATTTTTTGAAAATTTCGGCCATTTTTAAATAGCGTGACAAAGTCTAGGGTTTCAGTTATTTTCTCCTATACATTAAGAAAAATGAAACTATTCAATGATAAATTTAAAGAATCTAAAAAAACTGATAAAAAAGACCGGAGGGTTATAATTATCCAATTATGAAATTCAAACTCTTAAGGACTTTACATAGATCCTAACCAACGAGATTGATAAAGGAATTTAGTCTTAAGGCTATATGATGTGGGTATACCTCTCTGCTTCTTCGCTAGTTAGTTTTACAGAATAATTTTAAAAAAGACTTTTGTGGTGTAAAATATTCGTAGTGTTTGGACCGCCATTGTGCAGATATGGCAAAAAACGCTTCTCCACACCAAATGGCTTAAGAAACTATATATACGGAAACTGAAACATAAAGAAAAAAAAAAGTTAAGTCAAAATTTTACCTAAAATTCCAAAGGTAAAAGTCAAAGGATGTTGAATATTTGTGAAAATGGACATTGTTTTTGTTGTGTTTGAAAACGGAAATTAAGCTGGACCAAAAGAGAAATGGGCTTCTCCTAGTTCAGTTAATTGGAATTCAATTGCACAACATAAAAAACATCTGTGATGTGACATTTATATAGGCAAGAGAATAAATGAACTAAGGGTTTACTATATGTGGCATGATGACACTTGATCTAATTAAGTAAACAAGTTTAATTTTGCAGCAGATTATTGCCATTATTTTAGCTCATAGTGGGGTTGATTTGGATCCAATCTTCTTATTAAATTTCATTAATGGTTAAATGATTTGGTTCTTATTAAATTTCATTATAATGGTTAAATGATTTGGTTTTTAATACACGTATTCTTTTCATCATGCACCCCACCTAATAACTTTACACTATTGATAGATCATTGCAACATAAGCTTTAAGCTATTTATCTTCTTGAAGATTTTTTTAATATTTAGATTTCCATAAGTTTTTTTTTTTTAACGGCGATACTTCTATATAAAATATAGAAAACGGGCCAGCAAGAAACTAAAACCCGACATTATAAGATTATTAAAGTCACACCACCTATCCCAATTAATATTACAATATTTCTATCTATTTGTAAACCAAGAAAATGGGTTTTCCTTTATCCTTTTCGCCGTTCGGTTATAATGGACGTTTCGACCATTAAAAGTCTTCTCATTCCTTGCCTTCCATACCTCCCAAGCCACCACTTAAAGAACCGCACCAATCAATTTCTTCCACTCTTTAGATCCATTCATCTCCATATGCACCGGTAGTCGTTATTGAATCAAGTCAATATTTTCTGGGAACGGGATTTTTATCAAAGCGAAAACCGCCCACCAAATAGACTTAGTACATAAACAATCCCACATTATATGGAACACATCTTCTTCTCTCAAACCACATCTCGGACATAAGATATCGCCCAACAAAATTCCTCTATTCGTGAGACCAACCTTCAAAGGAATATGATTCACTGAGGTGCTCCACCCAAAAATGTTAACTTTTGGCGGAATCCAGTTGTTCCACAAGGACCACGCACAGTTTAGCCCATATAAATTATCATAAATCTTACCTCTAAGGGCTACAACAGAAAAAGACTCTTTGACTCCATCATTCCACACCAGACATCACTTTTATTTGTAACAAAAACAGAAGCGAGGGCAGCTTGCAGATGCTGAATTTGCGTCACTTCTTGGCTGGTAACTGGGCTGCGAATCCTTTGATATATTTAATTGACTGAACTAGAAAAAACTGAAGGGGGGTGGTGAACAAAAGTGTTGACCAGCAAGGCCAGAAAAACATGTAACACCATCAATTAAGAATTCACATCAAATTTTGCAAATTGTGTAAAAGATCAACAACTAACTAAATAACCAAACAAACACAAATTTATAACGATACCTAATGTTCTCAACTTAAGCTTAACCTAAAACTGCAATTATCATGTTAAATGTGAGTTGTTAAACAACTTATACACAAATTAAACGATTGATCAACAACACTTGCCGAAAGCATCATGAGCGTCAGCAATCAAATCACAAAACTTAGAGTAGTTAATGGGGATTTATCTGTACATAAAAAGTGTGCAAGCGGAAGAATCTTATCGTAAGAACAAAGCAAGCTCTGAAAGTACATTGTGAGTGAAAATGAAATGAGTACCGAGTTAGTTCAAAATCATCCACCTTGATTGTTTCGCAATCGCAGACCGTTGTCACCGCCATTAAAGAATCTATTTTCAAAGCAACAATAATAACAAAAAACAAGTAAAAGGGCCACAGATACCATTGGATTTGAGGCTCAAGATCTGCAAAGCTAAAAGTTCGCTAATGGTGTTTGCTGGAATCTGTGCATGAAACCCAACTCCGTGAAGCCGGAAACCGATGATACATGACCATCTTCACTGCACGTGACTCCAATCTAGTGATTACACATTGTAGTTGAGTTGAGATCCAATTTAGTAAGTGGACATTAAAAAATGGAAAACCCTAAATCAAAACATGAAATATATAACCCTAAAACCCTAAAAACACAAGACAAAAACAAACAATCTGTGTGAATAGTAAAATAAATAAAACATTAAAAAGGAAAACTTTTAACCGATTTATTAAAATATCATAAAAACATTAAAATACCAAAAACAACACACAGATTGTAAAAACCATAAAATCGAAGGAAAGAACAACACACGGAAATCACAATTTATTACCTATTTTTGACCAATCCTGAAAGAGAGATTGGGTGTAGCCCATTAACATGGAACAATATGCAAAACAAAAAATGATAAAGGATTATTATACATGATATCAACTGTAAGAACAAAATTGAAGTAAAGTTACAGTAATGAATATCAAATATAAAAGCAAAACATACCTGGATCTTATCAGGATGAATCTGTCGCAACCCCCGTGTAACACCCTATGTCCAACTTAATCAATTGTCCAAATAATTTGACTTATAATAGTGTATTAAGATTAAACGTACACTTAAAAATACGAGTTTGTTAAAACATTTTACTAAATAAAACATTCCAACATTTTGTAATTTAGTTTGCAGTTTAAAACGTGACGACGAAACTATTCGTGGAAGCTTGATCTCGTGTGTTCGGTTCTTCGTCGGGCTCAGTCGTCATCCGGTACTACTAGGCAACCTACATTCCATAAACATGAAATGATTTTAGTCATACGCGGTTTAAAACTTGTTCAAATGGATTCACAAAACAAAACTCAACAAAAATAACTGGGCGCTACCGTAACTTGCGGTAGCCACCGTAAGTTACAGTAGCCTCTGGGCATTCAGGGGCTGCCGTAAAGCAGTATAAAACCACCGTAACAAATTTAGTGGCTACCGTAAGTTACGGTAGCTACCGTAACTTACGGTAGCTGCTGCATGTTCTTTATGCTTTGCTGTTTTGACCCGTTCATGTATAATTCCAACAAAAACAGGTTTGTATGCCCCCTCTAACTTATGAAATTTATAATTTCAAAATCTCCTATCATATTAGGTTCAAGTAACGAGTTTCTTACGTAACTAAAACCCGTTTACTCTCAAGTGCTTATTTTGACCCGTTAAGGGTATTTAAGCACTTCCAAGCTTAAAATTGTTTTCGATCGCTTCTAGCATTACATTACCACATTTCTTATCATAAAACTTCCTGCCACTACTGAATTTATGGTGGGTTTACTATGATAACCTATGTAAAACTGAGTTTTACCCCTCCACTCATTATTTTACGGCAAGGACTCAAATAGAGCCAATTGACTAACATATTACATCTTTTAACTTCTATGCTTATCCTAAGTATTTATCTAACCAAGAAACTCGTTTCCAAACAACCTTTAAAGTTTGTTTGCTCAGTTTAACTTATAAGGGTGTTTTGGTCCATTTCGGCCCTTCATTAACGATGAGAGATTTTTGTTAACATGTTTGACCTATAAGCCCTCTTTCCAACTATGATTTTGTTTGAAAAGTCATTAGGCCTTTCAAACTTAATGATCATCGTTTGTAACCCTCGGTTTACCTATTAAAGTAACCAAAATCTATTTTAGACTCCGATTAACTCTCATTAAACCTTACGTTTGAATGAGAGTTATTCTATTTTGCGTACCTCGTTCGGATCCTTATATTGACCCACTTAAATACCTTGCCTCAATAGCCGCTAAGTAATGGCGATGTAAATATCCACACGATAGTTATTTCTGTAATCATACAATCTCAACATACCATTAGTCGATATGGTCAAAGAGTGATATTTTCACGTTTTGACTCGTTTGGTCTAAATGACCAATTATATTGGCGAGATGAAGCTTATTGCCATCTCGTCTACACGACTCGCTCCGGTTTACACCACATGGTCGTTTTAATTATAAATCACCTCTTAACGCTTTTTGGCCTATTAAGGCTTACGAGATAAGTACCTTTCAAAACCAACAATTATTGTCAACGAGTGACCAAATTAAAATTTTACCCTTGTTGGTTATCATGATTTACCTTACATGGTAACCTTTAAAAGTACATGTTTCATTCGTCATAACATGATCGAATTACCGATTTAACTCATTTTTAACCATCAATATGGTTTTTTATCCTATTTGGATATCTTGTTCCGTATGACTACACGCCGGAACACCATATCTCAAAGGCATTTGTCTTATTCTTAATTAATACAACAAAGAACATTCTAAAACATATGACTAGTGTAAGCTATACTTACCTTGAATCCGAATTATGCTTTTCCTCCATTCTTGATTTGTTTGACCCGCTTCCTTTCCCAAGCCTCCACCTAGCTCGTTGTAACAACCCTCACTAAAAAATTAATATTTAGTATGATAATTATGCAATAAGGAAACCCTAATTAAGTTAGTATGATTAATTAATCAGTTAATCAATATTAATTAAGCTAACAAGATTAATTAAGTTAAGTAAGGTCTATTAAAAATAGATATATATGGGGTCGTATAAGAACGTTTAATATTAATAATAAAATATATTATTTTTTTCCTTACTCCGTTTTTAATGAAACTTAGGTTAAAACGTAGATAAAAATATGCTCGTTCTAAAGACACATTCGTCGTTTTATAAAACGTTATATTTTAAAAGTTATGCAAGAAAAACGAGTGAAGCAGCTGAATTAATATATATAAGCAAGCTAGCTAGCACGTCAAGCAGGTAGGTAGGCACGTCAACTTATCCCACATCGACCAGAATATGAAATTGAGGTGCTTGCCTGCTTGCTATAAATAAGAAGCTTAGGATTCATTTTTCTTTGCTCATTTCTTTTCTTCTTCTCTCTATACGTTGGTGTTCTAACCAATAATCACTCAATCGCTATTACGATTCATTTTCCGAGTGATCAATATATCCAAAGAATGTCCAAGTGCCGCCCACATTGGGTTATACTTTGTCGTTTGTCGATAATTCGATAAATGAGTTGAAGTATTATACTTTGTCGTTTGTCGATAATTCGATAAATGAGTTGAAGTATTATACTTTGTCGTTTGTTGATAATTCGATAAATGAGTTGAAGTATTATACTTTGTCGTTTGTCGTCAATTCGATAAATGAGTTGAAGTATTGCACTTTGTCGTTCATTGTGAGAATTTGATCTCGTGAGTTATCGTAAAAGCTGTATTGATCATTAACCCGGTTTTTGTGAAATTCGTTAAGGTTCGAATCTCATGACTACCGTTAAGGTTTGATTTGGGTTTTACACCAATACGTATTCCATTCTGTTAAACTTACCAAAAAAAAATACTCCCAACTACACCCTTACAATCAAACAAACTATTAAATCATCAGAAGATCCAGAATAATAAGGTACATGCTTAATTATCGGGAAAAGTAGAATCAAGAAGTTTGTTAACTCAATCCTGCATGATGATTAGTGAGTTATTCTTCTTTTATAAACTCTTTTCTCACAGTTTGTGAGTTGTTAACTGTTTACAATACTCCAAATTCATTTTTCCGAGATTATAATAACAGTGATTAAGTTGATGTAATCACCAAATTACAGCCAGTATGTGGGGTATTGTGCACATTACTACAGTTTAAATCATTTTAGGTGGGCGAACCTAATTTAATTGATTTACGTCATTCATTGGGGCAGCCAATGGTGATATGACCACTGTCACAGATCCGGTCGAGTGACAAATACTGTGGGTAGTTGGTTGATATCAGAAACATGCGTAAAAGATCTTAACACTGTGAATAATCATAAAACGTGTCATTTTCAGTAAAATGAATAATTCACTCAGTATTTCCCGCTGACAAAATCTTTTTAAAACGCGTTTCAGGTAATTACAATAGATTGGAGTAAGGATTGGATCCGACACTGAAGGACTTCAAGAAGTGGCTTATTTTCAAATTAAGAAATATTGTTTTTATTAAAAGCTACCTTTGTAAAACATGGAAATTATTCCATCTTTTTAAATAAAATCCGGTGTTTCTAAACTCTGATATTTTTCCTAACTCACGGTCCTGATGAAATTTCCGCTGCAATGTTTTTCAAAATAATCACCGGTACCACTGGACTGCTCACGGCACCGATTCCGGCCAGATGGGGTCGGGGGTCGTGACAGAAGGTGGTATCAGAGCTAAGCCACTACTTTTAGCCTATAAGTGTTGTGATAACAATACTTAAATAAAAGAGTTAGGAGATTGCTATTAACTGGTAGCACATCTGATAGAATTTAGACTTGAACATAAGAAAAGATGCCTTAGTATAAACTAAGCCACTTGTTTAGAGCAAGTAGGTGTTATAATAATAATACCTAAGCTTAAACGGAAAGTTAGAAACTTAATATTATCTGATAACATTCTGAATGATATTTAGACTTGAACTTAAGAATTTTGCCTTAAAATAAACTTTAAGGTAAATTACTTATATAAGTATAATGTAATGAATACTGGTATGTCATAAGAATGACGGTTAGCAGGCAATAGCACTTAATTGCTATTTATTCTTGCTTATTGATATTATTTGGTCTAGAATAAGATATGTTATGGGAATACAAATTTCCTTGATTCTGGATAAAAGTCCTAATAAAAGAGACACTTTTAAAATCTTGAAAATATACTATTTATGGGAAATAGAAAATTTTCTCCGGCAAAACTGGGTATAGAGTAGCAAACTCTCCAGCTTGTCCGGATATACTGAGGTTACCTCTCCGGCGCGAACCGGGTAAGATGGGGTATATAAAATGTCAAACAAGTGACAAGATTTCCCTAAATAAGTATCATGGCCAGATATCAGACTTGTTTTTGAAAATAAGAATCTGTTAAATACATTAGCCTTATAAAGGGTATGTATATTACAGCATGTGAAATATATGATTATATAGATATGTATATCTATAAGAAATTTCAAAAGCCACAACAATTGATAATTAAGGATAAAGCACAAGTATATGTGTCAATAATAAATCTAGATTCCTTTATCAAAAATCTCTTACCTATATCGATATCAAACATTATTTTGTTTGATCATCTATCTCGTAACTCGAGCAACAATAATAAATGGAAATCCATTAAGTTAGGACACCATCAAAAATATAAGAATTACCAATGCGTTACCATAAATTATTAACGCCATAAATTATGAACGCAAGTAAGAACCATCTAAAGTTGTGCTAATGCACCAGAAAACACATGAAACCTAAAATTTCACAAGACATCAAAGTGTATCACCTACAATTTCCAAGGCAAGACCTTTGAAAAATATAAATTTGGGCACGATGATACCAACACTAATTCCATCAGTAACAGAACTCCTAATTAAAAATCGGCACTTTGCCACATGATCTTACAAACGATCAAAATATCGCTTAGGTACGTTGGAACAATATTTCACAACCATCAATGCACAGTCTAATTATAGTCATAATTATTGGCACTACAAAAGAAGTCATCTACCTTTGCAAATCCCCTACTTCATTTCATTTCATTCGACATTCCTTGGTAATTTCACGTAACAACGGTTATCACACGAGATTTCAGATAAAGTTCTTATATTTCTTCCGTTGCAATTCTGACTTCTGCCTATAAAGAGTTGACTTTCGTGTTTCTACTTCCTCTAATAGTCATCATACCATGAGGATTTCTTTCATAGTAGCAAATATTGATTCATTTCATTTCTTGATAAATCCACACGCTCCACATGCACTGTTTGTTACGCATGTGGTTCATTTCAATTATAAAAGACCATAAGAGGACATCATTCCAATTTGTTGTTTTATCAAAAGCTCAAATATCATTTCGCTATACTTGATCTTTGCATTTATAAACCACGGTTATTGCAAAATGTTGACTCTTTGATATCGAGTCATTAAGTTTCTTGAAAAACTCAATTTCCTTTAACATACATGGGTTTTGTTGTAACCATATCCAAAAAAATTCTTATTAATACATGAACTCGTTTTGTTTACACCAAGTTCAATTGTTTGAACTTGCTCGTATTACGTATTCAATTCAAAATCCCATATGATGGATTGAAGCCATCATATTCAAAATAGTCCTAACAAGCACTTCAATTCTCTTAAACCATAATATGCTTGTTTAGTCTTCGAATTCATCAAATCATCTCTTTGATCACGATCACTTTGTGATGACATTTTCACAAATTTGAAGATTGCGCTAATCTAGGATTTAATTATTTATTTATTTATTTATTTATAATGAATCCTCTTTATTGATTTATTTTATAAAAGCAATCTTAATACAATTATGTGCTAAGATAATGATCCACCATTTCATGTCCTAATTCCGTAGTCCTTACAACCTCAATCGAGCCTTTCATGATATTCTTACTTTATCATCATTGATCGAAAAACATTATATAAAATTGATTATATATGGAAACTTACAATATGGTATTTCTATATTTAAAATTCTTGTTAAACCATTAAGGTAAAGAATTTATATTTTTACGTATAAAATTTTGTTTGAAGTATACTCTCATTTAAGTTTATGCATTTTTGGCAATTAATATTAATATTATTAGTATTATTATTTTTAGATACTAGAGTTATTATCAAGGGCATGTATTGAATAGCCTAGCCTTAGTTAGGCATGGACTGGCCACCTATGCTTAAACAAGGCAGCACTAATCAATATCCAACCATGATAATAACTAGTTAATATATATAAATCATCATACCTATTTAATAAATTTTAATTTTACTTTATACTAAAAAGAGAAGACATATTTTTAGAAGGACTAATAAAATTACATAAATAATTATGTATCACATATTTTGTAGTAATTATGTACTATAACACTCTAGCAAGAAAATAACCATATAAGAATAATATAATAGTCAGCGACTACATTGGGTTAGAAGAACATTGTAATACATAAAGAATAGTCACCACAACATTTGTAACTACATTTTACAACGCTATATGGTTTCAAAATAAAAATAAGTAATCACATAGAATTGACCCAGTGTTATATAAAATATTTTACAAATACTTTTACCCCTTTTATTCACAATTTTCATTTAAACGTTATAAATAATAGTGATTCTTTTATAAAATCATAATACTAAAATATTTTAAATGTAATAACTGCGTTGCGTTATTTTGTAATCTATATTACATAGTAAATATAAATTATTTTACATAGTATAATAAAATACTAAAATAATTTTTATTTGAAAGTGGTAACCATTTACATATAGTAAAAATGCGAAACAAATAATATATATTACATTGGCTTTACAAATATAATATAATGGTTGGTCATGTCAAAACAACTTATTTTTATTATATTTCCATCTCTAGGACATAGCATGAAAAATATAGTCACTAATAGTGTACTATCACATTATTTCACCATTTAAAACAATTTGGAATTCTAATACACTAACTCTATTGTCCTTTGGTGTATCTTTGCAATTCACTCATCTCAACACATAGAATTTCTCATATCATAATTCAATATTTGACGAATCATTTTCATGTTTTCATTTCATTTTGAACCGGTCAATCTTAAGTCTTCCTTAAGTACCAATCAAGGTAAGTTTTCTTCTGACAAAGAATTTTACTAATTCCAAAAAAGTTCTTCACATTCGTTTTTCTATAGATCATATATCTTTTGGCTTGAACCCAATCACCTTGAAAAACTATACCATTTCATCTCATTCGTTTGAACATTTCATCTTTTGAAATATCTTGATTCGCTTCCTTGAAACTCACAATTTCGAAAACGGTGAATTTATTCGGTCATCATTATTGAATTCTTTCAATCATTACAAACACTTTGTTGCATCCGGATAGAGCTGTAGCCTGTGTTAAGCCCTATTCATAAGTCATTCGTTCGATTTGTCATATTCCTGGTACAATTATGTACTCAGATTACAATACACTAAATCCTGTTGTCCAGTACCATTTAAGTAAACGATATTGATTTTCGGATAATCATTAACAAATCATTTTCCATACTTCCATTCACAAATAGATATTTATCAATTCAGAATCTCCCTCAAATTGATCAAAGTAAGTTCATTTCGGATATTGAATCCAATTGTTTCTATAAATCATTTTTATTTTTAAAATGTTCATACCCCTCAAAATATCTTTTGATTCCATTCCACGCTACATTATTCCTCTTAATTAAAAGAAGAAACATTACCCCAAGAAAATATCATAGTTCAAATCTCGAGGACGAGATTTTTATTAAGGTGGGGAGGATGTAACAACCCTCACTAAAAAATTAATATTTAGTATGATAATTATGCAATAAGGAAACCCTAATTAAGTTAATATGATTAATTAATCAGTTAATCAATATTAATTAAGCTAACAAGATTAATTAAGCTAAGTAAGGTCTATTAAAAATAGATATATATGGGGTCGTATAAGAACGTTTAATATTAATAATAAAATATATTATTTTTTTTCCTTACTCCGTTTTTAATGAAACTTAGGTTAAAACGTAGATAAAAATATGCTCGTTCTAAAGACACATTCGTCGTTTTATAAAACGTTATATTTTAAAAGTTATGCAAGAAAAACGAGTGAAGCAGCTGAATTAATATATATAAGCAAGCTAGCTAGCATGTCAAGCAGGTAGGTAGGCACGTCAACTTATCCCACATCGACCAGAATATGAAATTGAGGTGCTTGCCTGCTTGCTATAAATAAGAAGCTTAGGATTCATTTTTCTTTGCTCATTTCTTTTCTTCTTCTCTCTATACGTTGGTGTTCTAACCAATAATCACTCAATCGCTATTACGATTCATTTTCCGAGTGATCAATATATCCAAAGAATGTCTAAGTGCCGCCCACATTGGGTTATACTTTGTCGTTTGTCGATAATTCGATAAATGAGTTGAAGTATTATACTTTGTCGTTTGTCGATAATTCGATAAATGAGTTGAAGTATTATACTTTGTCGTTTGTCGATAATTCGATAAATGAGTTGAAGTATTATACTTTGTCGTTTGTCGTCAATTCGATAAATGAGTTGAAGTATTTCACTTTGTCGTTCATTGTGAGAATTTGATCTCGTGAGTTATCGTAAAAGCTGTATTGATCATTAACCCGGTTTTTGTGAAATTCGTTAAGGTTCGAATCTCATGACTACCGTTAAGGTTTGATTTGGGTTTTACACCAATACGTATTCCATTCTGTTAAACTTACCAAAAAAAAATACTCCCAACTACACCCTTACAATCAAACAAACTATTAAATCATCAGAAGATCCAGAATAATAAAGTACATGCTTAATTATCGGGAAAAGTAGAATCAAGAAGTTTGTTAACTCAATCCTGCATGATGATTAGTGAGTTATTCTTCTTTTATAAACTCTTTTCTCACAGTTTGTGAGTTGTTAACTGTTTACAATACTCCAAATTCATTTTTCCGAGATTATAATAACAGTGATTAAGTTGATGTAATCACCAAATTACAGCCAGTATGTGGGGTATTGTGCACATTACTACAGTTTAAATCATTTTAGGTGGGCGAACCTAATTTAATTGATTTACGTCATTCATTGGGGCAGCCAATGGTGATATGACCACTGTCACAGATCCGGTCGAGTGACAAATACTGTGGGTAGTTGGTTGATATCAGAAACATGCGTAAAAGATCTTAACACTGTGAA
Source organism: Helianthus annuus (assembly GCF_002127325.2). Classification (NCBI taxonomy): domain Eukaryota; kingdom Viridiplantae; phylum Streptophyta; class Magnoliopsida; order Asterales; family Asteraceae; genus Helianthus; species Helianthus annuus. The sequence continues at coordinate 117,649,497 of NC_035440.2, forward strand.
TAATCATAAAACGTGTCATTTTCAGTAAAATGAATAATTCACTCAGTATTTCCCGCTGACAAAATCTTTTTAAAACGCGTTTCAGGTAATTACAATAGATTGGAGTAAGGATTGGATCCGACACTGAAGGACTTCAAGAAGTGGCTTATTTTCAAATTAAGAAATATTGTTTTTATTAAAAGCTACCTTTGTAAAACATGGAAATTATTCCATCTTTTTAAATAAAATCCGGTGTTTCTAAACTCTGATATTTTTCCTAACTCACGGTCCTGATGAAATTTCCGCTGCAATGTTTTTCAAAATAATCAACGGTACCACTGGACTGCTCACGGCACCGATTCCGGCCAGATGGGGTCGGGGGTCGTGACACTCGTTAGGCGTCAAACTATATTCAATCATTTACAAGGCGGTTAAATTAGTCATAAAAATCACGACTATTCCACCTCACTTATTCTCTATGCCGAAGCTACTATTCGACTTCATGATTAGTTAACTTAGCTTATAAAAAGTTAACTACTTTTTGATCACATGGTTTACACAATTAAGTCAAATCAACATTATGATTAGAACCCGCTTTACCCCATCTTTCACGTAATTAGTCAAACAAGGCAATTACGCGTTTCATTCGTAATTTCAAAATATGAACATTCACTTAGGCATTTTAACAAACACGTTGGGGGCATATTCTATAAAATCAACTATCAATTTTCATAACTAGTTATTTAGCCAAGCTTAACATCAATTAAGCATGTTCATATAAATTTTCACATTAACAAAATCTGAATTCACTTCCTAGAGCTCAAATTACACTAGAACAACAATCAAAATTCTAGTGTTTAACATATTCTTACAAAACCCACTTATCACCTTTAATGGTGATTGTGAATTCACAAGATTAAGCAAAATTTCAACAAGTAATTGACTAGGGTTTATCCCTAATCACTATCTCATTCCTATTTCATCCAAGCAACTATCATGCATCATAAATTTCGAGTTCCAAGTATTGATTCAAAATTTCAATTGGAATCTTAAATTCCACATACCTTATGATCATTTTACTGAGGTGATCACTAATCCATGCTTGGATTTCAATTTGGGTGTGATTTGCCCTTCCAATTGCTTGTAGTTTAGCTTGTTAGGGTTTGAAAGATGAGAGCTCCTGGCTCCTCTAGAATTGTCGACCAGAACACACACTCAAGGTGTGTGTTTTGGTGTTTCATGTTTCATTTTATTAAAACTTGTTTTAAGTTTATCACATTTGGCCCCTATACTTAACCCAAGTTGCATATAGTGTGTTTTAACATATTTTCTTTTTACTATAAGGCTTATGACTAACTAGGTTATTTATTCCTAGTTGCTTAATCCTGTTCATAACCCGTTTTATTTTAAGTCCCGTTAACTCGGACCTTTTATATACTTTGTTTTCTCAAAGTATTTCTTTCCCCCTTTTAATTAATATTAGGATGATTTGTTTACGTCATAATATTTACTGGGTTAAATTTTTACCACTAACGGTATCTTACCCGTCTTTTAGTATTAACGTGGTTTGATTACCAAACCCGTTTTCGGGATGTTACACCCCGCCCCCTATCTGTCTCGGGAACGGGCGGCCGCGAGACTCGGTGTTGGTGGTATAGGTGTTTATTAATTTGGCAGCGGAAATTACATCAGGAACGTAGTTAGGAAATATTTTATCAGAGTAAATACCACATTTTATAATATTAAACATATTGGGATAAAACCCAAGTTTTTATTACAAACATTTTTATAGGGATAAACCCGATTTTATTGAATAAAACATCTTCTTTTATTTAGGTAACTTTTATAGCCACTTTTCCAAGCCTTCAGTGTTGTCCAGCTGGCTTCTAATTGGCTTTCACATTGTGTTACCTGAAACGCGTTTAAAAATATTTTGTCAGTGGGAAATACTGGTGAGTGAATCCCAGTTCAATCAAGAAAAGTTTTATTAATTTAAACAGTATTGATAGCGATTACAATGTTTACATCTACCCAATTACTCATTCAGTACTGTCAATCCTGACTGGTGGGTCATATTACACATTGGTTAACTCTTTGTCCAATGGCAACGTGTTCCACATTTTGTATACACAACCCCAACATACCGGCAGTAATTGTAGAATTACAAAGACTCAATCACTGCTAAATTACATTGTAAAATATTTAAGGTTTTGTAAAAACTGTTTACAAAAGGGAGATTACTCACATTGCTGTCTTAGGTTTTCTGTAAGGATTTCCTGGGAATTATCTATATAAATACACACGTGTTAGTATAATAACCCATTTTAACATTAGTAATACCCTCCCCGAGACGGCATTCCAACGACTACGTCGGGCAGAACCACGACAACCGTTACGGAACCCTAGATCAATCGGGCAGTGTATCTATTACATATCCAGGGGTTATGATACTTACAACGGAGCAGAACTTCGTTATTTAGGGGGTATTATATCCGAAAATAGTTTCTACTATTAAGAAATTCGAGATTAAGAAAAGGAAATGAGCGATCGGAACTGAAGGCCGATGCCCTCAATTTATAGGGCTGTAATATGACTTCCTCGCGGCCCGCGACAGCCACCGCTGCCTCTTTCGCGGCCCGCGAGATTGGTGGCTAGGGTTGTATGCTTGATTGGTCACGAGATAGCTTCGACGGGTGTTAGGCCACGTGGCAGCTCAGGGCTGCGCCACTTGCCCAGGCGCTCGCGGCCCGCGTAGACTCAAGTGAAGTCTGTCGCGACCCGCCAGAGCCCTTATTTTCTTGTTTTTAATTTATTTTAATAAAAATTAAGGTATTCGGGGTCCTTTTTTACGTATGGGGTGTATTTTAGGACATATTGGGACATTCTAATTATTTTTAGGGTGTCGGAAATATTTCGAGGGTTGTTATATCCTCCCCACCTTGTTTTAGAGCTTGTCCTCGAGATCTACTGGAACAAGTGTGGATATTTTCTTTGCATTTTTTATTCAAGCTCCCATGTGTATTCTGGTCCTCTTTTGGAGTCCCATTTTACTTTAACCATAACTAATCTCTTGTGCTTGAGGTTCTTGACTTTCCTGTCTTCAATCTGTAGAGGCCTTTCTACAAATTTATGTTGTTCATTTACCTTTATATCCTTTAGAGGCACTACAAGTGATTTATCAGCTAAACATTTCTTGAGATTAGATACATGAAATACATCATGTATTCCTGCCATTTCCTCTGGCAGTTGTAGCTGATAGGCTACATGTCCTATTCTTCTAATAATATCAAAAGGTCCAACATACCTGGGACTTAGCTTCCCTATTTTGATGAATCTTACCACTCATTTCCAATGAGAGACTTTCAACAACACTTTGTCTCCTATCTGAAATTCCAATGGTTTTCGCCTGTTATCAGCATAACTCTTCTGTCGATCACGCGCTGCTTTCAGTCGTTCCTTGACTTGAATGATTTTATCAGTCGTTTCTTGCACTATCTCAGGTCCAGATAGTTGCTTTTCCCCAATTTCTGCCTAACAGACTGGGGTTCGGCACTTTCGCCCATAAAGTGCTTTGAATGGTGCAGCATTGATACTTGTGTGATAACTATTATTATAAGAAAATTCTATTAATGGTAAGTGATCGTCCCAATTACCTCCGAAATCAATTACACAAGCTCTAAGCATGTCCTCCATTGTCTGAATCGTCCTTTCGCTTTGTCCGTCCGTTTGAGGATGATAAGCTGTGCTTAGATTCAACTTGGTTCCCATTGCTTTTTGGAAACTTGCCCAAAAATGAGAGGTAAAATGACTATCCCTATCAGAAACAATTGATAAGGGAATTCCATGTAATGAAACTATTTCATTTACATACAACTCAGCTAACTGTTCCATACTGAAAGTTTCCTTCATCGGTAGGAAATGAGCTGACTTAGTTAGCCTGTCTACAATCACCCAGATTGTATTATTACCTTTTCTTGTTTTGGGTAGTTTGGTAACAAAATCCATTGTTATTAATTCCCATTTCCATACGTGCATTTCTAACTGTTGCAGCAATCCTGAGGGTTTCTGATGTTCAGCTTTGGCTTGTGAACAGGTTAAACACTTAGAAACATAAGCTGCTATATCCTTTTTCATTCCTATCCACCAAAAATTCTTTCTTAAGTCCTGATACATCGTATCACTTCCAGGATGCATCGTATACTTAGATTTATGGGCTTCTTCTAATATACGGTGACGTAGGTTTCTTAATTTAGGTATCCACATTCTTTTCTTATGGAATCTCCAAATTCCATCTGTCCCTTGTTCTAATTCCTGGATCATTCCTTTTAATTTTTCAGTATCATCCTTGATTACTGATTCATGTGCTTCTCTAATGTGATTATTTAAATCTACTTGTAGATTTAATTTAAGAGAACGTACCCTTTTTGGTTTTTCGTGATACTTTCGACTTAAAGCATCAGCCACTACATTTGCCTTTCCTGCATGGTACTGGATATTACAATCATAATCGCTAAGTATTTCCATCTAGCGTCTTTTGTGACAACCCGAAGTTTCAAGATCCTTCCTATGCATATTATTTGTTTGGCAAATCTTGTTTTACAATTTGATTTGTGTGGTGTCGTGTGCAATTACATGAATTGATTATATGCAGTCCATTTTATTAACTTTACTAAACATACTAACAACATTAATTCATCAATATCTAAATTGGACTTTAGGCAAACATGGTATTGGACCGTCAATTTAAAGCTGGTGCAATGTGAAATAGTGGCCATCAGACCACATGCAAGAGTGGTCGACAATTTGGAACCTTATAATCTAATTGGACCGAAGTTGTTTGTAGATATTTAAAATGGAAGTTAATAGTGGGCCGGCTATGTTGGGGTTAGATTGATATGCACATGCACACCCTATATCCGAATTATATTGGGTTCCGGCCCACTCTCATGTCTGGCCCGCAATGTTGAAAATTGAACTATGTTATGTTTATTTATAAATTATGAAACAGGGTTAAGTATATTTGAATAATTAACAAAACAAAACCCTATTCTCTTCTCAAGACTTTGAACGGCTGTAGCAGAAACCCAACCCCCCCCCATCAACGTATCCTATACTTTCAAGGCATTATACGTGTATTTATTATTGATAGGTATGTGGGTTATACTTTGCACATGTTATGTTATGCGTATTGGTATTATTGATCATACGTGTATTCATGAGTAACGTTTGAATGATGTTGATCGCATGAATGTATCTGATAACTAGTGGATAGGAATGTGTGATTATTAATGATAATGGTTGTCATGAATATTTGAACACGCATAATGAGGAAACGATGGACTAGGGTTATAGCACGTGATATTCTGATGTTCATGAAAAATTGATGATATGGGCCACATGCTGATTCAAATATTAACTCAGGATTAAATTATTGAAACTCTCGAACTGTGATATGTGTTAATGATCTAGGGATGTGTATATGTGAGTTTGATAAATGCTATGAAAGTTTGTGTTAATATTATTCTTGATGGAATATGTTGGTAGTATGTGCAATGTGCTGTTATGGTATTTGTCCATGATTATTAGTATGTTGTCAAGATTGACTAGTATGACTAAGATTAAAGGATGTTATGAATGATAATAATATGAGTGAGTAGGGGGTAAAGGGGTCAAATACACACTAGAGTCATACAAGTTCTTGTATTTATCCTAAATTGTGAGTGCACCCTTTCACGTTTACGTTCTAATCGGCCAAGCATATTATAAAAGATTGGGCCGAAGGTTATCATAAGAGATTGGGCCGAAGACTATCATGGTGGTTGGGTCAAAGTCAAGTGGGTTGCCCTTCGGTGGGCTGCCACTCGAATTATTTGGGCTACCTATGCGGATTGGATCGTATAGCAGTAGTGGGTCACACACATTCCCTTAGTAGCATGGGCTGTGAGGCCTGCTGAGTCATACATTTTCTGTCGGGTCCCGAGTCAGTTGAACCGCACATGTGTAAATGGACCGCACACTTGTTGGGTTTTATGCTTTCTAGGCCATACATGGCTAATGAATTGTCGCACAACATGTTTAATTGTTAAGACTGGTGTATGGGGTGATGAATATCAATACTTGTATTTTTATGCATTATTTGATGGATTAATGTGGAATGATACGTGTTGTACATGTATACAAACTGATTGTTGGGTGTAACTATCATAGGGTTTTGGTTGAACACCTCTGTTAACAAGTAATAAGTCCTACCGAGCAAATCAAAGGTGAGTTCATCTCTCTTGAGCATGCGTCCCGGTGGTTGGGACAGTCAGTGGGTATCCCAGGGAGGGATAAGTCTTTTGGGTAAAAAAACGGGAATGTTGGAAAATATACTCATCCTATCACCTTTAAAGTCCCTCCGTGTTGTTTGGTTACCGGGAAGGTAACATGGTATTAGTTAGTAGCGCTACTTAGGTTTGGCAACCTCACCCCGTACCTGGGAGGACGGGTGTTGAACTAATGACCTAGTCATGACCAATGCTTTGATAGGAGCATTGGAGAAAGGGCAAAATAATCAGAAGCCGTCTTGTATTCGGGGTATTATCAACATTACTTTCGGATTTAAATTCAATGGATTAACTAAACACTTGGTAACTAACGTTTTCTTAAAACAATGAACTCACCAGCGTTGTCTGATACACTTGTTGCATGCTCGCAGGTCGTTAGATGTCTTGGATTTGGAACTTGCTGTCTGGAGTAGCTGGAGTGGTCATGGGTCGACAGGAGGGAATCATGTGATTGATTATTGATATTAACATTGGTTTTGAATAGTTTAACTTTGGTTTACTATATGCTTCCGCTGAACGTGTTGATTTTTATTTAAACTCGTTGATGGTATTTTTCATTAATAATTAAGGATTTCATTTTGAAACTTGTATGGGTTCAATGTAATTAGTGGCTCGTTGCTGGTACGTCACACGCCTAACGGGGACATTCCTTAGGTGGTATGTTGGGGGTGTGACAGTTTGGTATCAGAGCCACTGGTTATAGTGAACTTGGTTTTAAAATGTTTTTAAAACCAGACTATAACCAAACAATTCTGAATACGTGAATACGACCATGACACTCAGCTCCAGATTGCAAGGTTCGTCTTTCTCACTTGTTGCATACATTACATGGCTAGTACACATTTGTTTATGACGTAGCATACGGACAAACACTTGTCACCATAGTATGATTACATGAATTGCTTGCTTACATTATGATGCATTGGTAGTATGTCATAGTCTTTGGATATCTGTGATTTTATTACCTTGACAACCTCCGTTTTGACATTTGAGTTTGAGGAACCATTCGACATGAGTTAGGAGGAACTGAGATGAGCATGCAAATCACAATATTATTGTGGGTGCACACATAATAATAATGTGGGGTGCATGCGAGTCCCAGTGAGGCTTAACAAGTGAAAAAGGGGTTCTGTTTCGTTATTTGATTGATGTGAAACATAACAGTCTATAGGAGTCATAGCAGTGATTGTCTCTTACTCGAACATGATCTTTTCACTCCTTTCTGAACCACTTACGAATCTCGATGCTATCGAGCATTGCTTGAACACACATCTGAATGCCTAGCGAAACGTGTAGAATGTTAAGTGCTTGCACGAACGTCCTTGAGTTGGTTTATACCTTTCTCGATTCTCTTCGTTTGATGGAACCCTATGTATTGACGTCTTAGACTCCGAAGTGTGATCACTTCTGCAACACTCTCACAGCATACCGCGTATTACTCAATCGACTTGCTAGATCGATGGACAAAAGGGTGAGCATAGTATTTTACCGACCTCAGTAATTGGACAACCCTGATTACCGGCAACGAACACCAGCAAAGTGACTGCAATCGAATCTCCAACCCTAGTCAACGACTGATGGGAGTCAACCTTTACGAACCAATTAGGACATAAGCAATGACAACTGACTGTAGAATGGAATGTGAAACTCCCCGCACAGTGAGTAGTGCCTTAGCACGTACCATGGAATGTGAATAGGTGGACCCTGTCGGTGAAAGATCGTAGAGCTCCGTTTCAAACAACAACATTAGAGGCAACAGTCACGGCAATATCAAGGTATTTGTAATGGTAACCAACAGTATGGAAAATGAAGGTGCCTACGACATGGAGTGGCTGTTGTTAAATCAAACGACAACAACCAAGGGAACAACGGCCGTACTGGAAATCCTCGCAATGCGTACAACAACACGGGAAATAATGCTCATGGAGGGACATTTAGGATTGGCATGGACGACGCCAGGATTATAACAACATGGTGGCCTACACGTTCTTGGTAACTAAACGCCTCGTTCCTGTTCTGTTTATCCCTGATGCTTCTTGAAACCAACCTGTTGTGGAATCTACTGATGGCGAGTCAATTGAAACCTTATATGTTCGTTGGAATGCAAACTCGACCTTGTGGGACTAGTGCACGACATCAACCTTCCTTCTACTATCCTTGATGGTTTCGACTCAGTAATTAGTGTTCGCCTGACCTAAGGTGTCAAAGTAGGGTAAAGATTAGCATCATCTCAGAAATGAGGGCCCAGAAGTGTCTACGGAGGGATTACCCTGCTACAATAACAACCGTTACCGATGTGAAGCTAAGGAAAAAAAAAAGGGGGATCGTGGATCCACCAATTGTTCGAGAATTCTCCCGGTGTACTGCCCAAGGAACTTTCAAGTTACTTTCACAACTTAGACAGAATCTCAGTTTAATCTCACCCCAGAGGCAGCCCTGATTACTCGTACTCTTTACCGTTTTGCCCCAGGAGGGTAGCAGGACCTGTCAAATCAATTACAGGAACTGTTGGACAGGAGTGTTGTTGGACCTAGTTCTTTGCTTTGGGGGAGCCACAGTTATATTAGGAAGGATGGGCCTTTTCATATGGGTACTGACTATTGAGAACTCATCAAGGTGACAGTCCAGAACCATTTGTTTCGAGCATGTATTGACAACCTGTTGACCAGTTGCAAGGGTCAAGCCCCTATTCGAACATTGATTAACGAACGAACTAACATCAGATGGAAGTCCAAGGGGAGGATGTTCCTAAAAACGGTATATTGAACGCAACGCGGCCATTTCCAGGAGACACAGGAGAAATTATTCCATGACCATTTGGGATAAACAACACACCAACCGCTTTATGGATCACATGAATCGACCGTGTTTATCGCGGAAGTCTTGAATCACTTCCAGGAGAAAGGAACACCAAGGGCGGCATTTGCATCCTATCTTAGAGCTCCCGAGGGAGGAGCCACTACACGCGAAGTCTCGTCGGGAGTAACTTCTGGATTGGAGGGGTACATACTCTTTTCGGTCACGTAGCCAACGAAAAGGGAATACACGTGGATCTCGCTAATATCCATTCTATTAGAAACTGATCGACACCAAGGATCCCTTTGGGGGTATGGTAAACCCTTGGTTTCACAAGATACAATCGCAGATTCATCGCAGGATTTTCAAAGATTGTGCAGCTCTAACCTCTTTAACACAGCAGTGTGCTGTGTATCCGTGGGAGACAGAACAAGAGAACGTCTCTTCAAGCTTTGAAACTCAACACCATAATGTACTGAGTATCGGCTTTACCCGAGGGTACGGGTGATTTAGTGGTATACTATGATGATTCATCAGAGTCCCGGTTACACATTGATGCAACACGAGAAGGAGATGGCCCACGTGGTGGACTTACGGGAAGGACTACACGAGTCACGGCCCGCGGTGGAAACCATAGTCCTTGGATTTAAAATTGGAGACATTACTTGGACGGTACCGAATGCACCACTTAGACTGATCACAAGGGCCTCCCGTGTACACTTGTTTCAAGGGAGCTAGACATGTGATGGCAATGCTGGATGGAGCCTTTGAATGAATACGACAGTGAAACCTGGACGTGCACGAGCTTTATAGCTCGTTATCGACTCTAACATACCTGATCAGACTCGTCGTGTTCAAATTGAAGAAGTGAAGGGGAAGAGTTCTCAAGATTGACCCATGTTGGGCATGGGGAAGCAACCTTTGGCAGATCGAACGATATTTGCTACTTCATGGAACGAATAGGGACCTCACTACAGCAACCTTAGGGAACTAGTGCAGGCGAAGCACACAGGCCTCGATATCCTATTCATCTGAGTTTAGATAGGATGTATTAAAACCTGAAGACCATGTACGGGTGACCGGGTCCGAAGGCCCACATAGCCACGCATGGGAACAATGTCTGACATGTGGGAAAGTCAAGGTGGGATATTAGCACCCCGAAACACATGTATGGAAAAGAGAACGGACTGACATGGATTTTGTCACTAGTCTACTTACTACTCGAAAGGGAAACATTATCACCTGGGTGATCATTAAGGACTCAAGTACCAGCACACTTTCATGCAATCAAGAAAACTGACGAGTCTTCACAGTTGTGAATGTTCCTCTGAGAGAGGCGGCTTTTAGGTACGAGGTGCCAACTCTTGTTACCTCTGAATTTGATCTATGCATGATTTATGTCAGGCAATACACAACACCCTTGGCTCACGTTAGGACCAGAGCATTGCTTATCGCCGTTGGGCAAACGATCAGAGAAAACAAACTCTCCTGGCATTCGAAGACATGTTGCGGGCATGTGTATGACCGGATTTGGTGCAAATTGAAGGACTCTTGCCTATGGTTGAGTACTACGGTGGCAGTTATCATCTTGGTAACAAGACAACTCTGTTGAGGCATTACATAGATAATAATACCAACCTTCTTGATAGACTGGGATGGTTGACAACTTAATTACTGGTCTAGGACTGGTATTCGAAACTCTTGGGAAGGTTGTTTGGATCGGGAGTCGATTGGCGGCAACGCGTGACCGTCAGGAAAGCTGATAAACTTGGGAAACGCTGGAAGATCGCGGTAGGCGATCGTATCGTGTTGAAAGTCTCACCCGGGGAGGGTGTGGAATGCTTGGGAAGCATGGCGAGCTTAACTGGCGTCACGATGGACCATTCAACAGTCTGGAAAGAATCGGTAGCGTAACCTACAAACTCGAGTTACCCGACGAATCGGGTAACGTACGCGATGTCATTTATGTTTTGGATCTAAGGCAGTGGTTGTCTGAGGAAACACGTGTGATACTTTTACTGGAGGAATTTATCGAACACATGGACCAGGAAGTCAAGGTTCGTTAACTTAGTCGAATTCCAATCGTGAGTGTTCGTTGGAACTCAAGACGTGGACCGGGCTTCACGTGGGAGCGTGAGGATCGGATGAAGCTTAAGTATCCTCAACTCTTTCCTGTTGACCAATCAATTCGGATACTACTAGTGAATTTCGGGACGAAATTCCATTTCAAGTTGGGGATGATGTGGCACCTGAGGAGAATCTGCAGCAATCTTGATTGATCACTTCACCTCTTTGTGCTTGCTTGTCAAATTTTGGGACGAAATTTCTTTCAAGTTGGGGATGATGTGACAACCCGAAGTTTCAAGATCCTTCCTATGCATATTATTTGTTTGGCAAATCTTGTTTTACAATTTGATCTGTGTGGTGTCGTGTGTAATTACATGAAATGATTATATGCAGTCCATTTTATTAACTTTACTCAACATACTAACAACCATTAATTCATCAATATCTAAATTGGACTTTAGGCAAACATGGTATTGGACCGTCAATTTAAAGCTGGTGCAATGTGAAATAGTGGCCATCAGACCACATGCAAGAGTGGTCGACAATTTAGAACCTTATAATCTAATTGGACCGAAGTTGTTTGTAGATATTTAAAATGGAAGTTAATAGTGGGCCGGCTATGTTGGGGTTAGATTGATATGCACATGCACACACCCTAAATCCGAATTATATTGGGTTTCGGCCCACTCTCATGTCTGGCACGTAATGTTGAAAATTGAACTATGTTATGTTTATATATAAATTATGAAATAGGGTTAAGTATATTTGAATAATTAACAAAACAAAACCCTATTCTCCACTCAAGACTTTGAACGGCTGTAGCAGAAACCCCCCCCCCCATCAACGTATCCTACACTTTCAAGACATCATACGTGTATTTATTATTGATAGGTATGTGGGTTATACTTTGCACATGTTATGTTATGCGTATTGGTATTATTGATCATACGTGTATTCATGAGTAACGTTTGAATGATGTTGATCGCATGAATGTATCTGATAACTAGTGGATAGGAGTGTGTGATTATTAATGATAATGGTTGTCATGAATATTTGAACACGCATAATGAGGAAACGATGGACTAGGGTTATAGCACGTGATATTCTGATGTTCATGAAAAATTGATGATATGGGCCACATGCTGATTCAAATATTAACTCAGGATTAAATTATTGAAACTCTCGAACTGTGATATGTGTTAATGATCTAGGGATGTGTATATGTGAGTTTGATAAATGCCATGAAAGTTTGTGTTAATATTATTCTTGATGGAATATGTTGGTAGTATGTGCAATGTGCTGTTATGGTATTTGTCCATGATTATTAGTATGTTGTCAAGATTGACTAGTATGACTAAGATTAAAGGATGTTATGAATGATAATAATATGAATGAGTAGGGGGTAAAGGGGTCAAATACACACTAGAGTCATACAAGTTCTTGTATATATCCTAAACTGTGAGTGCACCCTTTCACGTTTACGTTCTAATCGGCCAAGCATATTATAAAAGATTGGGCCGAAGGTTATCATAAGAGATTGGGCCGAAGACTATCATGGTGGTTGGGTCAAAGTCAAGTGGGTTGCCCTTCGGTGGGCTGCCACTCGAATTATTTGGGCTACCTATGCGGATTGGATCGTATAGCAGTAGTGGGTCACACACATTCCCTTAGTAGCATGGGCTGTGAGGCCTGCTGAGTCATACATTTTCTGTCGGGTCCCGAGTCAGTTGAACCGCACATGTGTAAACGGACCGCACACTTGTTGGGTTTTATGCTTTCTAGGCCATACATGGCTAATGAATTGTCGCACAACATGTTTAATTGTTAAGACTGGTGTATGGGGTGATGAATATCAATACTTGTATTTTTATGCATTATCTGATGAATTAATGTGGAATGATACGTGTTGTACATGTATACAAACTGATTGTTGGGTGTAACTATCATAGGGTTTTGGTTGAACACTTCTGTTAAACAAGTAATAAGTCCTACCGAGCAAATCAAAGGTGAGTTCATCTCTCTTGAGCATGCGTCCCGGTGGTTGGGACAGTCAGTGGGTATCCCGGGGAGGGATAAGTCTTTTGGGTAAAAAACGGGAATGTTGGATAATATACTCATCCTATCACCTTTAAAGTCCCTCCGTGTTGTTTGGTTACCGGGAAGGTAACATGGTATTAGTTAGTAGCGCTACTTAGGTTTGGCAACCTCACCCCGTACCTGGGAGGACGGGTGTTGAACTAATGACCTAGTCATGACCAATGCTTTGATAGGAGCATTGGAGAAAGGGCAAAATAATCAGAAGCCGTCTTGTATTCGGGGTATTATCAACATTACTTTCGGATTTAAATTCAATGGATTAACTAAACACTTGGTAACTAACGTTTTCTTAAAACTATGAACTCACCAGCGTTGTCTGATACACTTGTTGCATGCTCGCAGGTCGTTAGATGTCTTGGATTTGGAACTTGCTGTCTGGAGTAGCTGGAGTGGTCATGGGTCGACAGGAGGGAATCATGTGATTGATTATTGATATTAACATTGGTTTTGAATAGTTTAACTTTGGTTTACTATATGCTTCCGCTGAACGTGTTGATTTTTATTTAAACTCGTTGATGGTATTTTTCATTAATAATTAAGGATTTCATTTTGAAACTTGTATGGGTTCAATGTAATTAGTGGCTCGTTGCTGGTACGTCACACGCCTAATGGGGACATTCCTTAGGTGGTATGTTGGGGGTGTGACATCTTTGCCTCATATTCAGTTCCTTTTGTCCGAAAACATACCTTAAACTCTTATGATCAGTGAAAATGTAAACTTACTACCGTAAAGGTAATGTCTCCAAATTTTCAAAGAAAAAATTATTGCTCCTAATTCGAGATCATGGGTTGAATAATTCTTTTCATGGATCTTAAGTTGTCTAGATGCGTAAGCTATAACCTTTTGGCGTTGCATCAATACACATCCAGAACCTAACTTAGAGGCGTCACAATAAACTACAAAATCTTCAGTTCCTTTTGGTAACGCTATGTTGGGTGCATGGGTTAATCTTTGCTTAAGAATTTTAAAAGCTTCTTCCTGTTTTGGCCCCCATTCAAACTTAACAGATTTACAAGTTAACTTAGTTAAGGGAATGGCTATTCTAGAAAAATCTCGAATAAATCTTCTATAATAACCGGCCAATCCTAAGAAACTTCTAACCTCGGTTGGTGACTTAGGGGTTTTCCATTTGGTAATCGCCTTGATCTTGGTAAGATCCACATGGATTCCTTCATGATTAACTAAGTGTCTAAGAAACTGTACCTGTTCTAACCAAAACTCGCAATTTGAAAATTTTGCATAAAGCTTTTCCTTTCTTAATAAACTTAGAAGTGCGTGCAAATGCTTTGCATGTTCCTCCTTACTTTTAGAGTAAATGAGAATATCATCTATGAAGACAATTATGAATTTATCCAAATATGGCTTACATATTCGGTTGATCATCTCCATAAACACAGCTGGGGCATTGGTTAAACCAAATGGCATGACAGTAAATTCATAATGGTCGTACCTTATTCTGAATGCAGTTTTAGGAATGTCCTCTTCCTGTACCTTTAATTGATGATATCCTGACCTTAAATCGATTTTAGAGGAAAATCGAGCTCCTTGCAATTGGTCGAACAGATCATCGATTCTTGGTAATGGGTACCGATTCTTAATCGTGACCTTGTTCAATTCACGGTAGTCAATGCACATACGCATTGATCCGTCTTTCTTTTTGACGAATAAAATTGGTGCTCCCTATGGTGATGAACTTGGTTGTATGAATCCTTTCTCCAATAATTCGGCTAATTGTTTCTTCAGTTCCTGCATTTCTGCGGGTGCTAAACGGTAAGGTGCTTTGGAAATTGCCGCTGTTCCTGGTAGTAGATGGATTCTGAATTCGACTTCCTTGTCCGGCGGTAGTCCTGGTAATTCTTCTGGGAATACGTCTGAAAATTGAGATACTACTGGAATATCTTTTAGTTCTTTTCCTTTAGTGTTAATGATTATAGAAATCAAATACATTATAGATCCTTTTCTTATACAACTTGTTGTTTTCATCACAGAGATGAATTTTGTGGCTCTAGATGGCTTATCTCTTTTAATTGTGATCTATTCACCCTTTGGTGAATTTACTTGAATTGACTTTTGATCACATAAAATACTGGCTTTATTGGCTATTAACCAATCCATTCCTAAAACGACATCGAATCCTGCCAGATTCATTGGGTAAAGGTTTGCAATAAACTTTTGATTTAAAAACTTTATTCTTGCTCCCTGCAAGATTTCAAAAATCCTAACAGTTTTTCCATTTGTTGTCTCTACTAGACATTCTTGTGGGAGTGTAGTTAATAACTGATTTAGAAGTTTGCAAAATGAAGTATTAATAAAACTTTGGTTCGCACCAGAGTCAAATAATACTTTAGCAAAAACATCATTAACTAAAAACGTACCGGCTATAACGTTTGGAATCATCTTGGCTTCATCTGTAGTTAGAACAAATGCTCTAGCATTTTTGGTATTCTTGTTGTTCGTAGTTGGAGCTAATTTTGGACAGTTCGGCTTGATATGACCTTGTTCTCCGTAGTTGTAGCATATCCTGTTGTTGGCTTTTTTCCTGCAGTCTTCTTCCTTGTGTCCCGATATTTTGCAGAAATTGCAATATATGGAGCATCTTCCAGAATGCTTCCTTTTGCAATACTTGCAATAAGTTGCAGATGTGGAACGTACATTTTTTCAACGGTTGGAATTTCCAGAACGGAATTCCTGGGTAAGTCTCTGAGCTAGGTTCCTCCTTTGGTCTTCTTCTCGTGTACGCACTAACTCATCAGTCAAGGTGTTTGCTAGTTCTACAGCTTCTTCTATGGTTTGGGGTCTAGCTGCCTTGACTACATGCCTAATTTCCCCGATTAATCCCCAGATGTAACGGGAGATTAATACTGGTTCAGGTGATGCAAGGGTTGGCACTATTTTAGCAAATTCAAAGAATAATGTAGTGTATCCCTTACTATCCACTCCAGTCATTCTAAGGTTCAGAAACTTATTTGCTATCTGTTCCTTTTCATTGGGAGGGCATAATTTCCTTTCTACCATATTTTTAAATTCCTCCCATTCCATATTGTAAACCCTGTCACTTCCTCTAGACTAGAGGATAGTGTTCCACCATTCTAAGGCTGAGTTTTTAAACAAATTAGAAGCAAACATTATCTTATCCTCTTCCGCACATTTGCTTATTTTTAAGACAGCCTCAGTCTTTTCTATCCAACGTAGAGTTGCAATGGGTCCTTCATTGCCCGAGAATTCTATTGGTTTGCAGGACCAGAATTCTTTATAAGAACAACCATAAGGCATGGTTCTTCTTCTTTTGGGAATGGGCACTTGAAGTACAGGTCCATTGTTCACGCTGTGTTCAGGTTCAGTTGGTCGTTTACTGCTATGTTTACTTTTATTATCAGCTTCCTTAACAGTCTGAATAATAAATTGTATTGTATCTATAATTCCTTGTGCCACTATGTGTTGGATAGCACTATTATCCACTTGGTTTCCATGGTTGTTGTTTGGATTCTCATTAATCGGGTTATTGTCGTTCTGGATATTATCATTCTGGTTTTCCTGGTTCACTTCGTGGTCCATCTGAATTTTAGACAATTACCACATATTAATATCACAAAAATAATATTTAGTACAACCAATCACACAACACGCAAGTTGATAAAAAACGTCAATCATTGCGACTTACTCTTTTTATATCTATATGTGCATCTACTACAAACCAACACTGGAAATTAAAATTACAATATAGCTGAAATGGAAATTATACTATTAGTAGTAGGCATCCGTAGTTTTTTTTCATACACATATTTATTATTATATTATTATTATTACTATTATCATCACCATCTCTACCATCACATTCACGGATATGGATTCATCCAGAAATCCATATTGCGCTCGTCGTACTTCCAGACGAGTCGCTCTCCCACCTGTCTCATTCTCTCACTACTCTCTAAAATTTCCTCACCGAATGTCCTGAGTTCTTGTACATTTTCTGCACTCA
The DNA here is from genome assembly GCF_002127325.2 of Helianthus annuus. NCBI lineage: Eukaryota > Viridiplantae > Streptophyta > Magnoliopsida > Asterales > Asteraceae > Helianthus > Helianthus annuus. Next base: position 117,666,742 of record NC_035440.2, read on the forward strand.
TTGGGGGTGTAGGTTCTAGGACTGGGTTTGGAATCTGGGGTGCGGGTTCCTTGTATGGAGGTGTGAGTTCCTGGTATGGGTAAGGATTCTCTAAAATCTCCCTAATGAATACATCGTTATCGTAATAGGGATCTAGAGGGTCCAAACCTGGGTATGCTCCTAGATTCGGCATGGGCATGTCATCTGGAATCGGGTAACGTTGCACATAGTCCCTATTGTCGTCCCACCACGGGTCATAGTTTGGATCTAAGGGATTGGGTGCTGGTACCCTAGGTATCTCCTCCTCTGGGTTGAAATCATGCATTTCTACTTGATTTTCAGGGTTTTCTATCTTCATTGGCTGGTTGGGAATTGGTGGTAGTGGTTGGGGTGCTATTAGTTGCTCCAGGTTAGGGTCGGCTGCAGTGGTTGCTACCATATGAAAATTGGCTAAACCCCTATTAATCATATCCTGGGCATGGGCATCTGTCTCTGATGCGCGTGTGGTGGCGTAGGTTTTTATATATATTTTTAGCCCTTTTTACACGTTAGTCAAGTTTTAAATTTATAAAACACGATATTTTACTAACAACAAACACACATATGGGCAAGTGCACCCATCGTGAGCATAGTATAGTGTTGGTAAGATACCGAGTTCGTCCAAGAACACAAGAGCTTTTAATACCGGTTTATCCTCAACGTCTAATCAAATCAAAAGTTTAGAAAAAGATATTAAAATAGAAAATAAAAACTAAAAATGTTGAAAAATAAAAATAAAAGTAAAAACAGATAGATAAGATGAATCACTTGGATCCGAATCATGCTTAGAGTAACCTTTGATTATTTCCGCACTTTTGCACTTTTTAAGAGATTATCTTAGTTATTGTAGTAGGCCCCTCTTTTGAAGGTGACGTTACCCTCAACCCAGTAGTTTGAGTCAGCAAGGATACAATCTTAAAGGGTTGGATTATTGAAAGAAAATTAATTAAGTTATTAATGCGTAATGTGGTAGGCCCCTCTTTTGAAGGTGACGTTACCCTCGACTAAGTAGTCTGAGTCAGCGGGGATACAGTCCTAAGTAGCCGGGTTAAAGTTTTAATAGTAGTTTACATATGAGGGGATCAAAGAGTTTGGACCCCCACCATCCAATACCGGTGGGTATTGAAGGAGGTCCTACTAAATTTGAGCCAGGTCCTTGCAGGATCTATACACTGAACAAGGCAAGACTCTTTCCAAACCATTCCCTTAACACCCGACCAGGTAGCCAACATATCTCCATATAGACCGTGGAGATATGAATGGTGAAAATCTTTTATTTTATATAGACAGTAAAATAACGCCAAGACACCACGGACAAATAATAAGGAAGATTCACCTTCAGCATAAGAAACTAGTTATGAAAGTCATTAATACATAACCAATTAAAAAGTGCGAAAAGATTAAAAATAAAAAGTATTACACTAGGCACTTGTCTTCACCAAGTGATGTAAGAGACTTAGGCAAACATGGCCTTTGATTGTCAAGAACTCTTACTATCAATCTTGGATCCCGAGACTACTCACACACTCTATGATGGATGATGGTGGTGGATGTGGGTTGTGATGGTGGTGGTGGGTGGGTGAAGTGTGAGAGAGGTGGTGTGCCAAGGGATGGTTTGCAAATGAGCCAAGCACCCCTATTTATAGCCTGCACAGAAGCCCGGACACGGCCCCTTGTCCATTGGGCACAGCCCCGTGTCCACCCGTCTTCTCTTCCTTCATTAAATGCAGTTTGTCTGCATTAGTTGACCACGCCCCCGTGTCCGCTGGGCACGACCCCGTGTGCAGAAGCGTATCTGTACTATCAAGATTTCCTCAGATTCTGCGAATCTTAGAGTTGACCATGGCCCCGTGTCCGCTGGGAAAGCCCCCGTGGTGGGTGATAGAAGCTTCTACAACTTTGTCTTTTCTGCCGACACTTGGGCACGCCCCCGTGCTCATTGAGCACGGGGCGTGTTCAGCCTTCTGTTCTCTTGTTTTTGCTTGGGGAGATGCTGTCGGGGGGTCGGCCATGACACGTTTGTTCCTTTTCTTGTATTTATGTTAGATTTAGCTCCCTTTTTGCTTCTTTTGTCCATTTGAGCTCATTTAATCCTGAAAATACAAAAGGAAGACAAAAACACACTGATGTGTGTGAAGTGTCGTATTGATTTTAATGTATATTTTAAGCCCTTTAACACTTTTTAGCCAATTTTTAAATTTATAAAACACGATATTTACTAACACTAAACACACATATGGGCAAGTGCACCCATGGTGAGCGTAGTATAGTGTTGGTAAGATACCGAGGTCGTCCAAGGGCACAAGAGCTTTTAATACCGGTTTATCCTCAACATCTAATCAAATCAAAAGTTTAGAAAAAAGAATTTTAAACTAGAAAAATAAAACTAACTAAAATGCTGAAAAATAAAATAAAAATAAAAACAGATAGACAAGATGAATCACTTGGATCTGACTCGTGTTTAGTGTAACCTTTGATTATTTCCGCACTTTTGCACTTTTTAAGAGATTATCTTAGTTATTGTAGTAGGCCCCTCTTTTGAAGGTGACGTTACCCTCAACCCAGTAGTTTGAGTTAGCAAGGATACAATCCTAAAGGGTTGGATGATTGAAAGATAATTAATTAAGTTATTAATGCGTAATGTGGTAGGCCCCTCTTTTGAAGGTGACGTTACCCTCGGCTAAGTAGTCTGAGTTAGTAGGGATACAGTCCTAAGTAGTCGGGTTAAAGTTTTAATAGTAGCTTACATATGAGGGGATCAAAGAGTTTGGACCCCCGCCATCCAATACCGGTGGGTATTGAAGGAGGTCCTACTAAATTTGAACCAGGTCCTTGCAGGATCTATACACTGAACAAGGCAAGACTCTTACCACACCATTCCCTTAACCCCCGACCAGGTAGCCAACATATCTCCATATAGACCGTGGAGATATGAATGGTGAAAATCTTTTATTTTATATAGACAGTAAAATAATGCCAAGACACCACGGACAAATGATAAGGAAGAATCACCTTTAACATAAGAAACTAGTTATTAAAGTCATTAATACATAACCAAATAAAAAGTGTGAAAATTTAAAAATAAAAAGTATTACACTAGGCACCTGTCTTCACCAAGTGATGTAAGAGACTTAGGCAAACATGGCCTTTGATTGTCAAGAACTCTTACGATCAATCTTGGATCCCGAGACAACTCACACACTCTATGATGGATGATGGATGATGGTGGTGGATGATGGTGTTGTGATGGTGGTGGTGGGTGGGTGAAGTGTTTGAGAGGTGGTGTGCCAAGGGATGGTTTGCAAATGAGCCAAGCACCCTTTTTTATAGCCTGAACAGAAGCTCGGGCACGGCCCCGTGTCCATCCTTCTTCTCTTTCTTCATTAATTGCAGTTTGTCTGCATTAGTTGACCACGCCCCCGTGTCCGCTGGGCACGACCCCGTGTGCAGAAGCATATCTGTACTATTAAGATTTCCTCAGATTCTGCGAATCTTAGAGTTGACCATGGCCTCGTGTCCGCTGGGCACGCCCCCGTGGTGGGTGATAGAAGCTTCTACAACTTTGTCTTTTCTGCAGACACTTGGGCACGCCCCCGTGCTCACTGAGCACGGGGCATGTTTAGCCTTCTGTTCTCTTGTTTTTGCTTTTGCTTGGGAAGATGCTGTCGGGGGGTCGGCATGCCACGTTTGTTCCTTTTCTTGTATTTATGTTAGATTTAGATGCCTTTTTGCTTCTTTTGTTCATTTGAGCTCATTTAATCCTGAAAATACAAAAGGAAGACAAAAACATACTTTTTCCAACATTAGTACTAAAAAAGGGTTAGTTTTATGCCACATTTGATGTAATTTATATGTTGCATTTTGCACACATCAAATACCCCTACACTTGAATCTTTGCTTGTCCTCAAGCAAAACTCTTTATAATATGGCTTTACACTCCCAAATGGAATGGGTAGAAGAGAAGGTTTTTGGTCTTGTCATAGAGTGTCGGGATTTCCAAGATTCTTAATTAGGTTTTATTTTTATTTATTTACAATCCTATTCGTCATGATTTATTTAAAACATTACATAAGATAAATTACTTATTAGGGCATAACATGCCTTTTTAAAATTCCATTTATATACAAGTTCACATACCTCACGGGGGATCACTCAACACTCGGCCGAAGATGTATTTTAGTGAATCACTCGAGTGCGGCATGGAACTTACTCCTACCATAAGCTTGCCAAGCAATCAATCCTCCTCCTTTTTAACTATGCACCTTTGTAAATATCAAGAGGACTTTTGGGTGAAGGGTTAGGCTTGGGTTATAGTTAGGTGGTTGGGTTAGTGGTTAGTAAAAGGGCGAAAGGCGTAAAAAGCGTCGGTTTTCGTAAGACTTCTTATTTTTTTGTAACTTTTTATTTTGATGAAGCACTTTTTCAAACAAAGTTCTTTTTTGATAACTTTGTTTGTTTATTTCTTTTGGCTTCATCATCATCATATTTTTTTAAGGAAGTCATAAGAAAAACCGAGCTTTGTTACTAAAATAAAGGGTTAGAAATAAAAAAAGGGTTTTGGTGGGTAAAAGGGTGTTTGTTTTGGGTTAAGAAATGAAAAGATTTAGGCTCAAACGGGTTAATTAGGGGGATTTTGGGTAGGTGGTAAAAAAAAGAAAAATAATGGTGTAGAAATAAAAAGGGACTAGTCCTAATGCTTCCATCATTTACTTACTCGGGTTTAAGTTGGTAAGGATCGGGAATGTATCGTCGTGGCAAGTTGAGTCGTAAGAACCAAGCGGCTATTCACACAAGAAACGAAAAATGATCATTTAGTTTAAAGATGTGTATTTGTATGCTCAATAAAGGCTCAAAACTCACTTTTTGTGGAAATGGGTTTTTATGTGATCAAATATATATAATCAAATTTAACTAGATTTGTCATGTCGTTTCATAATTTTCTTATGTTGGTTCTTTTTATCACGACGCTGTCGGTTGTAAATTTGTAAAAATATAACCTTTTTAGAACTTGAAATTCCCAAATTAAACCTAGACAAGTAAAAAAATGAAAAATTTTTGAAAAAATTTGGGGTGATTAGCGGTTCCAAAAGAGTTTTGTGTAAGGCTTGTAATTAGGACTTGCAAGATTCAAGGTTTTAGCACCCCCCCCCCCACACTTAAATTACACATTGTCCTTAATGTGTCCCAAAAATAAGTTTTTAGGTTGATTGAATGTGTAAAAAGTTTTGAAAAAGCAAAAATTTATGTTACTGGGTGTCTGGACACAGCCCCGTGGTGTCCGGGCACGGCCCCGTATTCAGATTGCCAGTAACAAAAATTAGTAAAAAGAAACAGAAGCCTGGATACCGGGGCGTGTTCAGTGAGCACGCCCCGTGTCCAGTTACCTGAACTGGGCATTTTCTACAGATGGTTGGGCACGGGGCGTGTTGGGTGAGCACGGCCCCGTGCTGAACTTACTCTAATGAAGAAAAATTGTCGGGTGGCCCTGTTTTTGTGCATGGGGTGCTGGTTCAAGTTTCCCTTGGTATCCTTCACCATCCCGAGTGTGTTTTATTCCTGAAAATTAAAACTAAACTAGAAAACATAAAAATTAATCTAAACAAAACTAAGGATAGTTCCACGGAATGCCTCCGTGGTGCGCCACGTGTATAAGGGTCCTTGGCTAGACCCAAAGCCTGGTCATATGTTACCCAAGTGGGATGTTTTGCATCCCATGCTACACCGTTGGAGAGCATCATCCAAACTCGAGTCTATGACCTTCATGTAGTTGACCGGGTCGTCGTCTTCTACTCTTTTTCCAACTCCAAACTTCATTTTCTCATCCCCAATCCTCAATGTTAGTTTTCCATCATTCATGTCTACCACCGCTTGGGTCGTAGCTAGGAATGGCCTCCCTAAGATGAGTGGTACTTCGGTATCTTCCTCCATATCTAGTATGACAAAGTCGGCCGGGAAGACAAATTCGCCGACTTTGACCAATAGATTTTCAGCGACACCTTGTGGATAGTTGACGGACCTATCGGCGAGTTGTATGCTTATTTTTGTAGGGCTTGTTTTCCCAAGTCCGAGTCGGTTGAACATTGATGCGGGCATGAGGTTGATGCTAGCCCCGAGATCGGCTAGTGCATTGCGAATGGGGGATTCCCCAATCGAGCAAGGAATTGTGAAGCTTTCAGGGTCAATCTTCTTTTGCGGGAGTTTGTTGAGTAGTAAGGTGGAGCATTCTTCGCCTAAATTAACTAATTGCAATGATTCAGTTTTCCTTTTATGAGTGAGGAAGTCCCTCATAAATTTTGAATATTTAGGCATTTGAGTTGGGACTTCGATAAATGGAATATTAACATGCAATTGTTTTAGTAAATTTTCGAACTTTGCGAATTGCTCATCGGTCTTTTGCCGAATTAACCGACCGGGGTATGGAACCGGAGGAGTCTTAGTAGGCTCTTGAATTGGTGGAGAAGCCTTCTCTTGATGGGGCGTGGGTGGAGTTGTGGCTTGGCTAGATTGGCTTCTTTCAGTGGGCGGTAATGGAGCCTCCTCGGGACCCACGGTACGGTTTCTCAATATGATGAGATGTACTTGTGCCTTTGGGTTGGTTTCGGTATTACTTGGTAACGTGCCTTGTGGTCTCTCGGAGAAATTCTAAGCTATTTGATTTAATTGCTTTTCAATGTTTTGAATAATAGCTTGTTGATTTCTAAAATTCGATTCCAATTGTTGAAATCAATCCGAGTTTTTCTTTTCGGTGTCGGAGATGAGGCGAGATACAGTATCTTCAAGCCTTTCTTGTCCACCTTGTTGTTGAGAGAAATTTTGTGACTCAATTCTTGGTTGTTGAAAGTTTATTACTTGGTTTAGATTTTGTTGGTTACTACCATTGTTGGGTTCTCTCCAACCAAGGTTAGGGTGGTTACGCCATCCTTGGTTTTAGGTACCCGTTGGAGGACCCGACGGCGTAGGTCTATTATCAATGTAGTTTACCGATTCTGTTTGATCATCTACTTCTTTCATACAACTCCAATTTTCCTGTGGCCCACCACACCCCTCACAAGCCATGACCGAGGCTGTTTTTGCCATTTCTAGCTTTTTTATTTTTGAAGAAAGGGTCTCGATTTGGGCTTGTAAAGAAGTGCTTTCATCAACCTTATGGGCGCCCAGGGCAATAGATTTATTGTCTCGGGGAGTGTGCCACTGAAAATTGGTTTGAGCAATTTCCTCAATTTGATTATATATTTCATTTGGGCGACGATTACCTAAAAGTCCCCCGGAGCTAGAGTCAAGTGTTTGTCTTGTGTGTGGCAACAACCCATTGTAGAAAGTGGATACTTGTTGCCACACCGCAAGACCATGATGAGGACACTTTCTTAGTAGTTCCTTGAACCTTTCCTAAGTTTCATATAAGGATTCCCCATCCTCTTGTGAATATATATTAATTTCAGTCATTAATTTAGCCGTTTTAGCAGGAGAGAAATACTTATATAGAAACTTTTGGGCTAGTTCATCCCAGGTGTTTACCGAGCCAACTGGGAGGGTATTAAGCTAAGCCTTAGCTCGGTCTTTTAGTGAAAATCAAAACATTCGAAGGCGGATGGCGTCATTTGATGCTCCATTGATCCGAAAGGTATCACATATTTTAAAGAAATTAGTAATATGTAGATGAGGATCCTCGTCCGCAAGCCCATGGAAGGTTGCGGAGTTTTGAAGCATTTGTATCAAATGTGGCCGAAGTTCGAAGTTGTTGGCTTCGACATTCGGTGCATTGACAGCGGCGCCGAGATTACCTACGGTGGGTCGTAGGTAATCCATGAGGGTACGTTGGTCCGCCATTGGAAGTGGGTCCCCCGAAACTTTCTCTTGGTTTTTAGCTTTAAGTCTTCTTCTTAGAAAGCGTTCGGGTTCGTCTAGGGGTTCTTTTATGTCTCTATTAGAACTGGAGCTCATACACTACGTGGAAAATTTGGGTTCCAAGTCCTGCAATAAAAACAAAGAAGAACGTTGGTCAGAAGCTTCACCACGGCCCCGTGTTCAGATGAACACGGCCCGTGGTCGGAGATACAGTGATTGTTTTTCGGATTCCTGTTACTGGGGAGTTCGACACGGCCCCGTGTTGCACCGACACGGCCCCGTGCTCAACTCTCTGTAACTCGAAAAATAAAAACTGCCAGTAATAATGCTGGGCACGGTCCGTGCCCGACCAGGCACGACCCGTGCTAAGCTCTGCAGAAACTGAAAAATCTAAGAAAATCTAAAAAAAATAGAAAAATTAGAAAAAACGATTAGGCCGTTAATTCCTAACTTTCTTAAAATCCTTGTGTCCCCGGCAACGACGCCAAAAACTTGATGCGTATGAAGTGTCGTATAGTTTTTAATGTATATTTTAAGCCTTTTAACACTTTTTAGCCAAGTTTTAAATTTATAAAACACGATATTTACTAACACTAAACACACATATGGGCAAGTGCACCCATCGTAAGCGTAGTATAGTGTTGGTAAGATACCGAGGCCATCCAAGGACACAAGAGCTTTTAATACCGGTTTATCCTCAACGTCTAATCAAATCAAAAGTTTAGAAAAAAGGTTTTTAAACTAGAAAAATAAAACTAACTAAAATGCTGAAAAATAAAATAAAAATAAAAACAGATAGACAAGATGAATCACTTGGATCCGACTCGTGTTTAGTGTAACCTTTGATTATTTCCGCACTTTTGCACTTTTTAAGAGATTATCTTAGTTATTGTAGTAGGCCCCTCTTTTGAAGTTGACGTTACCCTCAACCCAGTAGTTTGAGTCAGCAAGGATACAATCCTAAACGGTTGGATTATTAAAAGATAATTAATTAAGTTATTAATGCGTAATGTGGTAGGCCCCTCTTTTGAAGGTGACGTTACCCTCGGCTAAGTAGTCTGAGTCAGCAGGGATACAGTCCTAAGTAGTCGGGTTAAAGTTTTAATAGTAGCTTACATATGAGGGGATCAAAGAGTTTGGACCCCCGCCATCCAATACCGGTGGGTATTGAAGGAGGTCCTACTAAATTTGACCCAGGTCCTTGCAGGATCTATACACTGAACAAGGCAAGACTCTTACCAAACCATTCCCTTAACCCCCGACCAGGTAGCCAACATATTTCCATATAGACCGTGGAGATATGAATGGTGAAAATCTTTTATTTTATATAGAAAGTAAAATAATGCCAAGACACCACGGACAAATGATAAGGAAGAATCACCTTCAACATAAGAAACTAGTTATTAAAGTCATTAATACATAACGAAATAAAAAGTGCGAAAAAATTAAAAATAAAAAATTTTTACACTAGACACTTGTCTTCACCAAGCGATGTAAGAGACTTAGGCAAACATGGCCTTTGATTGTCAAGAACTCTTACGATCAATCTTGGATCCCGAGACTACTCACACACTCTATGATGGATGATGGATGATGGTGGTGGATGATGGTGTTGTGATGGTGGTGGTGGGTGGGTGAAGTGTGAGAGAGGTGGTGTGCCAAGGGATGGTTTGCAAATGAGCCAAGCACCCCTTTTTATAGCCTGAACAGAAGCTCCGGCACGGCCCCGTGTCTATCCTCCTTCTCTTTCTTCATTAATTGCAGTTTGTCTGCATTGGTTGACCACGCCCCCGTGTCCGCTGGGCACGACCCCGTGTGCAGAAGCGTATCTGTACTATCTAGATTTCCTTAGATTCTGTAAATCTTAGAGTTGACCACGGCCCCGTGTCCGCTGGGCACGCCCCCATGGTGGGTGATAGAAGCTTCTACAACTTTGTCTTTTCTGCAGACACTTGGGTACGCCCCCGTGCTCACTGAGCACGGGGCGTGTTCAGCCTTCTGTTCTCTTGTTTTTGCTTGGGAAGATGCTGTCGGGGGGTCGGGCATGCCACGTTTGTTCCTTTTCTTGTATTTTATGTTAGATTTAGATGCCTTTTTGCTTCTTTTGTTCATTTGAGCTCATTTAATCCTGAAAATACAAAAGGAAGACAAAAACATTCTTTTTCCAACATTAGTACTAAAAAGGGTTAGTTTTATGCCACATTTGATGTAATTTATGTGTTGCATTTTGCACACATCACACACTTTTTCCAACATTAGTACTAAAAAAGGGTTAGTTTTATGCCATATTTGATGTAATTTATATGTTGCATTTTGCACACATCAGTCTCTCTTCTGGCGGCTGCTAGGGCTCTCTGTTCTTGTAACTTTTTCATTCGCTTCCTACGCTCATGTGCTCCCCTACTGAACCATCCTCTCTTTTTCTAAGAGAATGGCTCTTCAGACTAAGCCTTAAACACGAATATTCCTTCTTCAGTATCAGCAGAATACCCTGAGAGGCCAGGCTGTGAAAAGGCACCTTCGCTTCTAGGCGAACCAGACAACTGACGATACGCGGCGGATGGTCCTTGGTCGCTCATACTGTAAACTAACAAATAGTCAAATAACACATAACAATAAAATACAATTATGCACGTATTTCTGAAATTTATTTCCTAACATTTTAGATAAGTTTTGATGTCAGCAGAACACTTTTGTGGCTGAATTAGTGGCTTAGCTCTGATGCCACCTTCTGTCGCAACCCCCGCCCCCTATCTGTCTCGGGAAAGGGCGGCCGCGAGACTCGGTGTTGGTGGTATCGGTGTTTATTAATTTGGTAGCGGAAATTACATCAGGAACGTAGTTAGGAAATATTTTATCAGAGTAAATACCACACTTTTGTAATATTAAACATATTGGGATAAAACCCAAGTTTTTATTACAAACATTTTTATAGGGATAAACCCGATTTTATTGAGTAAACATCTTCTTTTATTTAGGTAACTTTTATAGCCACTTTTCCAAGCCTTCAGTGCTGCCCGGCTGGCTTCTAATTGGCTTTCACATTGTGTTACCTGAAACACGTTTAAAAACATTTTGTCAATGGGAAATACTGATGAGTGAATCCCAGTTCAATCAAGAAAAGTTTTATTAATTTAAACAATATTGAGAGCGATTACAATGTTTACATCTACCCAATTACTCATTCAGTACTGTCAATCCTGACTGGTGGGTCATATTACACATTGGCTAACTCTTTGTCCAATGACAACGTGTTCCACATTTTGTATACAAACCCCCAACATACCGGCAGTAATTGTAGAATTACAAAGACTCAATCACTGCTAAACTGCATTGTAAAATATTTAAGGTTTTGTAAAAACTGTTTACAAAAAGGAGATTACTCACATTGTTGTCTTAGGTTTTCTGTAAGGATTTCCTGGGAATTATCTATTTAAATACACACGTGTTAGTATAATAACCCATTTTAACATTAGTAATACCCTCCCCGAGACGGCATTCCAACGACTACGTCGGCAGAACCACGACAGCCGTTACGGAACCCTAGATCAATCGGGCAGCGTATCTAATACGTATCCATGGGTTATGATACTTACAACGGAGCAGGACTTCGTTATTTAGGGGGTATTATATCTGAAAATAGCTTCTACTATTAAGAAATTCGAGATTAAGAAAAGGAATTGAGCGATCGGAACTGAAGGCCGATACCTTCAATTTATAGGGCTGTAATCTGACTTCCTCGCGGCCCGCGACAGCCACCGCTGCCTCTTTCGCGGCCCGCAAGATAGGTGGCTAGGGCTGTAGGCTTGATTTGTCACGAGATAGCTTCGACGGGTGTTAGGCCACGTGGCAGCTTAGGGCTGCGCCACTTGCCCAGGCGCTCGCTGCCCGCTTAGACTCAAGTGAAGTCTATCGCGGCCCGCCAGAGCACTTATTTTCTTGTTTTTAATTTATTTTAATAAAAATTAAGGTATTCGGGGTCTGTTTTTACGTATGGGGTGTATTTTAGGTCATATTGGGACATTCTAATTATTTTTAGGGTGTCGGAAATATTTCGAGGGTTGTTATAGAATCTATGAAAAAAAATTTAAGGATGGACACGAAAATAAAGGGAAACGAAATAACAGGTATCAAATAACACTAAACATACCGAGATTTTGATCGGATCTCCAGCGAAAAAGAAGAAGGCAGCGACAATCTCCGATGAAGGTTTTCTAGAGAGAGATAGAAAGGATCAAGAGAGTAGTCGATGAAACAGTCAAAATTTTAGACAAAGTTCAGGTGATGAAAACAATAAAAAGTATAAAATCAATATCGACTATAGAATCGACATACCTGGAAGTGAATAAGCTTGATTTTGGAATACTTTGTTAAGCCATTCAAGTATAAGCGATTCAGAGAGAATGGGATGCAGGTAGAAGAAGAAGAAGAAGCGTATGAAAGTTTAGGGTTTCAGGAAAACGTATGGTAGAAGCTTCAAGCCAAAGGAAGAAGAAGGCTAGGGTTTCGGTGTGAATCAGTGAAGGAAAAGAATGAGCGACAAGAATTTAGATTTTTTAGTTGACTTATATACCCGGGTCATAAAATGGGTTGGATCACATTAAAACGGGTACTCGCGCATGATGTAAAACCCAACTCATTTTCCCGCCAAAATGAATCTAGGAGGCTCTAAGGTGATGCCACATCAGCCCAAAACTATTCATTTATGATATATAATAGAATAGTGATAAATTTAGCGAGAAATCATCCCCTGCAGACCCCATGTTAAAATTCGTTTTAATTTCTTTCTTTGAAATGTTGCAAATTTTCATTTGTATTTTGTAAGTTCGGTACAATATTATCAGCCGTTCTATTATGTCGGAAGTTCGTCACAATATCAATAACGGATTTTAAGCTTGCAAATTTTCGTCATATACCCTTTGTGTTGTGTTGGAGGTATCATAATAAAACTATGTTACACTCGATTCAACTACTTTGCAAGCATAGTTTAGTAGGGTTAGGATATAATAGGAAGTTTTTTTGGCTAGGAAGGCTAGGAAGTAATTCGTCACAATATCAATAACGGATTTTAAGCTTGCAAATTTTCGTCATATACCATTTGTGTTGTGTTGGAGGTGTCATAATAAAACTATGTTACACTCGATTCAACTACTTTGCAAGCATAGTTTAGTAGGGTTAGGATATAATAGGAAGTTTTTTTGGCTAGGAAGGCTAGGAAGTAATCTTAAGCATCAATTGATTTAATCAAGGGCTAAGATTAAATAAGTGAAATTGAAGAGAAACAAACGAGGCGCATGGGTTTGTTTAAGTGCATTCTAGTCAATCCAGGACAATAGTTTCTTTCTCCTCCAATTCCCCCCCCCCATTTTTTAAACGTTAATAACTTTTTCATACGACATTATTTTTTTATAAAAATTGCACCAAAAAAAGAGCGTTTTTTATCTTTAAAACGAGTATACTATTGCTATATTTTCAAAAAAAAAAAATTAAAAACCCAGTTGCGTAAACGCAATGGACAAAAAACGTAAAAAAATGGCTTTTTTCTAAAACGCAATGCACCAAAACCACAAAGAAATGTCTTATTTCTAAAACACGATGGCCAGAAAACACAAAGAAATGTCTTATTTCTAAAACGCAATGGCCTAAAAACACAAAAGAAAGTGTACTTTCTAAAACGCAATTGACTGAAAACACATAAAAATTTGTTTTACCTAAAACGCAATGCACCAAAACACAAAGAAATGTCTTATTTCTAAAATGCAATGGCCAGAAAACACTTAAAATTGTCTTTTTTTCTAAAAAGCAATGGCTAAAAGCACAAAAGAAAGTGTACTTTCTAAAACGCAATGGACTGAAAATATATAAAAATGTCTTATTTCTAAAACGCAATGACCTAAAAACACAAAATAAAGTGTTTTTTTCTAAAATGCAATGGACCGAAAACACATAAAAATGTGTTTTACCTAAAACGCAATGGACTAAAAACACTTCAAAATGTGTTTTTCTAAAACGCAATGGACCAAAAAACACATAAAAATGTCTTTTTTTCTAAAACGCAATGGCCTAAAAACACAAAAGAAATTGTTCTCTCTAAAATGCATTGAACTAGGGTATGTTTTGTCTGTGAATTGTTTGAACCAGCTCGACCACAGCCAGGGGCTCTGCCCCTTGGACCCTGCTCCCAGGGGCGCTGCCCCCGGACCCCCGCCAAGATTACTTTGTAAAACGCAATGACTCAATTCAAAAACCCAGATCGTAAAAATGCAATTAAAAAATTTCTTACATAGATCAAAGCCGATTTCTTTAGATTTCCTTACCGATTGACGAAATTTGAATGTTAGAAACACTTATCAGCGATCGAATCAAACGAATCGAGTGATTCGCTTCAAAATCACAGGAAAAAAAGAGATATTGTATGAAATTAAACTGGCTTTCTTCAAAAAAAAAAGTATAAGAACACGTTGATTGAGTGTTTGAATCATTGATTGGTGACGAAAATCGCACTATAATTTAGTGATTATTAAGATAGAAAGTGAAGAAAAGGTTGAAGATGGTGGGTTTTGAAAATGGTGGGTTTTGAAGTTACAGAGAGAAGAAGAAGGGAGAAGATTGGGTTAAATTGACTAAAATACCCTTCCTCTTTATTTTAAATTTTGTCACATGTCATAATCCTATTGTTTCCTATCATTCCTAGCCAAAATAAACTTTCTATTTGATCTCACCCTAGTTTAGTATGTAAAATATATAATAAAAGAAACCAATTGAGGGACACATGTCATTCATTGGAGCCATCTATTTTTTAGTTTTCTCATCTCTCTCCTACTTAATTATAGATAATTAATATTAATTAAAAGATAATAATAAAATTAAATTTACTATAATAATTAAAAAGTAATTATAAAATTAAATTTAATATAAATTTAAACAATTCGTATAGAAGATAATATAATATTTTGAAATATTTATTAGATTTCAAAATTATTTATCCTGAAATTAACAAAAGACGTACACTAAATGTAAATTAATATAATATAAATGTTTTATTTATTTTATTAAACTAAAATAGTTAAGGGTAGAACCTAGTTCAAAAATGTTTATAAGGGGTAAATAAAAACATTAATCAATGTTTATTGGTTCTATACTTTTATTTTTGTGTTCACCTCTTAACTCAAGTACGGTATTCACTATGTTTACGTGACATTTATAAGAAACATCACCGCAATCACCCCATCCATCATATATCGAGTATATCCGTTAGTTTTTTAAAGATATATTTTTTTTATTAGATTCATTCAACGTTTGTAATAAACGAGTTTTTTTAAAGATATAATATTTTTATTATTTACTATACAAAATTACATTTATTTAACTTGTGTAATATACCGGGTTTTTAAAATGTAACTTTTTTTTATTATGTGGTATATAAAATTAGATTTATTACATCACCACAATAACCCCATCCATCATATATCGAGTATATCCATTAGTTTTTTTAAAATATACTTTTTTATTAGATTCATTCAACTCGTGTAATAAACGAGGTTTTTTTTAAAGATATAATAATTTTATTATTTACTATACAGAATTAAAATTATGCAACTCGTGTAATATACCGGGTTTTTTAAAATATAACTTTTGTTTATTATGTGGTATGTAAAATAAGATTTATTCAATCCGTTAATACACAGGGTTTATAAAGATATAACAAAATATAACTTTTTATTGATTGGTATATAAAATTACAGGTGCTCAACCCATACAATACATGAGGTTCTTAAAAATATAACTTTTTTCATTATTTAATATATAAAATTAAATTTACTCAACCCGTACAATACACGGGGTTCTTAAAGAGATAATTTTTTTATTATTTAATATATAAAATTACATTTATTCAACTCATGTAATAAACGATATTTTTAAAGATATATTGTTTTATTATTTGATATATCAAATTACTTTTATTTAACCCGTGTAATAAACGAGGTTTTAAATATATATATATTTTTATTATTTGGTATATAAAATTATATTTATTCAACCCGTATATTATACGGGGTTCTAACCTAGTCTATACTATATAATAAAAGAAATCAAATTGTGGACACATGTCAGTCTATGGGCTGTTCTCAATAGAGTTTTTCGCTAAAAAATATATTTTTCCTATTTATCTCTACTTAATCTAATCTTTAGATAATATTTAAATTAAGTAATAAAAAATAATAAATATCACATTCAATTAAAATATATCTTTTTAAAATACATTAGTTAAACCAAATAATGTAGTTTTCTTTTTGAAAGGCAAATAAGCCGAATTTTATATATATCTACGAAACAGTCATCTTCTTCATATAGGAAAATATTTTTTTACTATAATTACAAATTTGAATCTTACGACAAAATATCAAATATTTGAAAATTTTATCAACCAACTATCATTCTTATCTCCATAACTATAATTTACCTCTATTTAATTTATCAAAGTCAAATAAGTATGATGAGTTTATATTTCAATTCCATTTATCCCTATTTAATTTATCAAATTCAAATAAATGTGATAGGAAATTTAAAATTATAATCCTCTGATTAGTTGATAAGCATAAAATTATTTATAACACCAAATTGTGTTAACGAAGCTCCAAATATTATTAAGCTTTCACACACCTACCAAACGAGGAAATGTAATAAAGATCAAAGCTCGAATTTGTTTTTTCTTTTTAAAAAAACCTTATCAACACCAATACATTATCAATGGGGTGGTGGTCCATTAGAAAATACGAAACACTTAGGTTTGGGGGAGTGAGGTCTTGGGTTCAAGTCTCACACACGACACGGATTAAAAAAAAATTGCCGTTAAGAAATAAATTAAATTGTAAGTTGTTAATGTGCAGGAGATTTATTTAAAAAAAAAATAACGTAACACACGTAAAATAACAAAAATGTAACATATGAATAACTCTTTTGTAGGTGATGAGGAAATAACTTTTATCTAACGTTTAAGATGGTATTATATATATTACCTTAAAGATGTATACATTATTAATGTGTCTTTTAACTTTAATTTTTTAAACAAAAAAAGTTATTTTCTTGCAATCTGTACCCCCAGCAATGCTTATACAAATGTTGTCGAGAAGCCTAAATTTAAAAAGTAATTGTTGGATTATCACAGATCCAATATAATACCTAAAACAACAAATTCTAATAAGATATAAGTAATAAAAAATAATAAATATCACATTCAACTAAAACATATCTTTTTAAAATACATTAGTTAAACCAAATAATGTAGTTTTCTTTTTGAAAGGTAAATAAGCCGAATTTTATATATATCTACGAAACAGTCATCTTCTTCATATAGGAAAATATTTTTTTACTATAATTACAAATTTGAATCTTACGACAAAATATCAAATATTTGAAAATTTTATCAAGCAACTATCATTCTTATCTCCATAACTATAATTTACCTCTATTTAATTTATCAAAGTCAAATAAGTATGATGAGTTTATATTTCAATTCCATTTATCCCTATTTAATTTATCAAATTCAAATAAATGTGATAGGAAATTTAAAATTATAATCCTCTGATTAGTTGATAAGCATAAAATTATTTATAACACCAAATTGTGTTAACGAAGCTCCATATATTATTAAGCTTTCACACACCTACCAAACGAGGAAATGTAATAAAGATCAAAGCTCGAATTTGTTTTTTCTTTTTAAAAAAACCCTATCAACACCAATACATTATCAATGGGGTGGTGGTCCATTAGAAAATACGAAACACTTAGGTTTGGGGGAGTGAGGTCTTGGGTTCAAGTCCCACACACGACACGGATTAAAAAAAATTGCCGTTAAAAAATAAATTAAATTGTAAGTTGTTACTGTGCAGGAGATTTATTTAAAAAAAAATAACGTAACACACGTAAAATAACAAAAATGTAACATATGAATAACTCTTTTGTAGGTGATGAGGAAATAACTTTTATCTAACGTTTAAGATGTTATTATATATATTACCTTAAAGATGTATACATTATTAATGTGTCTTTTAACTTTAATTTTTTAAACAAAAAAAGTTGTTTTCTTGCAATCTGTACCCCCAGCAATGCTTATACAAATGTTGTCGAGAAGCCTAAATTTAAAAAGTAATTGTTGGATTATCACAGATCCAATATAATACCTAAAACAACAAATTCTAATAAGATATAAGTAATAAAAAATAATAAATATCACATTCAACTAAAACATATCTTTTTAAAATACATTAGTTAAACCAAATAATGTAGTTTTCTTTTTGAAAGGCAAATAAGCCGAATTTTATATATATCTACGAAACAGTCATCTTCTTCATATAGGAAAATATTTTTTACTATAATTACAAATTTGAATCTTACGACAAAATATCAAATATTTGAAAATTTTATCAACCAACTATCATTCTTATCTCCATAACTATAGTTTACCTCTATTTAATTTATCAAAGTCAAATAAGTATGATGAGTTTATATTTCAATTCCATTTATCCCTATTTAATTTATCAAATTCAAATAAATGTGATAGGAAATTTAAAATTATAATCCTCTGATTAGTTGATAAGCATAAAATTATTTATAACACCAAATTGTGTTAACGAAGCTCCATATATTATTAAGCTTTCACACACCTACCAAACGAGGAAATGTAATAAAGATCAAAGCTCGAATTTGTTTTTTCTTTTTAAAAAAACCCTATCAACACCAATACATTATCAATGGGGTGGTGGTCCATTAGAAAATACGAAACACTTAGGTTTGGGGGAGTGAGGTCTTGGGTTCAAGTCCCACACACGACACGGATTAAAAAAAAAATTGCCGTTAAAAAATAAATTAAATTGTAAGTTGTTACTGTGCAGGAGATTTATTTAAAAAAAATAACGTAACACACGTAAAATAACAAAAATGTAACATATGAATAACTCTTTTGTAGGTGATGAAGAAATAACTTTTATCTAACGTTTAAGATGGTATTATATATATTACCTTAAAGATGTATACATTATTAATGTGTCTTTTAACTTTAATTTTTTAAACAAAAAAAGTTATTTCTTGCAATCTGTACCCCCAGCAATGCTTATACAAATGTTGTCGAGAA